>NW_027269275.1:11597500-11930000 GCF_023055355.1 Agelaius tricolor
ACAACACATGGATAAACAGATTAAACATGACACTCTGAACTACCCTGCAGTATGAGGATAATTTTACACATATACAGACTGCCTGCAGAGCAACCAAAATGCTCTTCATCCTGAAAGAAAATAAAAAAAGAGGGAAGAAAACCCCAACCCTTGAAAATGAGGAGTACATATGATCATAATTTCTATATTTGTAAGAGCTGCTGTGCTGCTGTGTTTTCAAGTCCTTTGAAAACAAAGAGTAAAATAAAAAGGAAACAACCTCTTGCGCACTACAGTGTTTTACATTTTCAAGACCATACTAACAGTATTCTTACAATAATAATAATAATAATAATAATAATAATAATAATAATAATAAAGGGATATGAGAGGAGTTCAGCAAACAAGAACTAGGACAGCTGAATAGTAGCCAGGACACAGGGCTGGAAAACAGGGACTATTTACTTCTGCTTCTCCCTGATGTTGTCCCATGTATTAAAAATAGGAAAAAAAAATTAGGGTAATAATCCTTGCCTATCTCACCCAGCTATTACAAGGATTAATTAACACTCTCCATGTGTTTTGAGCATCTTGGGTGTCACAAGAGCATCAATTATGATTCCTCCTGACCTTCTGGTGAGCGGTGACTGCCGTGCCTCAGACACCATCCCTGAGGATAGGGTGTCCCCCCTAGGGCAGCCCTGGGAGCTGCTGGCTGCCCATGGAGAAGTGAGAACCTCCAGAGGGGAGGGCTCCACAAAGAGGGGTGCAGTATCCAATGCAGCTGCCAAAAGGATGTACAGGAGCAAACTCTTAACTTCCCTTGAAGGCCAAGTTGCAACATATCTTAATGTCAGCAGGAAAAATGTCTCTTTAAAAGTCCTAAAACTCATTCTGCTAATTGGTAAGGGCACTGCATCTTCCTTGCTCTGCGCCTTGCCTGTGATATGACAGTTGCCATGGAAACTGTTTATTTCTATTGAATTAAAAAACAAACACAGTCAAAGAAAACCAATATTCCTTTTCCTAAGAACTTTCTGCCCAGAGTCCCTCATCCCTTTATTCTGCATTTTAACTTTTAACATGACAATAAGGAAGCATTACTTCCTCTTTGTATTATTAGTTATTCTAATACCCCATCAACCTAACAAACTGTATGTTACAACAAACCTATTAAATGACTAATTACAGTGTAATTTAGAAGCAGAAGACACTTGTATTTTTGTGATTTGAGGCTCTGCAGGGTTGAGCAAAGTGTTGGGAAAAGGCTGGTGGCAGGTCCCACCACCCTCAGGCTTGAGGTAAAATTCTTGCCATAGCCCACAAGGGGCCCTGCAGATGGACTTGGGATGCCCAATACAACAAGCTCTCCATGTTCACTAAACTTTATACTTAGGTCTTGCTGCTACTCCAACCTTCTGAGGATTTATAAATCATGTACTGAGCTTCCAGGGTCACAGGGAAGGCAGCTTTCTCACCTCTGCAAACCATTGTGAGCCTACAAGGAGAAGGGTGCTCTGTCTATTCAGCGCTGTCACTGCTACTGCTGGAGGAAATCAAAATAACTTCGGTTTAATTTTGTGCCCAGGTAAAAAGAAAACCCAGCCTAGGACAGGGTAAGGAGCCAAGATGTGATGATGCCTGTGTCAGCCAGCCCTATGTGCCAAGAGCCTCTGACATCTTGTGAAGGGTTACAAAAGCAAGGCTGGCAGGTTAACACAATGGAGGGAACAGGGGCAAAACAAAACATGAGAGGTTTCTATGATAATTTCTTGAATTTATACATGGAACTGTGTTTGCTTATCTTTTTTTCCTCCACCTAATATACACTAGTACAAGAAATTCCTTATGATTTTTGCCAGTGTGCTGGTGCAGGCAGGAGTTAGGACAGGCCCCAAGGAGTATCCTTCTGCTAGCAAAAGCAATAAAAGCCTTATACTTACATGTTATTGTGAATATTCCCATTCACAGTTCACAAAAATAGTTATATCCTTGCCTGTTTAGGACCTTTTCTTGTATGGGTAACTGAAAGTGTCTTCCACTGACAGCTGCAAGTATTCAGGTAGGAATATCCAATTCCCAAGGAAAGCTGGCTTAAAAATAGACTGAGGAATGAATGATAATGGGAAAGGTACAATTTATTGTCCTATGAGTTAATAAGGCTGTGGCCTAATTAAACCATTGCTTTTCCACCTTGCCATTCTTCTTGTGTGGCTGAGCAGATTAATTCTGCCTGTACTCAGATGTTTGCTGCCTTAGCTTTGTCTGAAGTTCTCATATGCAGAGTAGATGGGATATCATAAGCCAGGTGTCCACGTAAATGGACACCTGCTGCCCTTGAAACATTAAATTTTCAAACTGTTAGGTAAATAGAGTCTTTTATTCTTTAACATAGAATTCACTTACAGCATGGTATTGGCCGAATCAAGCAACAAATAAGATTTAAGTGTATCCAGTATTTTTAGGGAAAATGTCTAAGTCAAACAGATTAAATGCCTTGGCACTGGTTCCAAAGTAGGATTTTGTGTTCAGCAGCTGGCATTTCAAATCTTAAAATTTTGAGTACATTAACCTGACTGTGAAAGGGGTTTAGAGAAAGTATTTGAGACTTCCATGCAGTCTTTCAGTGCAAAAGTATGATTGTTATCTACACTTCACCTCAACTCTTTTAAAGTCTGATAGTTTGTTGCTTTTGCACACACATTTCATTTTACAGCCAAAAGGTCTCATTCTGCAGAATGCACAAAGCACATAACTGAAATTGCCTAAATATTTGCCAGATTAGGCCTTGTCCTTATAAATGTGCAACCAATATAAGAATATAAGCTGAGTTCTGGCAACAAATCTGTACCTAAATTGAGCCCTGTCCATCAGTTTGATTTCAATGTCTTCTAATCCCTCCTCACAAAACAAATTGCATTAATCATGGCTACATTTAGCCAACTACAGTTCTCATTGTTTTTGTTCCTCCTCATAAGTTCTTCCTACAGATTAAATGCTGATGCACTGAACTAACTGCTCTTGGCTGAGGTGGGCAGGTGTAATTTGATTAGTATAGATTCTGAATTTGGTAAGTACTGTATCAGTATCCTCCCTAGAAAATAGGTGACATGTCATGGGATATTAAGTATGGCCATTTAATGTAAAAACTCAGATAATACATGAGTTAAATGGACAAAATGAGAGAAAGCTTTTAAGCATTCTCCCAAGACAGATTGCAGAATAATATTACTATACACGCAAGTAGAGCTGATTGACACAGTCAGAAGGCCATTATACTGGTATGGTATAAAATCATTATAGCAAAAAGCATTTCAGAGCTGCAGAGTGATAGTAGCAACATATAATGAATTATCAATAAAGAAGTGGTGATTCAGTTACATTACATATGAATAGAAAGCTTCCTGTTATATAATTTAAACCTGCCAGCCTGACAAGTGACTTGAATATTCAATTCCTTCTCTAGGTGTATGAATCATCCTTTAACTTTACTGGAGACTGCAATTTTGTAGGGCAGGCCAGAAACTGAGCTATGCTAAGCAGAGCTATGCTAACCTTTTTAAAGAAAGGTTGGTTGAGCAGATTTCAACCAGGTAGCCTCTGCAGAGGCTCTATTTGAACCTGCGTGGAAACAGCATCAGCCTTTGAGATGATGCTATTAAATAAACATTTCTTCTGGTTTATGGCAAATAAACATAAAGTACAGTCTTTCAGCAAGTCAGTAGCACCAACATTTAATGATTTTCATTTTATCTTACCATAAAGCCCTTGAAGTTCATATTGTCACAAATTACCATTAGTGACAAAGCCCTAAGAAAAAAACCCCCAAACTATCAGTACCAAATCCCTGCCTTTTGAAGGTTGTGCTCCCAAAGGAGGCTTGTCTCAGACCTTGCTCCTGCATGAAGCTCTTCTGAACCCAACTACAGCATGTTAGTTAAGTGTTGCAACATGATCCCATGGGAGGATTAGGACCTTTGGGAAAATTACAGGTCCTTTTAAATGATTATAGAGTATCTGCAGTGCTAACATAATACCTAAGTCAAAGATAACTGCACTGGAAGCTTAAGAGTAATTAACTTTAAAGTTCAGGGAAACAGGAGGATTCTGTCTGAATGCCCTCAGTGCTAGAACCAAAGTCACAATCAACAAACAAGAAAGATTGAGGAGCTGAAAATGATCCAGCTGCAATAAATATGGGTATAATATTACCCACTCCACATTCTGAAAATAAATACATTCACAACACTGTCAAACACAAGAATTTTAAAGTTTTGAGTAGTTCTAACTTGTCTTTCAGCATTGTTAAACTCTTGCATGTCAAAAACACATTTTCATATTTTTTTAAATATATAGAAATTAAGTCTTACAAAGCACTTGATTTTATAGATACATTATATTACATTGCAATATTGGAATGTAATGCTACACAGATGCTCTATATACATATACATACATACCACAGTATTATAAACACTCCAAGAAAATTAACAATATTGATAAAACTGTTCAGGGAATTTTCTTTAATAGGTATCTAAGGAAGGTGATTTTAAAAAGGCTTCCAACTTAGGATGCTTGCCTAAGTATGATGGGCTGCTATTTCAGAAATCCTCAGCATGCAGTGACACCCATTTCAGACATTTCACCTTATGTTTACTACTTTTCCTTTCTCTTCTCTATTAAGGATGGTATATCTACAAATGTCAGAGGAAACACCTTCTCTTCCCTTTTCCTACCCTGCAAGAAGCCTGCAGCTGAAGACATTTCTTTTACTGTGCTGAACGCTCCTGGGACTAAAGGCAGCTCAGAAATTTAATCACAGGCTGAGAGCTAGTAGTTAGATTGGAGCTTGAAAAGGCCTTAAAGGAGGCAATGGGAACATGGATTACTGCCTCACAACCACTAATTAGTAATGAAACTTCAAGAAAAGAACTGGTGAACATTTATGTGAATTTTTGCTGCCTCCAAAGATCAGTGGAGTAAAAGAGTTTCATTTTTCAAGTGGAGATGTTTAAAAACAAATCTTCCTTTACACAGCCAGAATTCTGTAGATCACAGAGTTGACTTGTGCCATTTTAAGGCTCTGTTCTTATCTGTTTTAAAGATAAAATAATTATAGAGAGTACATGGTTTGGGGGAAAGAAAGATTTATGAGTGTGTGACCTGGCAGTCAGAAACAACTAAATACTCATATTGGCTCTAAAACCATCTCCTGAGCAAATCACTGTAATCTTGGGCAAACCACTCAGCTTCCCTGCCTCACCATTCCTGACTTTCAGGCAGAGGTACAGCTAGTTGCTCATCACAAGAATGTTGTAAAAATTAATTAGCAAACTGGCTATAAAGCACTGGGGATGAAAAACGTGCTAAAAGTTAAGCATTATAATTAGTGTTATTTAATGCATCTTTAAAAATCAAATTATATTTTTTTTCTTTTCCTTTCATAATGAAATTACACAATGACTTTAAGAAATTACAAAGTAATTTGAAGTAAATGACTGGCCTGTAAAATTGGAACACACCCTAAAATGTGGTTATTATGGAATAACCACACACCCTGATAGTTAGCACTGCTTGAGCTATGTATAACCTTAACTTATAGTGCATTATTAAGTGGAGGAGGATCAGCAATTGTAAAAGGGAGAGCAAGTGCTGATGCATGTTAAATACACATTACCTCTTTGGCATCAGCAGATTTGGTGCATCCACTCCTGGCAAAGAAAAGCATGCAGGGCAAATTAGACTTGTGTCACAAAAGGATTAATTAGGGTACAGCTAATACAAGCAATGTTTAGACACGAATCAAGGAATTTAGGACACGGGGCTTATGGTGCACTGAATAATTGGCAACACCATAAAAGCAAGAAAAGACGTGAACTAATTTCACATTTCTGAGAAGCAGAAAGTTCTACCCCAGCTTCTGCATGGTGAAGAATTACACACTGCAGGTTTCTTTTGAAATACTTCATATTACCACACAAATTGTTTTCTTTTGCTTATGCTTGGCCTCCCTCATTGTATTTAAATGTGAGCTATTTAAGGCTGAAAACATCAACAAGTATTTATTCCCTTAAATAGAGCAAAACAAGGCAGGAGACAAATAAGACTGTTGGGAAGTTAGGAGGCTGCTGTGGATGCAGGAACTGGAGCTTAGCTGCAGCTGATGACTGCAGAAATGCATGGACACAGTACAGAGCTGCACAGAGGGATCCAAGCTGGCTTGCTCTACACCAGAAGCTGGAGAGTTGTGGTAGCACAACTCTCCTGGCCTGCTCCTTGCTTGGTTGATCTATTCTGCTTTTTTGAAAGAAGAAAAGGTAGAATAGTGTAATCTACCCTGCAGTGGCATCTGGACACAGTCTGCCCTTTATTTGTCTTATTTCTCTATCTGGAAGTGGCTGTGAATGTACTGTTCAGTGGAGCTGTTGGAAAAAGCATTGCCTTCCCAATCTTTGCTCCAGAACCATAAACACATTTCCTAAAACATTCACAGAAGTGCTAAGAGCAGGAGTTCTCAGAGGTTTGGAACACCAGCAGACTGAACATGGCCAAAGGGACAGCCAACAGCATCTGCTCAGAGGTGACTCCTGAGCTCAGTAAAGCCAGAATCCATCTCCAACCCACAAAAAGTCTTTGTGAAAATTGTGTCCATTAGGTCTATAAAATACAAAAAGTCATATATTCTCTTTAAAAAATATTTAATATTTTGCTTACATATATATCTTGTTGAAATGTGGTTCAAAATATTTAATGTTTAAATAAACTTCTCCAAAAGCTGAATAAAATATATTCTAAAATTTTTTGGTATATTTTATGCATGGTTTTTATACATATTTTATGGACATTGGAGGCCAGGAAAAAAGAGTACCCTAAACCAAAGAAATAAAAGAATAACATAAAAATGGGGAGAAAAATAACCAAGTCTAAGAAATCATTCTTAGAGCAAATGCTTGTTGAATTCACTAGCACTGATCATATTCCCTATTCATCACTCATGTTCCTTGTTTTTCCAGGCAAAATGAAAGTCTTGCTTGCCTGTAATATTGTTCCAGTCCTGTAGAGCTCAGCAGATGCAGCAGGGCACAAGTGCTGCCTGCACCTCCAGCCCAACAGCCATCAGGGCCAGCCCTCCGAGGCTGTGACAGATGCACTGCATCTGAGCTCCCCTTCCAGGCAGGGTGCTCCAAATCACTGGATTTACATGGAAAGTTTGTCCTCCTTAGCTGTGATTTATTTTCAGGGAAATTAAACCTTATATTCAAATATTGGTTTTCATTAAATCACTTTAAATTATATTTAAATAATTCTCAATCTCCTCTTTAATTAAACATACTAAGGACCAATTTCCATCTTTTATTGAGGAAGCTTGGCTTTGCCAAGTTCCTAAAACCCATGACACAGTAGGACAGAGAGTCTTCTGTTATTTTGATTCCTTTTCCAGGTTTTGCTTACAAACCCTGCTTTCTGGAGAAATGAAAAATCAGCTCCTACAAGGCCTCAAACTCTAATCATTTCAGGTTAATATGACACCTTAAAGAGTAATCTCCCTTTCCTTTCCATCTCACGATTCACTCTGCTCCACCTGCCAATTCAAGGCTCTTCCAGGATCACCCAGTGTCCCTACACTCACACAACCTCCATCTCCTTTCCTCATTTTGAAAATCAAATTAATTTTATTAGCAACAGAATAAAAATTTTCTGAAAACATGAAGTAGATATAATGTATTTATGGTCTAGGGTGAATCTCACGCAGTTCAATCTGAAGTTTTTGAAGTTTCCATTTAATTAAGAGTAATATGCTTTTAAACACTCATTCAGTTAATTCTGGCTTTGTTGCTCTTGAATGACAATATTTAATAAAAGAACAGTCAAGAAGAGTCACAACAGAAATGCCAGAACCATGTTTCAGTAAAAAAAAACCTGTTCAAAAACATTGCCTAGGAATGAACAAAGCTATTAATAAAACTGAATCTGTTTAGCAAACAACTCTCTTTTTTGGTCAAGTTCAGGTCTAAAGAGCAGTTTCTTAGTTTAAAAAAAATGACCTGAAGTTGAAAAGATGAACGTTTTGAAAAAAAAAATTAAATAAAATAATCCTCAACTGTTTCACGATGAGCTGACATCACATGCATAATTTTCTATGCCTCTCCTGCTCTTTCACACAGATCCAGTGTGAAAACTGGGTTTACTGGTCAAGGGTGAATCCAACCCAGCGCGCTCCCACTTTCACAGAAATCCTTTGGTTTCTCCTCTGTTCAGCTTCCGCTAATCTGATGAAATCAGAATTGTAGCTCCATTTCCTGCTCTGTTTCTTCCTTGTTTCAGCTCCCTGCTGTTTGTTTCTAGGATATTCTCATCCCTGCTGAGTGTATATTTTACTCTCTTTTAGAAGAGCCAGGATCAAGTTTCTTTTTCTCACACTATCTGTTACTGACGCCTGCTATGGGAATCGCCAGCCGGCAGCGAGACCCCAGCACTTGGAGCATCTGGGCAGTTATCCTGGGCTAATAGAATCACTTCAGCAGCTCATGTTAACCGTGGTTAACAATTGGTTGTTTTTACTCCTTCACACTTCCTTGGATCTTAAAAGAAGAATGGCATTGAAAAGAAGCATTTTGTGCCTACAAGATGGACTAAATTTAACAGTGGTGTAAACAAGGAGAAATCTTCTGAACTCAAAAAAGGAAAGAGAAAAAGCAAAAAAAATATTCTCTTAAATATATCTTTGCTTACTATAGAGGCTAAATGGTTTGTGTCAAGTGGGGTTAGTTCATTTCTGTTCCCTCACATGAACATGCAATGATGAAAATAAGATTTATTTATTTTTGCAATGATGTACAACTGACACGATGGTGTCTCTCCCTATTGACAGGTCAGGAATGGACCCACTGTCCTCTCCTGCTCCCTGCCAGCCAAGGTATCACAGCCTGTGGAAGCCTGTGCCTGGAACTGCTGCTCCAGGGCTTGCCTAGCTGCCACCACACACTTCTGCAAAATAGAGGTCAAGTCTGCAACCAGCCTGACCAAGAGGAGGCTGCTAGGCTTCCAACTAAGTGTAATTATTATTTATTAGTTCGTAACTATTAGACTAACTTTCCAAATCTGTGAGGGCAAACAAAACCAGAAGAGATTGGTGGGACAAGAATGAAGATACAGCAGGCCTCTGAAAACGTGGGAATGATGATGCTCTATACTGCCAAATAACAGCTAAGCTGCACGGCCAGATGCCTCCCAGAGTAGTTATAACTAATTCCTACCTCATTAACTAATTTTCTGATCTCCACCCAAAAATAACCTTTTTTCTCTTGTGATGTAACACACAAGAGAGGCTGTCTCTAATTCAGCTGTTCTGCTAAGTCTTGCAAGAGTGCTGTCATAGGGTCATGGGTGACAGTCCAAGAGAAAAGATGCTTTAGTTAAATACATATTGCTCCTGCCATTCTGAATCAACATCCCTTGAGGGGACAGAGGTTTTTCCTCATCCCCTTCTGCCACCTGGCTGGGCAGCTCACACCTCTGTCTCTAAGCTGAAGGTGGGTCAATATTTAACGCCATGGTCATGGCCCCTCTCCATCTCCAAACACAAGAGCGTGTCCCCAGCAGTGCCAATCCAACACTCCTGAAGCCAGCGAGGTTACTACCTGTGTGTAAGGCCTTTTTTTGCTAGGGAACGCCTAATATGCTACTTGTTCTGGAAAACTCCCTCAGGCAGCTACATGCCTGTGAAAAAGTCGAGTTGCCTCTGGGGCAATGTGCTTCCAGGGCCTGGATCTGTCTGCAAGTGTGCTTTGGAGGCGGAAGAAAGACTTGTCACTGATCCCAGCGCAGCTGGCAGGGCTGCAGCTGAGCTGCGAACGAGCTACAAATTAGTCCAACATTTAAATGCTCACTTCGAAAGATAAAAGCCAACTAAGCCTCACACAGTAGCTTTTCCTAAGGAATGGGAAGTGTCTCTAAGAATAACCATAGCTGCTGTGGAGCGGTCGGGGTTCATGAGAGCTGCCTGACATCACGCCAGGAAGCTTCACGCTGCAACGCGATACTTTTAGAAAAGACTTCACTGCCTTACTGGTTACCATTACCAAACACCACGACATCATCCTCACATCATCCCCTTTATAGCTCACATGTGTGGAGCTGGGTCTGCCTGCTTCCCAAAGACATTAAGATGCCACCTAAAGCTCCAGCTACATGGATACTTTATGCTTTAACATCTGTAGAGCACCTTAAAAAGTGGTCCCGTGGCAGCTGTGTCCAGATGGATGGATCTCACTATCCCAACACCAATAGGCAGCATTCAGAGGCACTTGGGCTCCAGCAGAACAAGACAAAATGACATAACTTTTATCAGGAAGAAACAAAATGATAATGCATCCACTTTATCCAGTCCCCAAGTGACTGTGATTGTTAACAGCCTTTTTAAAAGAAACTGCAGTACTAAGCTTAAATAGAACATATTGATGTACTGAGTGACAGAAGTTCCTCACTGGAATAAAAACAGAATGTAGAAAACCCTCCCGTACAGATGTACGCCTTCTTCCTCAAACATTTCTCCCCATGTGTATTAATGTATGTGATTAATGTTTTTGTGTTTTCAGCAAAAAAACCTCAACAAATGAAACAAACAAACCCTCTAGAAATGCAAAACCAGGAGCAATGTTCAAAGTATATGGTTTATATGCCTGAAAATGTTTGTTTTGACTTTCTCTTACTGAGACAAATGTTAAAACTTCTATGAACATTTTATGAATTCTTGCCACACTAAATAACATGTTCCAACTCAAGATGTACCTCTAAAACCATATTTTCAGTACAAATGGAATGATGTCATATTGACAGAGGGAAGAGCAGAGCCTGGCTGTTTAATTTGGAAGATTGCTAAAAGCGATACATTTAAGTCTTCTTGTCTAACAATGGAATGTTTTTATAGTTCACAATACCTAACACCCCATCTCATATAAAACAAGTTGTCTTGAGTTCCTGTTGAACTAATACACATCCTATTCTTTTTCTGTGTATATGGTAACATGAGGAAAGAAAACTAAATGCGTATCAAAATAAAATCCCATTTTCGTCCAACTGCATCAAATGCATGTAACATCTTAAAGCATTTACAGAAGTAGATTAGAAATCTACATAGAACATTCAAGAATATGATATGATCTAGCTGTATTGTGGATATCTCCAGACAATACAGTTTTCAGTCCAGTGTTATTTTCCCCTATTTATGGTGCTCATGTTGCTCCTCCTATTGCTTTCATTTTGTATCTTACTTTCCTTTTCCCTGTCTTCTCCCTTTCCTAATTCTCTTTTCCCCTTCTTCTACTGCTCTTGAGTTTGGTATTGTTTTCTTCCCTTAATTTTGTGTCTCTCTAACACCATTTCTGTGCTCTGCATGGCTCACCATTGTACCCAAGGTCCCTTATTTTCCTCTCTCCATGCTTTACTGACACTGCAGCCTCTTGAAGGATGACAGGTATGTACTAATTCCTGACTGGGGCTTCCATGCACAACACACCCTCTCGCCCACATATTAGAGTTCATTGCATTACAAAATGTGTTGATCTTTGGAAATGGGAACACTGTTGATAAGAAAAAACGTTCTTATAGATTGTCCTCTCCAAGACATCTGATAAACTATGAGAGCTCTCCACCTCATTAGCACCTCATGGGCTGATCAGATGTGCACTCTGGGAAAATGGGGATACAGAAGCAGAAGAAGTATGATGGAAAGCCAAGTCAAATACTTATTTTGATGCATACCTGCAAAAGTAGCTACCACCTTTTTCAGGAAGATCTGAAAAGAAAGAATAAAGACAAGCACACATTTGAAAACACTGAAAGCCTATAGTGAAAGTTTACAATTTAAAAGCATTAACTGCCTAGCTTATTAAAGAAATAATCTTCAGACAAATGTGCTTCATGAATTGTGCAAAAATTTGCACAATTCTGACCCTTAGACCAAATCTAACCAACCCAAACCAGAATACTAGAAACAACAACTTGTTAAAAATGTAGTTAATTCCTAGTTAACAGTCTCAGATTTTAACAAGCATGAACAAGTTCCATTAAATATGACCATAGCCAGTAACAAATATGAGAACACCAGAAGTTTAAGTTTAGTAGACTTCCTCACCATTGTACTCCATGTCTTTCTAGCCATGCCCAGAAGGATCTGTTTGAAGGAGGAAGAGTAGTTTAGTTCCTAAAGCTTATTTAATCATTTCCCTTTCCACTGCTATTGTAAACTTCAGCTTTTTCCTGAGACTGCAAACATCAACAGGAAGCCCACAGTACTCTCACAGTTTGAAGGGCTGCAGGATAATACTGCATCTTCACTAGATGCACAATAGGACCACAGTCTTAGTTTAAACAGTCTTAAAAACTAACTTTATGATGATTAAACTCTGGAGTGTTTACTAATAAAGCTTTTATGAAGTAGCCTTCTGCATTTCATTAAACCCAGAACCTTTATTAAGAAGAGATAATGACTGTTTTGCCTAGAACCATGCTGATCCTTTTCCAGAAGGCTATGGATGTAGGAACCATTGCAGCTGTTTTACGCTTCAGCCAATTCTTTCTTGAGGCAAATATGTTGACTCCACGTTGGACAGGCAAAATAGTATGTTGACCAAGGCATGACTTTCCTGATATTAACACCTGCTGGGACATTAAAACTTGAAGATAATTGGTGCTCTGAGAAACTAAGTGTATAGGTAGAAGATTCAATTGAAGACCACAAATGTAAAGAGCTGCCATTTGAAGAGGTGCCAAAAGTAAATCACCATTTACAGTGCAAAGAACTAAAGTGAGTGCCTCAGCAGCACTGAGATTTTGTACAAGGTTTGCGTCACATGTTTCATTCAATAAGGCAATCAAGATGATTAGGCAGTGTAGGAGAGCTCATTAATGGCCAGAGCAGACACTGAGTCAGCTCCTCATTTATAACCAATGCATCTGGACAGTTTTCATTTTTGGGGGTTTTAATTTAGAGAAGTGAAATTTATGTGGACAGAAAATACACACATGTATTGTACAACTTTTTTGGGTTTTTTTGTCTTAAAGCTACTATTGGCGTCACTAAAGTAAGTGGTACTGGCAAAAAAATATTTTTAAAAATGGTGTCTCACAGTTCACATGCTTCCTTTAGTTACCTTCTTTACTTTAGGCCCTTAATTACAAGGTGAGAATTTAGCTAGGAATTCTATTTTGAAGATACTGAAGAGAACACCAAAGCTATAACTGATGACAATACTCAGGAGTATGTCTTTAGCTCCAAAGACAGAGAAATTTTGCATACTAATCACTGGCACTATGGAAGGTGCAGAGTTACAGAAAGCAAAGATGAGAACTATGAGGGAAATGCACCAGATTAGTAACAACTGTGGCTGAGGTTGTGAAACAGCAGCCTTTTAATGAGAACAAGGAGTGTGATTTGACCATTTTGTGACTATTTTGACCATGCAAAAACAGTAATCTCAGTTAACTCCCAGTTATCTTTAAGCGAGGAGTCCCTTTTTTCCTGTACACTGCAAAGCACATGCAAACTGAAAATAGGGTGTTTCTTATTTCATTACACATAGAAATTTTGCTGTGCACACATCCCTAAACATGCCCAAGCACTTCTTTCCGTTTCCCTGACTTGAATACAGGCACTCTAGTATTCAACAAGAACAACAGAAATGTTGCCCAATACTGGAGCCATGCAGCAGAAAAACATAGATCAGCCTTCTCTGCAAATAACGTTTGTATGACCACAGAATTTCCTCAAAAATGAAATGAAAAAAATTAGTTAAAATCCTGGACCCACACAGCAAAGGTTCACTTGCCCAAGACTAAGTATTCACTGAGTAAATAGAAAAGACTTGTCTACAAAGACTGCCTGAAAAAAGCCTTCACAAGCCCATAGCCACACAACACTGGAAATTCTAAGGTGTGTATTTAAATACTGTTGTTATAAAAAATGAAAGCTAATTGAACAATCAAGGGGAAAAATAAGAAACAACTCAAGAGAGATGCCTCTTTGACAATAAAAGTGTGATGTTCAGGTCCTCCATACTGCAAATCAATTGCTCCCGTCATTTGAACTGGGGATTTCCTGAAAGGATTCCTTCATCTGGTGTGAACTACACAGCACTCAGCTGTCTGCATACCATAGAGGAACAGTGAAGGACAGCAGTGCCATACCTGGAAATTGGGAAAATTCAGAGTTCATCAGTGTCTGTGACATACCAGTGCCATCAAAAAGGGAGAGCATGGCTGGAGGTACACAGGGGTCCCCATTCCTGCATATCTGTCCACAACAAAGCTTCTCTTGAGCTCTCCAGACTGAATCAAACAGAGGAGCACTCACAGACCTCTGGCTGAAAGTTGCCCATTGTAGGTCAGGGGATGAGCTGGTGTCACACAAGGAGACAAGGACTGGGGGATCCACCACTGAG
The DNA here is from genome assembly GCF_023055355.1 of Agelaius tricolor. Lineage (NCBI taxonomy): Eukaryota > Metazoa > Chordata > Aves > Passeriformes > Icteridae > Agelaius > Agelaius tricolor. Next base: position 11,611,921 of record NW_027269275.1, read on the forward strand.
CAGGGTGGGTCCTGATCCCACCGAGGAGAGAGGCTGAGCAGCAGCTCATCTCATTGCTCAGGCCACCACAGGACCAGCAGACTCTGTATTTTGGCTGTGGGAGGAAAGAGAAGTAAAGGACTATAAAGATCTGAACAGCAGTATATTACAGGAGCTCTCCCTCCCCCTGGTAGCTCAGTATCTCCTCATGGTGGAATGGGAGTGTTTTATTTTTGTTTTCCTTTCCATTAGAGGATGACCTTTGCTACAGTTAGGTTGATCTGCTGCAGAGCCAACATCCTCCAGCTTCCAGGGTTTGTGCTTCCCCAATAGCAGCAGATACTTGCTGCTCCTGCAGTTTCCTTATTTAATCATGTCTCCATAAATCAAAAGTGACCAAAACTGTTAAAAAACATTTGGGTGAGAACTCGGAGCAGCTGAAGAGAGACCAAGACTGAGTCATTGCCTGATGCAATTTCTGTAAACACAGTTGACCTCATTGCTGTGTTAACACCACCCCCCCTCAAAAAGGCTCCAAAAAACAAAACGAAACAAAACAAAACATAACAAAACCCCAACAAAAAACCAAACCCAAACAAAATATTTTTAATTGCATTGCTGTGAGTACGTCACTAAATGCCAAATGAAAGATGTATAGAGGAGCATATTTCTCTTGGAAACTGAACAAATGAACATCTGGTGGCTGAATCTTCTGGAAAAATCCATCAGAGGATAATGACAGCAGCATTAGATGCACCACCATAATTAATACTATGTTTCGATGGGTTTAAACATGAAAAGTGCTGAATGCTGCTGTGAGATGCTTTCTCAGATCACACCTAGTTCAGCGAAGAGTGAATCACTGATTGTTGGAAAGATATACCAAGGAAAGGATGATGCACCCCTCCTACACTGATAAGCAGTCACTGCTAGCTGGAGTCAGATAGCAGGACACAACAGAAGGACATCTGCTCTGACCCTGTATAGTATTCATTACCTTTCAAAATATTTTTAAATTATCAATAAAGAATTTTAAAGCTAAAGGTTTAACATGGGAAATAATACAAAATTTCAGACTGGTCCTGCTGCTGAAAGGGTAGGAACCACTCTGTTGTACTTTCAGGGTTTGTTTTGTTTTGCTTAAGAAGGCTCATAGGATGCTCATAACAAAAAGGGACTTTCAAGCATATATACACAATTGGTTTTAAGGGTTTATTTCAACAAGAAAACAGGATTTTTAACACTTAGTATGATCCCTATGTTGTGGTAAGTGTGATTGTTATACAATATACGGCTTTTGTATTAGATCCACTTGGTTTATTTCACAGCTGAATTATGTCCCCAGTATAAAATCACTGAAATTCTACTGAAAAATCCACCCACAAAGAAAACTCACCTGCAGTGAAAATCCCACCTGAATAAGTTACCTTGATACCTCTGCAGTGTAGGTATAGAATAACACAATCATAGAAATATTAGTAAAAGTGAACTTTAAGGGTTCTGCTTATGTCATGAATAAGAACTGAACTGAATAATAAACAAGCCATGATTCCAACCAGATCTTGAAAAGTTCCATGACCCTCTGGCCAACCTGTTCCAGTATTACCATACCTTCCTAGGGTAAACATTTCTCCTAACATGCACTTTGAATCTTCTCAAGGCACCTCTTGGGGTTGCTGTCCCTTGCTAGGTTGTCACTGACCAGTTTGGCTCAGCCCTTTCTTAATTACCCTTCTTGCTCTCCTTCACATTGAAGAGGTAGAAAGTTGAGAAATGACACAGCAAAATCCTTCAAGACACAGCATTGCTAAGCAACCTTTCATCCACGATACAGTTTAAAAACTTTGAAGAAATAAGACTTTTCTACTCATCCATGTGTTCTAAACCTAATTTGCCAAAAATTTGCCTAATTTGCCTATGCCAAAAGCTACCCTGAAACATATCTAAAAAGTAATCCCATAAATTATGCAAATAAGTAATTTGGGCAATATTAATAAAGAAAGAAAGCAACTATGTTCCCCAGGTCAACAAAAAAAAATAGTAAGCATTTTTAAACAGGGCTTTTAAAATATATTTTTAATGGGAGCTGTATCCAAGAATACATTTTGCAATTGCTAAAGGCATGGCTTTAGATCATTAATATCAAATAAAAAGCACTGTTGTCACAAGATGCAAAGACACATTATGGAAAAATCTCACTCTGCCATCTTTGAAAAAAAATGTGTCAGCAGCCTTAATGCCAGATTAAACAATGTTTGTCCTACCACAGCCAGCACAAACTGCATATTGGGAGCTAACCCAAGTATCCTTTAGCCAGATCAAATTTACCTTGAGTGCTTTGATAGCACATAGATCGGATATTAACGATGGTGAAACCACAGCCCACATTGTCAGACAACTACATAATGCAGCTGGGGGATTTTATAGATACGTGATTGTACCTGCAGAAAACCTCCAACATCTGTGGAATGTGCCTTACAAATGTGCTGAATCCTGAAACTCAGGTAGACACACATCTCTTTTACCATTCACTTTCAGAACAAATTTTTGATTGTATTAAAGTTGTGGATAGCTCCTCACAGTGCCAAATACGGCTCAGTTAATCAAATGAAACCTTCTTAAATATTTAGGATAGCTTATAGACTGCTATCTTCCCACATTTAAAAATTAAAATGGCTTATTTCATTATTGAGAAATCAACTGAACACACAGTTCTGTCATACAGCAAGTAACTCAAAAGAATTATGGCTAAGTGGTTTGCACAGTCTATATTTAGTGATTCTTACTTCCAAATACTTAGACGCTAGATCAGTCCTTAAAGTATTCTTAAAAGGATTGGCAAGTATGTATATGTGTAAAATATGATAATCCTATGTTAATTCTCCTCCTTACCACTCCGTAGATGCCTGGGAACAAACCATTGTAAGCATTAAGCTTGCTTGAGTTTGCACTGCATTTGTATTCATTAACCAGACTATTAGTGAGAGCATTTTAGAATTCTCTGACTTTTCCAATAGCCGTATATTTACATTCACTGGCTGTATTATTTATCTGTGTGAGTGTACATCTACCCACCCATCCATCTCCACTCCTGCATGCATACAGATCAATATGTGTCCCTGTATATTTATGTCTTTCACCATTCTCAAGACATTTAGTCTACTTCTCTGGCACCAACTCTGGGAAACTACTGCTTTAGCTAATGCCCTTCTGACTGAAAACAGAGCTCCATGCATCATTGACAGGGACCAAGGCAAAAAAGTAGAACAAACAGATGGAGGTGGAAGAAAGGGAAGTATTTATGCTAAATTCGAGAAAAATAAAGGGATTAAGGGGATGTCACAGACTAGATGATTTAAGAAGGGGATTTCTTCTGAAGAGAGGATATTTCTCTGCTAGAATAGAAATCTATCATTCTAACCAGGGTTAATTCTAACATCTAGAACAAATCTAAATCTTAAACCTAAGATTAAGAGTTGGCTTGTGGTGTCTATTGTATCTGTCAATGGCTTTAAAAACCAAGGAGAAAATATTTTATGTTTGGATTCAGCCAATACAGTAATATTATTTACAGGCTGCCTCAGGAGCAGTAATAATTTTACGTTTTTCAGTACTCAACAGAGTATTTTCAGTAATTTGAATTATTTTAACATGTTCAAATTTATTTTCTATCCTCTTTTAGAGACACTGGATTAAGAAGCCAATCTCCCTTCTTCTCCCTGTCACTCTGCATTTGTAGTTGTAGACTAAGCCTAACCCTAGCAGCCACACATCTGTAGGGCTATCACAAGAAGTGAAACAATTATTTCCCTAAACCTTCTGAGCTGACTGTTCTGGAACTGGGTGATCTTTAAGGTCTTGTCCAACCCAAGCTATTTTATGACTCTCTGGCTTTCCTGCACCAGACCTCACACCTGAGAGTGATGTTGGTCTAACACACACCTACTGTGCCAGTGCTTTTACCTCCAAGGGGCCTGACCACTTATGAACACCTCCACCCTTATTTCAAACTAAACCAGAGCACAAAGAAAGACAAAGAAAGCCCCATGGCCATGGTGATCTCAGGAAATCATACCTGCCTTGTATTTAAATCAGTGATTGAGCTCCTCTCCTACTGTGCCAAGTATTTCCCAGAGAAAATGGCTAGTATATCCAGGGAACCTCCCCTCTGCTACTACTTTATCCCTCAGGCACAAATAGCACTGTGCTTACATGCAGACTCAAAAGTTATACCAATATCCATGCAAAAAACCTATACTATTACATGATAGCTTTTAATCTGATCCCATGCTTAACATTTCCATGTAAATCCCTAGTGCTACTAGGATAAACATCTCAGAAAGCAGAAGTTATTTATTTCTAAGTAAATAATTCTTTTCTTCTCCACCTGTCAGGTATAAGTGAAAGACAGAAGCTGAACCACATGCTGAATAAGATGATTTGGGTTACATTGTCAAACTTATCACCAACTTCTTGTATGACTTGGAAGAGGGCAGTCAGTTCTGAGGTGTTCCCTGCATGCAGAAATCCCGCCGATGGCATTTTAATGGGAGGAATGCTGGCTTTGCTATAAAATTCTGCTCTGAAATTACAGAGAAAAGGTGAGATTTACTTAGGCTGCAGTTGCATTTGCTATAGGGTATTGCACATCTAATATCTGGAAGGTAAGAAAAGTAGAGAGAAGCTCTAAGACTGCAGCAAACTGAGTGTAATGATAGCAACTCTGGTGATGTTTGAGAGAAAGCACCAGCATTACCACCTGCACAGCACAAAGGACACAGGGGAATCCAGGGTATTTACAGATGTTCATCAAACAGTAAAGCCTCATTGCACTCCACCTGGCAGGAAAACAATTCCATTCACATTTCTCATGATTCTTTTATCATTGACTTGGATTTAGCAGAGTACACTAACATTCCATCCCTGATGAAGGCACAAGACTGGGAACATTGGCATATTTTGTGAGTATAATTCATTTTTTTGTTCTGGTTGGAATGCAGTGCAGTGCAACGTTACTGCTGGGTGAACACCTGTAGTTAGAAAACACTGTTTTGCTCAGAGGGCCCAAAGCATGCCAAACTGTTCTCTGGAAGGAGATTTGAAAAATGAGCATTAAAAAAAAAAATAAAAAAATTAATCCTCCTGTGCACAAAAAGAAATAGAAAAGCAGGCATGAAACTATTCTTTCAGCACCAGATGTCAAAGAGACAAAATCAAGAATTTGAATCTCTTGGGGATGAATTTCAGCTTTGTCTGTAGGACAAACTAAGGCTTATCTCAAACACTGTAGGATCCAGTTCCTCAAAGCACCAACATACATACTTATCCCAGTTTCTCAAAGTACAAAAATGCGTAAAAGTCAACAAGAGCAGTGCAAGGAATGATACTGAAACCCTTTTCTCTCTGAGATACATTAATTTCACTTTTATGGAAAAATGTCATCTAGAAATGAAAGGATTTTATTTCAAACTGTCAAAACGTTCCATTTAATTTGCAAAATATCCAAATATGATTTGGCTGCAAATATTTTAGCCAGTTTCCATTTACAGAAAGAGTGCACATCTTTTAAAACATATTCTGAAAATTTGACATAAAATTGCAGACAGCCATTACCATCATGAAGCTCCTTTTTCAGAGAATATCTGTTCCATGAGTAAAAGGACTCAAGGATTTCATTTTCATGCCAGAATATTAAATTTCTGCTTTCCTAAAAAAACAATGCTCACAGCCACTCCTCAAAAAATAAATTCTAAATCAACACACTACAATTTTGTCTTCTCCTGTTTTGTCCTCTACTATTGAAGCCCAACAGACACATTAATGAGATTGAAGCTCATTCAAATTAATTTTGCTTGTACAATTTGCTTTACCTTGTCTGCTGTTACTGTTGACATTGTGAAACATGAGCTCTGTTGGTGAACTGCAGTAAAATAACAGGTACATAACACGTCCTTGAGAATTTCCAAGTTTCCTTTCATTCGTTCTAATGCCTAGATGACGTTATCTGCCATTAATTTACACAAAATTTCCTTTCCTCTTTTACACAACACAGAGTTTGACAGTCTGATACTGATGTTCTAGATGATTCCCCATCTTTCTCTCCTTCCACTGCTCTACCATGCAGTTTGTCCTCCAGGCATTTTACTGTTCTAGCCCATTTATGCTTCTCTCCTGCATTACCTTTGACCTTCACCCCTTCAGTGGTTCTCCTTCACTGATTTCCTTCCACATATTTTTCCAAGCTGTGATTAAACAATACCAGATAGGGCAAAAAGGGTAAGAAAACATAACTTCATTTGATCCCTTCAGCTTCACCCACAAAGCAAAAAACCTAACAAGAACAAAAACAAAACAAAACAAACAAAACCAAACAAACCAACCAACAAAAACCACAAAAAAACCCCAAACCAAACCAAACAAAAAAAATTAGGCAGTTAAGTATCAAAGTCTAAGAGTTTGATAAAGTTAATCAATGGTGATGGATAAACTTCTGAGACAGGGGTGACTTACATACATCAGAATTCAGAATAAGGTCCTCTATGTACCCATACATTAACTTGACACCTTCTTTCAGCACATAAGTTTTCTCTTGGAGGTTTACAGAAAATAGAAAACAATACTAAAAATTAAAGATTTGGCCAAATATTTTATGTCCCAAAAAAATGCTGCTAATTAATGCTGAAACACAAAGTGTCTAGAAGAATCTGGAATTCTTATGTAATAAAGCATTCCTCCATGAAGGCGATCAAGCACAACCCATAATAACTTTACCAGTATGAACATGAAATCCTACACAAAATCCTTGTATTAGTCTAAAAATAACTGCATGAGATATGCTGGCTTTTATGTTCATCTATTGCACCGAGGTTCTTGGTACAAGAATCACCTCATTAATGCTTCAGAACACAGTATAAATACTCATTTCAGAAAAAAATTATGAAGAATAAACCAAGTGATAATGCTGTACATGACTAGTCTAATATACATTATGATTACCTAAATGCAATGATAAAAGAGCAGATTATTTCCCCTCTCATTTTTTGCAATAATCTCATGTAGTTTAAATTATCTACATCTATCAACTCCACACACTGGCCAAGGCTGAGACAGTGTTGACCAGATCCACAGAAGTCAATTAGTTATGCCAATTTGCTCCAGCTGAGAATCGATTCTTGGTTGTCTTTATGCTTCCTACAGAATATTCTGTAGGAAGCATTGCTTTAATGAAGCTTGGTCAGCATGGATGGGAAATGTCAACATGAAATTCCTTCTCACCAGCTTCTGGACTTCTTAAAATAGACAGTTTAAAAAAAAACAATCTACTACCTAGAAAACCACAGGCTTTGATTGAAATTGCAGACAAATTTAAAATTCACTCCAAAGGAAGGGGCTTCAACATTGTCAATCTCATAAAACTATTATCCTTCTTTTCCTTTGGCAGGTTTTCCTAAATTTGCAATTAAATCATTCAAACCATTCTTGTCCAGATGCTGTTGATGAGAAACAATCACAAGAAACAGAGCAAACAAAAGAAAGATCATAAAATACATTAACTTTTACTAGCCATGCTGCCGTGCATTAGCATTTTTAATAATGACCTCATTACCATTTAGTTCAACAAGCAAACGAGAACTGTTTATTTGATAATTTATTTATTCTAAAATAACGTAGCCTTTTTTATGTGATAATTTATTTATTCTAAAATAACGTAGCCTTTTTTATGTGTCCTTGTTATGAGCTCACTGACGTTAAAGGCACCGCTACAATCAGTTAAGTAATTATCATAGGATAAAAGCTTTTACCATGAAAAAGTTTTGTTTGAAAAAGCATGAACTGCGATTCTCATTGATAGCTTTCACCAAGTGCAGGATTCAGTACATTGTAGCACAAAGGCCTAGATTATCTCCCTCTGTTAAAGGCTTAAAATTCTACAACCAGACCATGCCAGTTACCAGTATCAGATTATGATAACAAGATCATGTTCAGTTATAAAAACAAGTGTCTAAACTTTTCTCATGTCACTTTCTATCTAAGTCCCATTGCAGTTGTGAAAGGACCCATCTGAATGTGTGTAGAAGCTCATTTTAAAGCTAGCTCTTTGAACTGGATTCATGGGGTATTTGCATAAGAAGATTTGGGTAAAAAGAATGGGCTGGTGCTGCATCTGCCCATTAATATGCCTGCTAATTCAGCACATTGTAAGCCTATTGATGTATCACAAAAGGCTCAAATTCAAGGACAGTTATCCTATTGCCATTGTTAGGGTTTGAATTCAAGTAATATGTTCACTATAGGAATACAGTTGTTACAATTAGATATTTTTCTATAATGGTATAAAGAACTGACGACAGTCAGAATTACAATAACGCTGATAAAACTTTAGAATTCATGAATTCTATTATTTTAAAAGATGCAGGTGCTGATTAATTTTGCTTTGCATAATACTTGGACATTGAGTGCTGGAATACTTAAAGAGCAGCAGCAAAATGAGGCAATATAACCTATCAAAGCTGGCAGTCTCCCTTTAGTACCAATGCACATTTATCTTGCTTATGAAAGTTTTAATAAAAAATTAAAACACTAAACTGAGTTGCAGCAGAACAGAGGAGACCTACAACGTGAGCACAAGGAGTGGGTATTTTAATCTTGCTTATGAAAAATGCAAAAGCATCACTTGTGCTATCAGGGGATATTCTACACGGAACATTTTAATGGTGAATATGAATTGCTTAAAAACACTGTGTACTTGCAAATGGAAAAAAGAGCAGAATCAGTGATTCATGCAGGAAGCACAGAGCAGCCGCTGCACCAACCCCGCAGTGGATTCAGAGCAGACGCTGAGGCACGCAGGCAAATAAAAAGCTGCTAGCTGAAGTGATATTAAGAGTTTTTAAAGCACACAACACAAAGGAAATGCTAAAGAGCAGGCTAAATGGAAACAAGTGCAGAAAACACCAAATTAAGTGTAGTTAAACTTAGCGCTTCAAGTTCCTAAGTTGGTGTGTGTTTAAGAGCACAGTGCGTGCCCATGGGGGAGCGAAGAGGGAAGCGGTGTGTGGCAGTGGCCGGGATTTCTGCTGGGGTTTCTGCTGGGGTTTCTGCTGGGGTTTCTGCCGGGATCTCTGCCGGGATCTCTGCCGGGCTGTGCCGAGGCCCAGCAGAAGCCCGGCTCCGCCGGAGCCCCGCGGCCCCCGCGCTCCCACACTGCCGCATTGTCCGGCCGCTGGGCCAGGGGGCACGGCCACATTTTTCTCACTCCGCGTCCCTCAGAGAAGACATCAAAGACCGGAGAGATGTGCTCTTTGTGTTGTTTGGTCTCTGACTCTCAACATGTGGTTTCACAGGCCCAAACATCGGCACCTTTTAACCTATTCTGTTCAGCTTAGGCCTCAGCTCCATTTGAGCATTAGGGAAACTATAGTAACCGATAATCTGCCTGTTCCTGAATAGAAACTATGTACCTTGTCACACAAGAGCCTGAGGATCACCATTCGGGACAAGTTCCTTTACAGGCCCTCGGCTTTCTTCGCTGGGGCCCGGCCTGTCCTGCTGAAAAGGTGTCAAAACCCTTCGCCTTTCTGCGACGGGGGATCTGTGTTAATGTTAATTTATATTTAACAAATGGGATATTGTCCCGCAGAATGTATCAGTATTTGATGATCTATTACAAATGTTTTCATCAAGTCATAAATGTGGGCCCTTGACAAAAGGCGAAAGGTCTCTGGAGGGAGCGGGACGGCGGCAGGCAAGGCAGGACCTGTTGCGCTGTGTCTGTGTGTGTTTTTTGGTGGGATCCAGCTCCATGCAGGTGCTGACAGCAGATCCACCCGCCCCAACACCCGTGCTGGGCACCGAGGCCAAGTGACGCGTCCAAGCTCGGCAGCCAAGCGAGCAGCAAAGCCTCCTCCCAGGCCCGGGTGTGCTCAATCAAACGCTTTCTCCATCAGCAAGTTGCAGAGCGAACTTTGTTAGTCGCTGGTTTTATTCATGTATGTATTTTGTAGCGATCTGATCTCCCACTTAATGAGCCTCCCCCCAGGCACAGGGAAAGCCTTATCACCAGTCCCATTTTTCACTCACTCAGTCTCTAATCCGGCGCTGCACTGTCTTGTTATTAGCAGGAAAAACAACAACAACAACTGTATATCGTGTAGATCAGAGCCAGGAAAGAAAGGAACAAATGTCAAGGGTTTGAAGAAGCAATTCCAATCCAGCTTCATTTCATCTCTGTCACTCTTTCCTGACTGTCACACAACAGCCGGCTGCTAACACATTTCCTTCCAGAAAAAAAAAAAAAAAGATATTTCTGCTTTCTTTATAATAGTTTAATATTAATAGGGAGGGGAGCTAAATTGTTGACACTGCAACCAAAATACCATGCTGCAAACCAAAGTATTTGGTATGAAACTCAAGACCTTCTGCATTAAGCTCTCTCACAGTGACCTGACATAAACTGGCAACTGGCAGCCGTCTGCTTTTGGCAGCTTGGCATATTTGGTCATTTATTGGGTGCATGTGAAGATCAAATGGGTTAAGATTCTTCTCCTTAAACAGCAGGGAAAAGAACATCAAAAAGGTGTAAATTTCATTTCCCCAGTTTTGATTAAGTCAAGCATGAAATGAAATGTAATACTCTCAAGTGGCAAGGGTTTATACTATTGATGTTGTTACTTCTGCTTCACAAAGCCCAATCAGCCGACAGCGAGTTGAACAAGCTAACAGAGTTTCAGGGTGGCCAGATGGAGGGTTTTTACTATGGTTGAAAAGACAGCTTAGTGCTTGCCTCTTCAAGCCAAGTCAATGCCAACTGTGTGAAATCCTGGCCATTCTACCCCTTCTTTTTTTTTTTTCTCCTCAGTGCTGGTGGCTAGCACCATACAGACCTGATAAAAAAACAAACCCTTAAGCAAAACAAGGCATTGAATGAATACTTTTTTGTCAGAAGCATTGTTTATCTTCCCCTCAAAGTGCAGAGAATTCCTGATGCAGACCAATCTTACTACAGTATTTAGGCAAATGGGAAAATCTATTGCATTTAAATGTTATCTGAAAGGAAGCCTTTGCAAGATTTTGATAGTTTCTCTGAGATTAAAGTCATAATGCTATTTGTTTTCAGTAGTGTGGTGAAGCAAAAATCTACTCACGTGCTTTGTAAATAAATGAAGATTTAAACTGTATCTTGTTCATGCATAAAGGGAAACTAGAGTTAATTCAGAACACTATGAGATGCACATTGAGAAAGTCTTTAGATCTAGATACAAAAGTAACAGGTCTTAAATTGAGTGTGGTCTTACTTCGTTAGGAAATTTGTCCTTTTTTTATAGGTGCTTTTTCAGGTCCCTTGTTCCCACTACATTCTCAAATTTAATGCTCTTGCCACTATACAGCTGGACTAGAATAGAGTGGCTTTAGTAAAGACTTAATAGAATCTTTAATGCTTCTAACAATCCACTCCCATTGAACTGCATTAAGTAGATATTATGGAAGGACAAAGAGCTAAATAGCTCAACATCAACCTCATTAGGCATGCAGGCAGGCCTTGAACCATTTTATGGGCGAGCCTATTGTGAGTACACTCACCAGGTTAGCTTTAAATTGCAAATGATACCCTGAAAAGGGAAGAGAAGTTTTGGAGAATGGCCTCACAGAAAGAAAATCATTTTAGGCTATAAGAAAATGAAAGGCATTGTTAAAATTGCTCTGACCGTAGCAAATGAAATACATCATGGACTTGAGAGGCTGAATGCTACACTTGAGACTTTTTTGTTGGCCATTTTTTTTTGTCCGTTTAGGAATGTGTTGTACAGCAGAATATCAACAATATACAGTATGTAAGACTTAATAAGGGTGGCTCAACATACTATCCTTTGTCTGAAGTTAAACAAATGATAAGAGCACAATAATTTAGTGGAAAGGGAAAGACAAAAAAAATCCCATTTATTCTACTTGAGTGAAAGACAAAGTATGAAGAATGTTATTTATTGAAACTTTCCAGCATTGCACTGCTTAATCAATAAGGATTCATTTAGTCTTAGCACTTCTGCATTCAAAATTCTTATATTAAAAAAAAAAAGTCTCTCAAGAATTGTTTGCAACTGCAAAGTGCTTTAACAACTGACATTATGATGCTGCAAGTCTGGGAACATATTCCCAGGCAGAGCCCTTCTCTGTCACCTTAGTGGATGAATAATTGTGCCTTTGCATATTCCTTGTCATAAATGGCAGGAATGAAGGGACCCTAAGGACTGCACTGGCAGGATTGGTGCTGTACAAGCAGAGTAAATTAAAACAAGGATTAGAGCAAGTGTGATTGGGGATGACAAGCAGGGCAGTTGTCGCCACACAATGTGCCTTTTTGCCCATATGGTCTGCACCAAGCTTACACAGCACAAACCCTCTAACATGGATGCTTATTAAAGTATTCCTTCTTGATCAGGACAGAAAGTCCTTAAAGCTTCAAGTCATAGGAGAAAAACAGTGTTTCTTTCACAACTCAGGCAGCAGCCTCAAGCACGATTATTTATGGAGTTCTACATGCAACTGCCCTATCTTTACTTTTCCTTAGATTTATATATATAAGAAAGCCCATAAATGTGAAAAATTGAGGATAGAGTCTGCAGTTATAGTTATGCATTGTATAGGTTATTAAATGTGATAGTGAATTAACTGACAATTATATTTTAAATAAAAATCAGACATACGAGATATTTCAAAACTGCCTCCCAAAGTATGGATTTGCAGTCTACACAGCCTATGGGTGATTTTTTAACTGTTTAACTGGATAATGAATGTCCATAAAATTCATACTAGGAAAATATTTGAGTGATCATATATGCAATATTATCAGCAAAAAAGAAGAGTAGGGCAACTTTCTTACAGCTTACAAAAGCAGAATAAAGCAATTTTGTTTCTAAACTCTTGTGTTATCTCACATGACATACCTAATTTTCTGTGCCTTGGTTCCCTCGTTGACAAAATTGAAATAATTACACATTATAAGTATATTACACATACAATTATACCAAAAGCATATACGTGTTAGTATTTATTTTTGCTGTTTATTTCCCTTTTACTCAAGGCTCACACCACTGGTCCTGATTTACAGAAGGGTACCTAGATTCCAAAACTGGCGATGATTAATTTTAAGTCTCTGAGAAGAATTCTTCCTAAAGCAAGATATTATTTGAATATACTTTCTCAGTCCCTCAGTCCTGCAATAAGGTACTCAGATAGTAGTGAGAAAACAGAAATAAGACCTTTTATTTAAATTTTGTTCCTCTGTGGTCCACTATACAGCTCTAGATGACCTCAAGGCAATATCAAATTTAGGACATTCCTGCAAGCTTGATGTATTTGTCAGCCAGAACATCCAGTTCTGCAGTAGTAAGGAACTTAGGAAATCTCTTATATGGACTAGCACACAAAACACAGCAATCAGGAATCAGCAAAAACATTGGCATTTAGAACTCTACAGGCACCTTCAGGAATCACCCAGAGTTCCTGCTAAACTAGACAGAGGTTTCTTATAGAAAGCTGGAGGCCTTTTGGTGAGAGTCTCACAATATGAGTAAATTAACTTTGATGACTTTAGCTCCTCCCAAATTTGAGCCACCAGCATACAAAACATTTATTAGAACATATTTCTTGCTATCACTCCTACTTTTGGTCCTCAGGAGTACTAGGATTGTTTCTCAAAGCCAAACCCTCCTTGTGCTTTGTAGTTTCAATTAAATGAGTATGAAAACATTCCCTGCTGTGAGTGAATTTTAAGAGCCAACATTTCCCACTTTTCAGTAAATCTTGTCGGCTGAAGAACAGCCCAAGATCCATGGATGCACTACAGCTCCTTCCTTTAGCAGGTGGGCAACTCTGAACTTTTGTAAACAGAGAAGCCAATTTCATTGCAGCACTTCCTAGATACTATATATACACACAGGCATTTTAAAGGCAGAATTTTAAGCTGGCAAGGAACAAGATGAAAAATGTAGCTAGCAGTGATATGGGCTGCTACATGGAGCCCTTCCTATCTTTAACTTTCAAGCATCTTAGACTAGGTCTCTTCCCCGAAAAGAATCTACTTTTTTTTTTCCTTCACAGCTTCTCTTGGCATGTAATTAGTGTCACAAATGCTGAAGAGGATCCCAATAACCGGTTAACTTTACTTGGCACTTAAACGTCATAGACAGTTGTGCTAGAAAACTTCTAAGATGAACAGATGCTATTATATTTACCTCATCTTTGTGTCCAAAAATCTTCAAACCATTATCTCTTTTATTTTCAAAGCTGTTGACATTGACTTCAACATTACTAGGAACTGGACTCAGCCAGGCATTATTTGGATGGATGTATTCATATTTATTAGGATGGCCTCTTGCTTCATGCCTAGATTTTGCTAGACTGAAACAAATCAGAAAATACAAGGTACACCATTTTATGGGTATGAAGGACATTTGCACCACTAAACATGAACATATTTTGTATCTTAGTTTCATCTTTTGCAGTCGTATTTGGGGTTAATCTGCAGGAGAATGGCTGCAGGAAAGAGTGGCCCAGTAACTAAAGCATCAAGCCTACAATTTGGGAAACCAAATTAAAATCCCTATTCTATAAAAATACCATGATCATTAAGATCAAGATACTTAAATGTGGTTAGAAAACATACTCCTGTTAAGCATCTAACTCTCAATGAAAATAAGTAAGAATTCTAATTTTTTGAAAGAAATGTTATAAGCACCTAAAAAAATCATTGAGGATCAGGACTTGAGACTCTCTGTGCTCCAGGTCCCTGACTGTGAATCCCTGCATTGCCCTACTGGGCAGGGATGTTCAGTATCTGCCCTGCAGTCTTGGAAATGCTCAATGTTCTAGATACAGGCACCAGATAAGGACTGTAAATATTATAATTTTTAAGAAACATGGTTTGGTATAATTTTATTCCTATATTAATACGGTTGAAAGGGAAACAGCTTTTAAAAAATGTTATGTTGAAGGCATATTTTTTTTCATACTTGAGAGAGATGCCTTTTGGAAGCTTGAATTTTTTTGTTCAAAAACTGTGTAAACAGTTATATGATCATTATTTTAAGCATGATTTTAAAAATTCCTTCTAACACTTTTTTTCTTCTAGAAAGAAAAGGAATAAACAGATTTTAACTGGAATATTTTAGACAGCTACTCAAGCTTTCAAAGCATGTACAATTTCCTGTATATCTGTTCATATAAGGAATTATTGACAAGCCATGAAAAGAGATTCAATGAAGTGATTGTGAAGGACTTCTTCACTCTCCTCACTTAAATTCTAGATGGAGGCTACAAAATTAAATCAAACGATTACACACTTGAGGATATTTCATATGAAGTGACTTCTGCTCAGTCTGATCTAATCTAGACTGAAATGTAAAACAATCAGTCTCTAAGAACTTTAAAGTTTCACGAGCTTCATTGACTTCATATTACCTAACACTTTAAATGTATTTGAGAATAGGCCAGGAGAAATTCCCCGAAAGGAGGACATCGGGCTTAATGGCAAGGTGATATCACAGTACAAAGACTCAAAGTAATTATTACTGCTCTGATTTTAAAGGCAATATTCCCCTGCGCTCTATCCCTCGTCCCTCAAGATTAAATAACATTTTTCAGCAGGCTTCACACCACGTGTAATGCCTTTCAGACCTGTTGAGTAAGTATCCTGAAATTCTTACACCTCCTGATGTCACCATTCCTCTGAAAACGTGTGAACTATGTGTGACTAGACAAAGCACTGCCGCACGCCTGCAAAGGCATGCCTAGGTATGCAGTTAACTTGATGCACTGGAATTGTCCCATAAATCTGAGTGTGCCTCTGAGTGTCTGTGGGCTTGGAGCCCAAAGGAGCATCCACCTCCAGCTTCCACTGCATTAGGATTGAGCTGAGCTGGGTGACGACTGCCAACTGGCTTCCCCCAGGGTGCACCTAGAGACAGAGCACAGATCCCCAAATACCTCTTTTTCATTTAATTAGTACAGCTTTCATGTGATATTCTGACAGAAATGTTCCACCTGTCCCAACAGTTACAAAACACGTATTTCCATCACTTTGCTTTTCAGCACTTCCACTGACTTAAAACAAACCTTGAGCAATGATAAGCCTTAAGATAAGGGAAAAGACAGAAGACAACTAGAACACCTCTTTTTTTTTTGTGTGTGTGTGTGTGTGGAGGAAGAGATAATCAACTGCAGTGTTCAATGATCTTTTCCAAAACTAAACAGAAATAGCATAATTAAAAACTTTTACTGAAATACCTATTTACATTTTTAAAGTAAAATATATATGACATAATAAATAAATCAGCAGCTTATTTGTTTTAGTGAGGACCAACTGAAATGGAAGTTTAATTTCTCAGTGGAAGTGAAGGTAGCTCCTATCATTATTAAAAGATAAACATGAAGGTACTGAGAAAACTAATTAAATTTTGTTGAATAATCAGTAAGTCCCTCATGAAAATCCTCTGGGGTAGGCCCTAATGTGAAGAGATCTCAATTTTGTGGTTAAATAATTTGAAGAGATTAATTAGTAAAGAATAAGCATTAAAGACAATCATGAGAAGATAAAGGTAATTTTTTTTCACATTTACCAGTTTTATAGCTCTACCTGATGAAAAAGCTTTCATTGTGTAAAGTGACTGTTAACAAGATAGTTGTCTGACTTATTTTTAAGTATTTAATTTCTTAGCTATACAGTAGAAATAAAAAACATTCCAAGATGAAAACTTAACTTTAAACCAGATTTGCATAAAGGATTAGGCTCTTTACAGTTCAGAACTACTTTTCAATCTCAAAGTGGGAGAACTGATCTTTATCCTGAATTTCTTTTGTTCTTTTGGAAATTCCGTTTAATCCAGCTTTCTTAATTTTCACCTTCTCCCTAAACCTTCTAGGCTTGTTACATGATAGCTAAGGATCATTATCCACCCAAGCTGAGGGGGTTTTCCCTTCATTAATTTCTGTAAGAAGATTACCAGTGCTTGTTTGTTGTTGTTTAAGCAAATTATTTCCCTAAGCAATTTGTTTTTCCAACTGGTTTACACTTTAATGCCCTTGACTGAATTTCAAACAAGAGATCAACTTGACCAACCAACTCTGTTCAGGGGGGAGTGGAATAAAGAAAAAAGCGGGGGGAAGAACTTCATGTGAACTATTTAGTCAACAAGAGTGGTTAAAAATGGGGTCAACCATTCAATCAGAGATGCACCATAATCAGCAGCTCCTTCAGGACTTGTTTAGTTTTTGAAGTCAAGGTGACTTTTCTTGAAAACAAAGTTCTCTAATTACCACTGATATGTGTCACAGACAAAACCAGAATTTTTTACTCATTTAGTTCTACATATTTCCCCTCCTCTTTCCCCCTGCCCCAAACCCATCTTCATTGGAAAGGGGTCGGAATTTTTTGTACATTTGAAAAAGAGATGGCTGAAGCAAACAACATGGAGATTGGGCATTTACTGCTCGCAGTTCAAATAACATTCTCACTCAAATGATTATTTTTAAATGAATGCAATCAAGACAATTGACTGTGATTCAGTTTCACTTCAGTTTTTAGGCAAGAAATGAAGTACTCAAGCACTGTGGGCTTCTCAGTGAACTTTGTATATATAAATTTGTATATATAAATTTGCAGACAAGATAAGCAGCAAGAGATATCATCCTTAATTTACATATTCCTGAATAATTATCTTGATTTAGATGATATTATATTATTATATAATTTTTACCCAGGCTAAACAGCCACCTCAATAAAAAAGAGACTACTAGTCAAATTTAACTCCAAACCCCCCTACCAGCTGATGATGCCCGTCCACTAGGTCAAGTTGTGAAATCCATATTCATCTGCTGAAGTATCTTTATCTGTGGGATGGGAATGTACTTCCAAGCAAAGCTGGCAGAATCTGACTATTTCACAGGTGAGTACCACTCCCATACCCTGATCACAGTGTGACTTGTCAATCAGTTTGTCTCTCCTGTTCTCCTTACCAGGAACTCCTTTTGGTCTACTGCTAGATTGAACAGACACCGCTGGTGCAGAGAGAGAGAGCTGTTCTTATACAAACTGCACAGGAAGAAAATATATAAAATGAACAACAACAACAAAACAACAAAAGAGCAACCAAAACACAACAAAGTCAGCATCAAGAAATGAAAAAACAAAATAGCCAAAAAAATCAATATAACTTGATTCTTAAGACTGAAACTGCACTTGTTACCTTAGAAGCTTGCAGAGCCCCCAACAGCATCATCACCTCTACCCAGACTGCCTCACACCTAATAAAGTGCCAAGCGCTACAGAGAGAGGCAGCTGCAGTTTTTACCTGACAGCACAAAAGGATCACAGCCCACAAATGCTTAGGGGAGAAATGGACAACTCCATAAATACTGGATTTTAATGGAATGGGAATTTTGTATCTGCTACAATGGTGAGGTGAAAGAAAAAAAAAAGTAAAAGTGAGCACTAGTCACTGAAAAATTATAAAAACAAGTAAACACAGGAAATGAAATTATTATTATTGATAGTAATTGTTTTAAATTGACAAGTGAAATCTATTAACATCCAACAAAGGAGTTCAGGGCTGTGCACCCTAAGCAACACTCATGGCTGCAATTCTCCTCTGTGATGACCTTACACACTGTCTGCTTTACATTCCACTGAAGTCTATGCCTGCTAAGTACCTTGGAAACTTTGAGATATGACCTAATATAAATTAACTGATATGAGGTCATATTAAAACGGGAGGCCCATCTATTTTAACTTCACTAGCTGCAAACAACACAAGTAAATTGAACCATATCAAGCTATCAGCATGCTATGGAAATCATCACTGATGTAGATGTTATATTGCATGAGATTCCCTTTCCTTGTCATTTTTTTTTTTTAATAAAGAGTATCACAGTATTTCTGACTTTGGTGTCAAAAGGTAGATCAATAAACAGGTAATCATTAGTTAAAACCCAGGATACTCAATCATGAGCATTAAGTTATTGATTTGACATTTATCCTGCCACAGTGTCTTCTCGTTAAGCGTTTCAATAATCTAGTTTTGAAATTTTTTTATTCTTTGAGATCCCTGGATTCAGACAGGGCCCTATGTATATTCAGCAACTTGTAACAATGCCACACTAACATAACCAGGAGATGAATGATAGCAGTTCTGATTTTGGGAGCTGGAGATAAAATTATATGAGCCTATCTATAAAGCAAATAGACTTTAGAAACAATGAATTTCTGCATATCAAAATTCAGCACTACAATCACTAAAAGAAACTGTGTCATCCATTCTAATAAGCACATTCTAATTAATCCACTTCAAAAATTGCATTCAAACTGTACATATGTATATATTTGCTACTGGTATATAAACAGTGCCTATATGGTATGAAAAATATAATCTTAGTTTAGGAACAGGATACACCAACAAATTTAATTTCATGATGACACATAGCATTCTAACAAAGGAATGTTGTCACTCAAAATAATATCCACATTTTAATATATCTTTTCCCAATCTCACCTCCTACTGTCAACACCATCAATTTCAGCAGTGCTCCTTCCCCTCTTTCAACATCAAAATGCGGTCCTTCCAGTATCATTATTATCAACCTGAGCAAACTAAATGTGAAAAGGTGCCACTAATAGGACAGCTTTTGACATCACATCTTGAACCAGAATAAGCAAACAGGCAAGTCAAATCTTCAGGGTCAAGCTTTGAAGTCAATTTTCTGACCCAGGAAATCATGTTCTGTGACAGTGATGACAAACGGTGAACACATGCCTTGTATAAATATGTCTATGAATGTTGCCTTACAAACACTCACAGTCACCATCTCACTGGAGCCAACTATCAAAAAAAAAATGGGAAGTTTACACTTTGAACATCTACTCCTTGACACTCTGCTTTAATAAAAAAAAAATCCCACTTCAAAATGTCTTTATTTTCTTATGTGAACTTAAAAAATGTAATAGAAAAAGCACACACATACACCTAATTTTCAATTAACCCTCGACATCTAAACATGCAGAGAGCAGCATAATGTATACAGTGCAAATGTTTTGCTCTTTGGACTCCTATGCCTAAAGCACTCTCTAGCAAAGCTTTCTAGGCACAGCAGTAAGAAGTCCTTGTTTATTGATTTCAAAATCTAACAGACTAATTATATATTTGTAGATGACTTGACAGATTTACAAAACTGCTATATGATTTTATAATGGAACATGCTCATGTTAATCTCCATCTATGGAGATAGCTAGAGGGGGCTGACCTTTATCTCATATTTAAAACACAAGCAATAACTGAAATTCATTTTCAATTTATTTTCCAATCATATAAAAGGAGGGGGAAAAGATTACTTTATTGAATCTTTTTTAGCTGGTAAAAGGTTGGAGACACACAGTCTTGATGCCTTCCAAGGAGCTACAGGGATGGTCTATAGGGAACAGACTTAATCGAATAAACTAATCTTTGCTGTGGAGATTAAGTAGATGGCTACAGCAGTGGAGTAACAGCAGAATGCAAAGTATCAGCAGCACCATCAGCTGCTTTAAAGGTGCTGTAGGCAGTAGGAAAGCTTCCCTGTTGGGTCCACCCTACTGATCCTGCAAATTTGGTAAACTTCATGGAAATTTAATAATGCTGCTGCATTGTGTTTGCCTGCTGAGCAAACAGCCTGGTGCTGCAAGGCACATATGTGATAATTTACAAGGGGTTTTTGGAAGATACAGTGACTGCTGCTACTCAAGCCTGGGGCCTTTAAGCTGAAGAGAGCATATACAGTGTACATCCTCAAGGTAAATACTATCTAGAGGTAAGGATGCGTTTCAAAGCAGTTCCTGACAGTTGGTAAAGTGCCTTACTTTGTAAGCACATCTTTTCAAACACTCTTTGATTCCCTATGCCAATACACACATGAAGAACTGAATTAGTCTGGGCTAGAATCTGTCATGATATACAACTAACATATTTCTGCACTTTTATGTTAGCTTAAATAAAAATTGAGTTATTTTGTTGAGTTTCTTGTTCGCCCTGTCTCTTCCATTTAGCACTCTGAGTTGGAAATCCCAACTAATTATGGACTACACATTTCTGAGGAAATGGCAGAGATGGCACCCTTTCCCTGCAGAAAGGATATTTTTATTATGGCTTAGCAGCAATCCAAAACACACACACTGCTGCTGTGCTCTCGGCCTGGCAGTGAAAAGGCAGGCAAATCAGAGCAGGAATGATCCAGGTTTCAACGTATACAATGAACTTATTTAATAAGAATAAAAAAGAAACATTTCAGAAACAATTACTGCTGCCTTTGGATCCTGGAACTTGAAAGCAAACCGCAGCTGCATTGCTCATTCCAGCAGCTCACAGTTCACAGGGTAAGCAGCGCTCGTCAATATGAATCAGCTGTGAAATGCAGGGCTGTGCTTGGACTTCAGTTTAAATTGGCCATCCCTGCAATATTGTTATTACAGTTAATAAAAACTGTTGCCTAACACTTTGACCACAGACCAGCGGAGCCGGGGCGGGGTGGGGCTGGGGAAAGGGTACGTGTCAGGGGGCAACACTTAATGTGAAAAGTATTTGAGGGAAGGTGGTTCTGTGGGTTACTTCTGGAGGTGACAGGCTCGCTTGAATATTGATTCCCTATGTGACAGAAAATGTGAAAGAGATATTAAATGAATTTCAAGTGTGCTTCAATAGCAGTTTAGCAATAATAAGCAACTAGTGAGGGAGAAGCTTTCTTCCTCTTTGTCAACAAGATATGGGCTATCAAAGGGCAAATAATATATCAGAAAAGCAAAAACATTCACTTCTTTTTTTTCCCTTCATTGAGGCCAGGATCCAGCATTATTCTTATGGCTCTTATGATTTCCTCGGTTTAGCTTAACTGTCTCCCATTCTAACTCTCTTTTATAACAATTAGATTATTTTTGACTACATATAGAGGATAATAATAACAGTAATAATGATAATGTGCTACAGTTATAGTACACACCAGTGTGCAGGAAGGCTGCAGTACCTGCAGGGCAAGGATCACCGTGGGGCCTTTAATACAGGTGACCAATATGCAGTAGCATTTTTGTTGTGTTTCAGGCTCCCTGGGCAGTCTCAAGTGGGGCCACAGAGACTGGAGAGAGTCAAATGATGCCATCAGCCTTCTCCTCTCCTCTTGGTGTGCAGCCACATGGGCACAAATGGAGATCATGGAGCAGACCATCAAAAAAACAAAAGAAGCCTCCCACAGCAGAGAAAAATACTGAAAAATACTTCACAAAGACTGAGCAAATCCAACTGGGAATGGGTGCTTGGAGACAACCTCCCACCAAATGAAAACAATGTTGATCCAATACAGCCTGATACTGGAAATGTTTGCTGTGTCAAGGCACAGCCCATTCAGAATGGAAGTTTTGCTATCAAGCTATTTGGAGGTATAACTAATGTACCCATGTTCTCTGCTCCTGCCTCCACAACATCAAATGGCTTAAAAATGTCAGCATCTCATACTCAGAGAGGAAAAAAAAGAAACACTGTATTCCCACTGTACAAAAGGGTTCAGACTGTGCTTTCCAGAGGAGAGACAGACAAGGCAAAGCTGTGAGGATGACCAAGATGACAGCTAAAGCCCTTGCCCCAGGAAGCAGCAAACCAGACTTCAAACACACAAAAGTCAACTCTGTTAGGATCAATCTGTCAAGGGCCAGGCTGCACGCCAGAAACAGAGCAGCTCAGCTCACCTAGAGCGTGTTTACATGGCAGCCAGGGCACTAACAAAGGTGTTTGGCTACACCTGAGCCAACTGAATATTTGCTGGCCCAAGGGCAGCCCATGGTGAGCAGCACACAGAACCCAGCACAGCTCAGCACTCCAGTGCTTCCCCAGGTGAGCACATTTTGTAACTCACACCTCACACCAAAACAGCTGGATTGCTACCAGTCTTTGATCTGCCCACCCAAATGTTACTCAGCCACATCTAAAAAGGCTGCAGTCACTTTTTTGTCATCACTGTGGACATAACCCTTATGGCAGAAAGCAATCGGGAGGATATGCAATTACAAATTAATACTAAAAGCCAAGCTGTCTTCCATGCCACAGAACAAGCAAAAGAATAAACATAAAGAACAGATTCCAAAGGGCTGGCAGGTATATCTCCAGCGGGAGTGGAGTGAAAATTGTCTGCACTTCTTCCAAGAAACTCTAGCCAGGATGATTAGTTGGTGTTCATTGAATAAGTTCTGTTGACCAGTTTTTGTTATCTCATCATTATTTTTCTTTATTAGAAAATAGGCTGGTTAAATGCTATCAGTAGGATTATCTATAACCTACTGAGGTAATGGTTTGCTATGCTAATGCAAATGTGATCACTGTGCAAGTTAAACGACCTCTCCCCTCTCCCCCACTTGCTGCTAATGAAAGAATGCATTTAGGAGACAATTATTAGGTTAATTTCCTTACTTGAATGCTGACATTGATGCTGTGCTCCCGTTATTAGATCTACCTCCAGGTAGTAGCAATGCAAGTGAAATAAGAAAGAAGGTAGGCATGGCACTGGAAAGTTTGAGGTGCTTATTATCAAAGGTGAAAATTAAAAAAATATATAGATTAAAAAAACCTGCAATCATTAAATAACACAAAGCTATCAAAGAAGAATCTGTGGAAGAGTAATTAAAAAAAAATGAAATTAAGAATGTGAAACTAATGGTCATGTGTGGTAAGAAAACACTACTTCTGGAAAACATGCAGATCAAGTAGCTAATTGTTGCTTGTACTGAGACAGTCCAGCCATAAACTACTCCCAGTAGAAGCCGCTTCTCCACTTAAGACCAGTCTTATAAACCAGCAAAGTGATGCACAGATAGAGAACTGGAGAAAGTACCATGTTTAGTGTGGTGAGGAACTGCCAGTTTCTGATTTAGAAGACAAAAGCAGTGACATATAATTTGAAAGTTATGAGGTGTGGCAAGGCTCCCATTGCAAGCCCAGAGGCACCCAAGCTCTCAGCCTTGCCCACACCCCTCACCACGGGCTAATGGGGCAGCAAGTGGGCTGATGGAGAAACCTTGCTGCCCTTCGTGGCCTAGAGCCACCATCAGAGCAAAACCTTCCCTGCTGCCCTGGTCCTACAGCCACCATCAGAGCCAAACCTTCCCTGCTGCCCTGGTCCTACAGCCACCATCAGAGCCAAACCTTCCCTGCTGCCCTGGTCCTACAGCCACCATCAGAGCAAAGCCTTCCCTCCTGCTCCAGTCCCACAGCCACCATCAGAGCCAAGCCTCCCCTCCTGCTCCAGTCCCACAGCCACCATCAGAGCAAAGCTTTCCCTCCTGCTCCAGTCCCACAGCCACCATCAGAGCCAAGCCTTCCCTCCTGCCCTGGTCCTTTGCACCAGCTGACAGTAGAGGCTTCCCACGCTTGAACCTCTTCAGCACCAGCTGTTTGAGCACCTCAGCACCCTGAGCCCTGCAAACTATGCCTCATCACATGTGTCCACCTAAACCAAAGCTTCCTTAAGGCACAAGAACCAGAGCATGGCCCCAGTTTGCTCCTTGGGAGAGGTACTAATGGCATCACAGAATAAGCATAAGCCAAGGAACGAAGCAGCAGAACCAAATTGTCCTGCTAGGAGAACCTCTTTGTGCACCTATGCTCTTGCAGTCCCTCCCTCCCATACACAGTTTGTTCACCACCCGTGTATATGAATGATTTTATTTCTAAGAAGAGCAAGAAAAATGTGACTGACTAAAACACCATACACACACACACACTCCCAGATCTCTATAGCACTGCCACAAGGTTTCTAGCTGCTGTCACTCTATTGTCAGTGAAAGAGCAATGGATTGCTCTTGCTTTCTGCTGGATGGCCTGCTAGCCCCCAGGGGAGAAAACACAGACTAATCTGGAAGATTAGCAGGCTGTGGACCAGGCAATCACAAGCTCCCACCCTGTCTGTAGTGCACTTGAACCAGCAGCTTGCCTGGAAGGAAATTCTGATCTTGCACATCTTCTGTCAGACCCTGAAAAATCAGATCCCACAGAGGCAAAGATCTACACTTTTGTCCTGGTGACAAGCAGCATACATCTATCTCATCCTGAGCAATCCCACACTGCTGGCTAAATTGAAACAAATGGATGCAATGTTTCTTGAAGGGGACAACCCCCCCAAATAATCTCTAAATCCATTCACTTTCATTCAATGCAAAAGTCATAGCTAGTTGTGCAGTGCAGGGCACATTTCCATCTCACCCCAAGCACACAAGTGAACAGAGCTGTGCTGACACAGGGAGAGCAGCACTGCCCTGCTGACACTGCTCATGGGACCACCAGCAGCAACCAAAGCTCCATCTCCTCCCCACAGCAGTGCCATCCTCAGAACCCTTAGCCATAAAGGGATTTATCATTCCTGGTAAGGGAATGCTCTAGCTGGGAACCAACAGGACACTGATTGCTCAAAACTTTTCTGGGAAAAGACATATCCTGAGAAAGCCAGGTTGTTCTATGAAGGAAGAATGTGCTTCACTGGTGCAAATGGTGGCCAGTGCATTGCTCTGCACTGAGAAGATGAAATATGAACATGCCCATTTTTACCCTGCCAGGCTCGTGCTCTGTGCTCTTAAACATGCCTGCTCAGCCCTTGGAATGTAAAGATCTTGGGGCCATGGACCACCTCATTGCATCTGGCAGGAAGAACAGGGAAATCTCAAACCCAGAAACAGTATGTTGATGATTAGCTTAGGAACAAATTTTTTAACTTAAATTCTAATATCAAAAATTGTTTTTGTACCTTTGGGATTCTCTCTGTCACCCTAGTGCTTGCTCTGCTAAGAAATTTGGAGGGCAGTCCAGATCCCATTTACAACTATGACAAAACTCCAGCTGAAAAAAGTCCCACCATCATTTGAAATGCTCATTTTGACTACCCAAAGAGAAAAAAGAAGCCATAATAAAAACTAATCTGTGTAAATTTGAATTCTATATGTAATAAAGTCCACCAAAACTCATTCTCCTGCTTTGCTAAGGCACCAAAATAATTGCAAGTATAACTTTACAAAGGTATCTTTTACTATTAGTTTAGAATTTTGTTTTTTCTAAGCCTTAAATAAATTAATATAAAATGCAAAATCATTTCACATTAGAATTACTATATTTTTAATGTATAAGAAAAAAAGCCCTTTAAACTTTATATTCATATATTATATATAACATTTGCTTTTAAATTTACAAATTCCAAAAAGGCAAAGGCGTAATACAATAAATACTCAAAGAAAATCTGAGTTTGTGCTAGGGTTTTTTTTCTTACTGTTTTAGCCCTTCAACAGGTATTAGTTTAAGTGGGTTTTACTGTCTATTTTACAGACATACCAGTAGAAAATGAAACATTTAAATATGCAAGCTTTAGCTAATCCTCCAACACACAGCCTATGGACTTGGTAGGATTATCCCTTATTATAACGCCGTTAGAACTGATACAAAATTGCAGTGAGATTAAACACAAGAATTTCTAAAAATGCGTCCCACTGTCTCCTCCATTTTATCCTGCAAAAATATTTAACATTTTGAAGCATTCCTCTAAGAGTCTCAAAAAATAATTGGTGCAGAATTCTAATATTTATATAACCGTGCAGCATTACTTTATGCAGTAAACACTATATCTAACATTTAAAGCTAGAACTTTTCTCCCAGTCTAATGCAGCATTCTAGACATTGAGGAAAACAATGGAATATTTTAATATATTTTCTGATTTGTTGGAAAAACCATCATATGGTTGCATGGAAAACCATGCAAAACCACCACACACTATTTCATCATATGTGGAAACACTATTTTATTTTTTTCATTTAAACATTTTAGAGCTGTTGTATTATTAAAAGTCTTATCTTCTTCCTTATCATGAGCTGCTAAATTTCTTTTCAAATATAATACTGCTAGTTAAGGATCCACTCCACCGAGGGACCCAAGTTCATTTGCATCCATTGGCTATGCTAAATGCTCAGCCTAACAGATGGGAATCTAATTGCAGACCTGTTGTCTGGACATTGTTAACAAATGCAGAAGTAGCAATATACAGGGCTTTTTGGAACTGAATTTGGTCTGGCAGCAGGGGAACTCCAGTTAATTACCAACGTCTGAATTTCTTGTTTAATGCAGGCAAAGGCAAAAATAGAAGTACTCAGACTCAGAAGGACTGAAAACTGATCAGAAAAAACACAGACATTAGATCATCCAAAGCAGCTGTTTTGGAAGGCTGGGATGAGGGTTCCATGACTATACAATGCAAAACTCCATTTTTGTGAAGTGGCGTCCATGTGAGAAAAAGAGACAACTGTAAAACAGGTAAAGAATATAAAGCTTGCAAAGAAAGACACTGTCTATAGTGATACATCACCTGTAAATGCCATGAATGGAGGTATTAGTATTAGACTTAACAGAGATCTACAAGGCAAGATTGAGTTTATTTGGTGATTCTGCTTTGAGTCTCAGAAACAGCAGGGAGATGAGATTGTCTGCAGAAAGCATTCAAATTACCAAAATCTGTAATTTTAAAAATATTTTCTTTGTTAAATGAAAAGGCATTTACTCTTGTAGAAAATTATTTCTGCTGTTTTCACCCCAACTCCTCAAAATGCTGAAGGAGAAACCAAAACTATTGTGGCAATGCTTACAAACCAACACATCTCACACCTTTTGTTGTGCTGCAAATGGAGACCAATTTTCCATGGCACTTCCCTGTTCAAACCACTCTCTTGAGCAATTATGTACTTCCAAAGCACTCAACCCTGCTATTGTTTAATAATTTGACTTTCCTGCATTTTTTGCAGGGTTTCTGTTGCTGTTGTTGTTTGGGCTGCTTTGTTTGTGGGGGTTTTGTTTTGGGGTTTTTGTTTGGTTTTGAAGTTTTGGTGTGGTTTTGGTTTGTTGGTTGGGGTTTTTCTAGGTCAGGGATCTAGGTCTATATCCATCTCTCTTTCAATGTTCATGTGCTTTTATGCAAAAGGCCCATCAGGAACCTGGAAACCTACACAGTGTTGTAATATCCAAGTAGAACCTTTAAAAAACTGATTTTTTTTTTTTTTTTTTACTCTGTCAGAATATATTTTGATGGGTGACACATAGTAGAGCCTCAAAAAAGAACAATACAGAGCTAGCATTTAACAAAATCCAACAGCCTAGAAATCCTATCTTTTTCTCAATGACAACATTAAAGAAGAAGGAAAACCAGGGTGTTTCCATGGAATTAATAACTGGATCACAAAGATTTCACTGACTGACTTCTAGACAGCAGATGAAGGGTCTGAAGCTGACACCCACCATGCTGAACCCACCACTGGGTTGTTTTATTCTAATAGAATAGATTCTAAAATTCTCTGCAGATTTTCTGGTTTCATTAACAGGAATTAATTGCTGTTCAATCTCAGCCCCTGCTATGGTACAACTTTTCAGGTATCAGAGGTATAGAAAATGACAGACATTTGTTTTAATGACAGGAAAGTGATACCAAGAAGTCATGTGGTGTTTCAGAAAATGCAGTTATTGTTCATGAATGAGTTTCAGGTTTTAATACTATTTTGAGCTGCCTGGAGTTATTCTGCTGAAGACTATTTGGCCCAAACAATCTGATAATTCAGATAAAACACAACAGTACTTTGTCAAGGTTAAAAAAAAAAAAGGTCACACACTGAACTTGATACAAAACCCCCAGAGCCAATGGAAGGACTCTGTACATCATGCTACAGATAGCATAACCTGATGTAAGGATCTGTTTCACAATTTCTTAGAGTCACGGAATCACACAAAGGCTTGGGTTGGAAGGGACCTTAAAGACCATCTAGTCTCACCCTCCTGCCATGCACAGGGATGTCACACACTACATTTGTAGCTCATCAACTCATTGGACCAACTCACAAGAACAGCACAGCCCAAGGAGGCAAGTGTCAGAAACCTAAACACAAAATGGGATATTATAAGCAAGCACAGTTTTTATTCTGTTTCCTGTTTACTTAGATCACCTCATATACCAATTTCATGAACATTTTATAACATTCATTTCTTAAACATATCAGTGCTACCCATTCCAGTTACAGCCTGGAATCAGTTAAAATTATATTAAAAAAATTCAAAATATTAGAAAACTATGTGAATATCCACTACAAAATACATGTAGCGGAGGAAAAAGGGATCACCCTGACTAGAATCTTAAATAATCATTAAGATTTGTCACTAAACACATATTTTGCTACCCAGCATATTTAATTTGACTAACCCTGCTTGGTTTTAATGAGCTTTCATAAGAGCATAGGGAAATTGAACTGTCACAATTCAGAGACATTTTTATTTCTTTGCTTGTGTGGTTGAAGTCCCTATTCTCAGCAGTGCTTTTGCTCTTTTATTTTTATATTTCCTGAATACTTCATCCTTTTAAAAGTAATCCATTTCTTTATCACCCCTTTTTGAGCTCAGGCATGCTGCAGACAGTTGAGTGACGAAGATGACGTGGATTGGAGGTGTTTAGCTTTGTAATTTCATCCTTGAATTTTGTGATTACTAACAGGACAACTTTTTTAATTTGCTCTTTTGTCTCGATTCCCCTGGCTGACAATCTGCTCTGTGAGCTAGGCTTTTTAATCAATCACCTAGATAATCAAATGTCACTGGCTATCTGCTCCGTGTAATTACTTTTGCAATTAAAAATCAACCTCAAGTTGCCTCATCTAATTAGAGGGATGGGCAGATTTTCATCGAGATTGATTTTTTAATAAATATTGACTTAAAATGCCATAATCTCATCATATTCTTTCATTTTCTTTGTACCAAAAATCAAACAAATGGAAGAATTAACAAGCAGAAAGATTCATAGGACTTCAAAGGCTTTTGCTAGTTGAGACATACAAAATTGTGCTATACAGAAGCCTAGCTTATCTCAGTCTAATAACACTCAAAAGCTCCTACCTTTTATTAGAAAAAGAACAAAGCAGTTGCACCATTATATATTTCACTTTCTGAAGTATTCCAAATTAAATGAATAAACTCTATACTTATAATTATGTTATGACAAAAAATATTGCATAGGTTTTACTGAAGTACCATGTATTTCAAAAGTAATTCACTTCAAATAAATAATAATATTTCTCCAATACAACTACCAAGGTATGATTTTATTTCTTTTTCCCTAAAGAGCAGTTAATTTGAGGATGCTTTTTATCCCTTTTCATCAGTAAGACTACAACATCCACTATTTTCCTGATCACCAGGAAAATAAGGTTTGTGGCAGATAGCTGAGTAGAATATAGAAGCAATACCCTAGAAAGAGCTGAAAGATCCTACTTTTATACATAGGAAAGGAAAATATTTTTGAATCTATTAAAATATTGATAAGACAGCAAAGCAGTTTGGAAGGCATCACCAGGAATAGAGCCTACCTTCTTTTTCTTATTTCTGACATGGAGTTATTCTCTGCCTGACCTTGAACGCTGTGAACTCACTGAACCTCAGGAGGATGTTTCAACAGCAGCAGTAGCAGGTCCTGGTGGTGCCAAGACCAACACTGCACTTGAAGAGACTCAAGTCCTTGTGCCTGCAGGAGCCATAACCTCCCTGGGGCTCCTGAGGTGTTAGAGCAGCACATCTCTCCTGCAGCTGCAGAGCCAGGCAGATTCCCAATTCCTTAATTCCTTCCCACCCCCTGTGGGAACTGTTAGTACTTAGGGCAGACCCTTTTGTCAAAGGGATACAGAAATTTTGCCTGTCTTGTTATCACTGTGCTTGGTGTTGCTTTTTGACACTTCTCTGGAACACACCCAACCTTGTTTAAGTATACAAAGATACAGATGGCAAGACAAAACTGCACAGTGACTCATCCATGAACACAGGAGAAAATTTGTGTCTGTCAACAGTAGATGAATGTTCCATCTTATTTGCTAAAAGAAGCCAGTTTGCTTCATAGTGGTTGATGACCCCAAGATAAGCTCTTTAATGTATATATGTACCTCAGTCATCCAGATCTCTACAAAGCAGTTATTATAGTTTTAAATGAATGAACAAACTCTGAATGTGCTATCCCATTCAGATTATAATGATGGAACAGGATACCACAATTACAGCTGCTGGAGGAGTATGCTCTGCTTTATACTGCAGCCAGGTCCAGAATATGGTATTTCCACTGGAAACATCAGCAGGTAAAGAGTGCTTCACAATACCTGTTGAGATATTCATTAACCTCTGATTTGCTACCAATAAGAATATATAATTTCAACAGTCATACAAGGTATTTTTCAGAGTGGTACAGGGGTCTGAACTACAATACTTTTCTCAAGTGAAACACTCAGCCCCTTGTTCTCTCCTGATGAGAGTGGGCTACCCTAAACCAAGAGAACAATAACCACCAGATTCTGAAGGGGATAAAAGGAGAGGAAAGAATATCATCCAGTCCTTTTTAGATTAACTACATGAAGTCCCTATTCCAGCAGTGCTACCAGTCTGGTAACAATATCACAGGCACTTCACAGTGAGTAACAACGCTGTGGTTGTGTCAAGCAAAACAGCACTGGCATCTCTGCTGCCCATACATTGCCAATACATTTACTTTTGCTGGCTGCAAAGCAAAAATGAAAGTAATTACATCTGGGGAAAAAAAATAACTCTGCTCAATGTCCCGAATCACGGTATTCTGAGCATGTGCTAGCCAAACCAGCCCCTGTCAGTGGTCTGGAATCTTTGCTCTGGATCAGCCACCTTGACATCATTTCCCAGCCCTTCTGTTTAGAGCTCAGAAAAGCAGATGTACGTGGCACCTCTTGTCTCAGCAGTCACTGAATGCCACCCTGCAGAGGCCTGAGGAAGAGGCTGGAAAGGGCTGTGGACAGAGGAAGAGGTGTTTCAGGAGATCTGCAAGCCATTTGGTTCTCTGTTTATTTGGGGAAAGGAATGCAGACGCTAATCAGGCTCTTGGGTTCAGCAGCAGATGTGAAAGTTGCATGCAAATATGCCTTCTCTCCCCCTTGCTAGCAGTACACATCCTCCACACAAAGGCCATCCATATTTACAAAGACTGCATTAGGCCTGGAATTTACATCCTCAGAAAGGATGGGCTGAATAAGGGCTGTGCACTCTTGATGGGAGGTGCTTCAGGACAAGAGCCTCCTGCACTATTTCAAGTCTCAAAGCAGGTGGCTTGTTCATTTTTTTGGGTTATTTGTTTGTTTGAAGAGGGGAATCTTGCTAACTTCTTTAATTTCAGTTTGAAAACAGAATCAAAACTGCAGTTTCACACATGTCCCCTGACTCTGTGGAAGCAGTGCAGATCTGACCCTGTAAACATCTGAGGTTCTAACTGTGTGCAGGAAGGACCTAATCAGAAGGAAACTTTTTGAATCATCCAGAACAACAAGTCTTACAGAAATAAGATAAATGCAGTTTCCTAGAAGACTTTTCAAGTGCCTTCTCTTGTGTATCAATATTCTATCCTTTCTCAAAAGTAGTATTAAATATAGAGTAACATTCAGGTGCATCTGAAACAGATTACTTAGGTCCCTCTTCTAGGGTGGGCAGAATTTAGAACCAAGGGTTCAATTTTTTCCTAAATCCCTAAGCGGGGAAACATTCTGAAAAGAGACCTGCAGTAGATAAGGACATCCAGTCCTGTCAGATGTGACCGAGTCAGCTTTTAAACTGAAGTTCCAGCTAAACCTACAGGTAAGAAGTTGCATCTTTAGGTAATTTGTCCAGACAGCACATAACTTTACTACAATTATACACTTCTATCCTGGCACAGCATTCCCACACTCTGTGGAGACAAGCTTTGCTGCTAGCAAGTGTGCATTCAATATCCTCACCCTGAAAGTAAATTCTATGGCATCTCTTAAATGCATAGAAGCAATTCAGATGGCTCTTCTGGAATTAATTCACTGGAATTTGCCTAATGATTTGAAAAGATTCTTTAGAACAAAGATTTAAGAGTTGCCAGCATCGATTTTTATCTCTAGCAGTGAAGTCCTTGACAAGTTCTTAGCAGCATACCTTCTTGGTATACTTCAGAGCATTCAGTGTCTCAATAAAATCATTATTATAATGTGTTATGTAAAGTACTTACTCTTCTTGCACTTGGAAATAATGCTATAATTTTTTCTCAACAAGACAGACTACTAATTTAATAAATTTATGGTAAAATAGAAAAGGAAGATTAAGAATTGTTTTACATTCTGTGGTATAAGATTCCTAGTTATATTAGCATTTTGAGAAGGATTTATTTGGAGATTGAGGATTAATTCCCATGAAATCATTATACAAATTTCAAAATGTCAACTACTTTGATAGAGCTTATGATTTTATCTTCTTATTTTGACAGGCAACTGTGTAAAACAACTTCTGTGTAGAAGCAGCACAGGAATAAAGCAAGGGTAGGATAAATAAAGACAGAATGATCCTCACAGGTTTTCCGATCAGCTGTCTTTTTATTCTGATTGCTTGTAGGACAGAGCAGTAATAGACATTTTCCTTTGCACAAAATAATAAGAGCAGTACTTATCGCTTGTTGCCTACAGCTAGTGGCAAAAGGAAATTAGAAAAGTCCAATGAGGCTGAGTAGTAATTAATCATCATACAGTGGTGCCTGTCAAATCAGAGGGGTCTTTCCAGCTGATAATGCTGCCCAGCACAATTTAGACTGATAGAAATTAGAATTCTTTTTCCTCTGGCAAACACCAAAAATACTAGAGTTAGCACAAATGTGGCCAACTGCTCACTTCAATGACTGCCTGACCCATTTACAGCCAACGTCTGCATCGAGTTTAGCTCAACACAGATTTGAAGGAACATCACTTATTCCTCACAGCAAAAAATAAGAGTATCATTCACAACTGCTCTGCCTATAGTGGTTAAACAGCACTAAACTGCTGGTTGATCATTATTTTTTTTTAATGCAAACATTTCAGTCTCGGCTAAAAGAGAAAGGAGAAAAATTCTTTTATTCAAACTTATTGCTTTTCTCCAGTTCACAAGAAGGAAAAGACAAAGCTCATACAGACAACTCAAACTCTTTTAAGGTGAAATAAATAAAAGAGTCAAGAGTGTCCCCTTCTCTCACTGATGGGCAGCCTCAGCACAGTCATTAGGGGGATTGGGGCTGATTTTTGGCCGATGCAGCCAGAGCAGTTTTGCTGCTGGCTTTCACAGACACGTTGTTAAGTCCTGGTGAGACGAGCCCTGACCTGGAGCTGCCCAGGCACGGATGGGGCTGAGCAGAGATCTGGGAGGTGCTGCTGTGGGGCCCTTGCTCTGTGGAGGCCCATGAGAAAACAAACCTAAAGAAAGGCCTCCAGGAATGAAATGCCAAAGAAAATGAATAAAAC
This sequence comes from Agelaius tricolor, assembly GCF_023055355.1. Taxonomy (NCBI): domain Eukaryota; kingdom Metazoa; phylum Chordata; class Aves; order Passeriformes; family Icteridae; genus Agelaius; species Agelaius tricolor. The sequence continues at coordinate 11,646,258 of NW_027269275.1, forward strand.
TCGGTCACAGAATGTTAAGACCCAAATATTTCTGCTGTGGCTCTCTTAAAACCAAGCACATTAATGTGATGAAATAAATCCAAGGCAGGATAGAGGACAAGGGCTATCCACTCAAGGAAAAGTCCACCTCTTACATTGCATATGAGCATATGCTGCCATAAAAATACCAGTATAGCACAGTGACAGAAGCCAGCAGGCTTTGTTAGCTAAAACTGTGTGTTATGCTGCTATAGCCAGAGCAGGCAAAAAGTTTTACATGCACACAAAGAAGGGCCCAATATATTAGGGTTTGCATTTGAATAATATGGCTGTATTTCTTCCTTTTCTTCATGGAAGGAAGGGATTCCATATTGTCACAGAAAGTGTGCATGCATGGGTACCTCTCTGACAAACTGGCTTTGTGAACATAAAGGCTCCATAAATCTGATTCTGTGTATCTCAACTTTGGGGAAGCAGAGGAGAGCACAGTGCGTGCAGATAACAAAATTAACATCTGAAAAACACTTTGTTTTCCTTTCATCTGAGGTATAACACAGATTCATTAGGAGATCTGCATGCTTCTGTACCTTTCCCCTTAATATTAGAATGAATGAGTGCTATTTACATATGTCATTAGTGGGAAAATCCCCCACAGAGGAGCGTACTGAATCCTAATTTGCACTGAATAAAGTGCTTTATGATGTAAGACTGTCAGGCACCCCCAGGTCGGTGCAAATGAATGTTTAATCATCACAAAGAGTTAGACATGACATAGTGCAAAATACGTCAGGCAGAATCACAGCCAATATGAACTTCCAATGCTCAATGACTCTTTGATCAGTATAATCAAAATGCATCTCAGCAACTGAAATGCTGAAAAAGTAACAAAATGCTGTCTTGTGATCTTGGAAATTAAACTTATTTCAAACACTAACACTTAGGGAGAGCATGCATGACTTGGTGAGTAAATGCAACAAGTCTGGAGGTAATAATGGCAGCATTTCACATTTTCCCACTGTGATTAAATGGACCGTGTCCCACAGTGTGGGTGGGGATTTATAAAGAGAGTTACAAACCCTAGAGAGGCAGCACCCCCACCCAATCCTTTTCCTAAAGGTTTGCCATCTCTGGAACTACAGACCTGCTGGCACAGCCATGCGTTAAGCAATCGAAACAACAGCATGAGCTCAGCACACTCTTGACTAATACTCTCATTGATAATTTTTCCCCTTGGTATTTTGCTTCTGTATACATAGAGCTATTATAGGGTCCCTCCTGTGACCCTCATCAAATTCTGTGACCTGTGTAATACAGGAAATCAGGCTACAGGGCTTACAGTTGCTGTTGACACATAAACAGCAGAATCCCCTTACATGGCAGATAACAGCCATGCTATATCATCAACAGTAGCCTTGACAACAGATAAATTTAACACAAAACCATTAATTTTTCCTATGAAAAATTCATTGTTAAGGAAAATATGCAAAGAAAGCCATGGCAGATATTTTATCTTCCTTACAGAGAAAGCTTAGTGGTACCAAAAGATAATTAAAATAAAACCAAAACAACAAAACACCACCAAAAAAACTAAACCAACCAAGCAAAAAAAAAAAAAAACCCCAAAAACAAAATCCAAAAAAACCACCCAAAACATCCCAAAACCCCCAAAAATAAAGCCAAAACCAAAAACAAACCCTAGTGAAATAATTTTGTTTTGTGGAGACCTAATTCTATAACAGTTGTGTTTCCTAATTTTTTTTTCAATTGTTTGTGATTCTGCATGGTCTGAAGTGAATTACCAAGCTCTTGTTCATTCCACTGGTACAAGATCAGGACTATTATTCAAAATTTACCCCTGTGAAAAAGTCCAGGCCCATCTGTCACAGAGGTGGTCATCCACAGATGTCAGAGTCAGCAGAAGATGACCTGCACTCCCTCTGAACTCCCAGCTAGTGATTTTGTCTTTGAATAATAAAAATTTTCAATATTGAAAGAATTATCTCAGATTTCATTATTTACATAAATCTGGGAAATAGCCACACACAGACTTTTATGTGTAAGACATTGGAGCAAAAACCTGTAGAAACAGATTAGTGTTTTTACACAAGATGCACAAAAATTCCTCAGTCAATCAAAGTTGAGGAAAGAGGACCTCAGCCATTATTCAGTAATTGCATAGATGATAAAAACTCTGAAAGACGCAGCAGAATGTCCTTATGAAAGAAACAACAGAGTGTTTACAGAAAAGTCTTGGAAAGGAAAAACATTTAAACAGCCTAAGAATTTGAATAGGGATGTGAGAAGTTATTTAGGCCACCAGAAGAGAAACTGCATATAAACCAAACACATTCATTCTTTCCCCTGCTCTTCCTAAATTAAGTATGCCCTTAAATCCCAGGGAAGGCATTTCCAAGGCAGGGTTGTATAGAAATAGATGCCCTAGACTGATAGTACACCCTACTCATAAGTTACATACTGGCTTAGCTGTGAAGCAAAGTAGACTTCATGCTGCTCTTGACCATTCTGTCACTGTAAGTATTCATGTATTTAAAATCAAGCCCACACAAGCATTTTGCTGAACTGGAGCTTTACAGCAACTTAGGATCAAAGTTTGAGTGTCATGAAAGCACATGGCTTCTCTTCCAGAGGGCAGTAGCTTAAAATACTTGCAGTTTAATGCTAAGAAAATTTAATGGAATCCTGCAAGGGAAAATAGATCCCCTCAGCAAATGTAAGGTTTGACTCCTGCCTTGTCCTTCACATGTCTCCCAACTCCCTCCACTCCTTTCTTTGTAAGCTCTGCTGTGGTGGTCAGCATGACACAGGCAATACAGTGAGACACTTTGCTCATAACAAATCCGTCCAGAAGAATTCCCTCTCCTTGTGGATAAAACATGAGAAGCTGTTATCCTTCATTACTGTCTCCTAGTCTGATGCTGCAGAGCTGGGTGCTCAGGAGCTGGTGCTCAGAGCAGCAGCAGGGCACTGTCAGTGCAAGGCACAGACACAAGAGCTTGAGAGTCTCCTGCCGTGTCTGCCCGAGGACACTCCCTGGTGAAGGCAACATGCAGGAAAGAGCTTCCTCCCTGCTCAAACATATCCTTTGAGCTTTGATTCCACGCTGTTTCAAGCAATATGGCATGACAAGGGATCCTTATTAACATCTTTGGAAGTCAAAATCTCATAAATCATTAGGTGATCTGTTACTGCCTTACACTCATCCTTTGCAGGTGTCACACAAGAATCAACAACTCAAACTTCCCAATTTAATGATACTGCTCGCTCCACCAGGCCTAGCTGGCTAAAATGAAAAGTGAGAGAGAGAGAAAGGCTGAAAGAGGCAAGAAAGAAGTAAAACAAAACACACTTTTTTTTTTTCTCATTAGGAAGCCATATAATGTTAAAGTAGGCAGCATCTGAAAGCATACATTTATAATGATCCAGTCTACATGAATACCATCTTTCCTTCAGGATACTGTGAGCCAGTTCTCTTGTATTCAACCCTACATTTACATATAGATTGAACCTTTCTAGAAAGCAATTTTACGCATTTTGTCTTAATATTTTTCTCATTAGCATTGCACATAGATTAGGCTTCTTGAGAAGAGACATACCTGGATATCATTGGCACTATTTCTAGAGATCGTTTGCTTTTGAAGAAAAATATGTAATAAAAGACTAATAAACACAAGGCTGGTCACAAGTGAATTTTCAAGAATTAGATTAAAAAAAATACAGAAATTGCTCTGGTGCTCTTAAAACAAACACTTCCTTAATTATCTCCTCTGGTGAGAAGTAACAATAGAAGAAAAACAACAGCAAAATTGCCTGTAAAACAAACTTCTCTCACAGGGCTTAGTACTCCAGCAAGGATCATTAGTCCTAATCAATCAGAGCATTTAATCATATGCTTAAGTTTAGGCTTACAGATAAGCATATGTATGGTCAGATAAGACTAGGTATTGTGCTGAACTGGGGCTGAAGTACTCAGCATCCAGCAGGATTACCCTGCACTGCTGAAATCTAAATTTTCTTCATGTCTTATTTGCAGACTGGGTGTAGGATTCAAATTAGAGGAAGGATTAAGGAAAAAAAAAGTCCTCATGATAGCAGGGCCAGGCTAAGCAAACATTTCATATACACACCAGGAGAAAGATGAAAGGAAAGCAGCTGCCCTTCCACGGTCAGAAATTCTTATCTGTTGACCGAACCTTTGTTAGTTTGAGAAAGCACAAGTGGTCTGCATTGGCGGAAGGTTCAAAGCAATTTTTTTTAATAGATAATGCAATCAAAAGTCTGTCTGTGGAAATATTTAGAGGAACAAGATATCTCTTTAACCCCTCTACACCTGAGACCTTTGTCAAAGACTTTAAGAGGTGCCTTACACTTGTTTATGTTTTTTATCTTTAATAGGCTTCTGCAGTTTTCAAAGATTAACGTCTTGTGAGCTCCTTTGAGCAAAAAAAATATATTCTGTAACTTTTAGCCAGTACTTCTCTATTGCCTTCTTCAAAGGAGTTGCATATGAAGGTAAACTACCAAATTAAAAACCAACACGCAAACCACAAGTCAGCTGTGGTTGTTGTTGAGGAACATGAGGTTCTGGTCTGCCTGTAGCTGGTGCACATTCAAAACAAAAAATTAATTAACCCAGGCAACTTACTAGAGATAAGGTAAAATGTTCAACACCTTTAAATGCCAATTTGAGAATGGAAAACAGTGTTCTGTCTGGTATAATTATCTCAATATTTACATCTTCTTAGAAAGAATGGTGAAGTAAACAGGAACTTCAGAGAAGAATTCCCCTGTACAGATTTTAACATTCTGGCAAGAGTGGATGATTTCTGAGATTAAATCATGCAGAACAGACTCTTGCAAGTTCCCAGGATGAAAACCAATGGAATAGGATTAATATCTTCTGTGTAGACTTATATCAGAGGAATTTGGGTACAGAATAGTCAACTGCCATCTCTTTAGTCTTATATTTACAGTACTGGAAGGGTTCCAGAAAAAATAAATTCAGTTCCTGGGTTTGCCACTTCATCTCCCTACTTACAGGCAGGGGCAGTGCTACGTGCCTTTCTTAAGAAGTGGCTCAAATGACAAAGAGCAGTAAATGTTATTATTCCATTCCAGCTCTACTACTGCCTTTCATTCATTAACTGCTCCTGTTATTGACTGTCATCCTACTCTTTTTTTTTTTCCTTTTAACCAAAGATACTCCAAATGCACTGCTTATACTATATATGCTGCTTTCTGACAGACCATGCTTTTGTTTTTGTTTCTAATTAATCACTAGACAGGTGTATTTGTTGTCACTGATCCACTCAATACATTCAAAATACCTGCCCAAGTTTTCTAAGCTATTTGCAGCAAAAGTAACTAATCTTTTCCCATAGCTTATAATCTTTTGGAAGGAAGTGATGTCATACCAGTTATCCTTCTGCCTTTTGTAATGTCCTTGCTGGCTCAAAATATATAGCTTCTCAGTGCTTTATATCTTCACTCCTGAAGCCAAAATTTGCTCTGCTACAAGCAAGTACCATTCCTCTGAATCCATTTAAGCCAAGACTGAGTTTAGCCCCTATGCCAATAAAATTTCCATTTGTATTAAAATTGTCTACTGCTTTGGAAAGACATGTGAGTTGGAATTACTTAGATTTCTGTGGGTATTTCTTCTCTGATTGGGCCCTCAGGCCAGATTCACCCAGACACCAATACAGTCAGGATCAAGCTGCTTGTGCATTTACTATCCGAGGCTGGACTTAGCCAGGACTTCCAAAGCTTCTTAGCTGCTGAGAATGGCTGAGGCTATTTTCAGGCAACTGCTGTGGCCACACTAGTGCACAGAACAAGTCAGAGGCTCTGGCACCAAGACTGTTTCTCCCTGAGCCCCTGGGCCCTTACACAATGGCTGTGCTTGCCTCAGAAGCCAGGCAGAGCAGGGCTGACTTTCCCCCTTACATCAGAGGATGACAAAAAAAATCCCAGGGAAAAACATTTCATTATTCCATCAGTTTTAGTAGCCTGCTCAGTGCTAGGCAAGGTTCATTTATTTAGAAGCTGGGGAACAGCTGACAACTTTCTAAAGGCTTCTTCATGCATCTCTCACTCTTGTCCCAGTATTACCCAGTGTGACCCAAGACAGAGCCAGTCTGGAGGGAAGTCCTTTTAAATGAAACCTCCTTTCCTGAAGACAGATTAGTTACCTACAGAACATGCAGATGTGTCTCTGTGCTTCACCAAACCCACTATTCATCCATCTCACTGCAAGGACTCACCATGGTGGGGGGATTAATGTCAGTTAGTCCCAGATGGAATTTTTAGTTTTAGTCATTTTATTGAAAACCAAGAAGCTTCCTGCTGTCCCCTGCAGCCCACTGTGGGAGTACTTTCAATCACCACGTGTACTTTTGGTAAGCTGGAGCTGGATGCTGCAGCAGTGAACAGGCCAGAGCAGAGATGCTGCTGGAATTGTGGGAAAGAAGAGGTAGAGAAGGAGCAGGAAGGTGAAGTTTATAATTCAGCAGCAACCACGGGAAAAAGTTAGTGTGACAGATTTATAGATTTAATGAAAAAGAGACTATGAAACAGTAACAAAAAATACAACTAAATAGACAGGTATGTAGGATTTTTTTCATTTAGGTAGGTTTAACAAAATGCTTAGACTAACATGATTCTTTTGTTAAACTGGATAATATTTTTGAGAAACAGCATTACAAAAGGTTAAACATAGAACAGATGTAAGTTATAAAATACAAGCTGATCAAAGCTCAGATTTTGAGACAGATATGTTAGCAAATGATGATAAATCAGTCCCACTAGAATTGTAAGAAGCAGACAAATGTAACTCTGCAGGACTGAAAGTCGGGAGTTGAAAAGAGGGAAGAGAAAAAAAAAAGAGTGGAAACAAATGTTTAAGTTAATTCTAAACAACTTGTACAGAACATTACTGACTATATTCTGTGAGAAGGGAATAATATCTACTGACATGCACCCAGTTTGATTTCAGAATAGGACTCAAATGCTTTAAACTCTTAATATTGGCTTAATGTATACAACATTCTATTCATTTCCTATTTAGTAGCTGCTTTTCTCAAAAGTTTTCAAATATCAAGAAGATCTGCACTGCCATGGTCAAAGCTATAAAAGACAGAAAATGTTATAACAAAGGTATGTGCTAGAAAGCTGATCTTCAGCTACCTTGCCTATATACTTATTTATTTAAAAAAAAAAGAAACCAAAAAGTTATTAACACATCTAAGTTAGGACAAAATATATAGACATACAGACATTTGAATGAAAGCTGAAGTTTCAATTTCTTTTCCTTTTGTAGGTAAATAAATAAAGCACAGTGAGAAGCACACTATTTACCAAGACCTAAGTGAAACAAAAAACATTTGAAAGACCAAGAAAAAGGAGGTAATTGTTAGGACTGTCAGCAGGGGACCGCTGTGATAATTTGATCTGAACTCTGCTAACAAATCACTGCACCATTCTTTTTACTTTAGTATCTGTTTATGCTTCTACAAATTGAAACCCCACTGGCAATGCACTGGAGAACAGAGCTCAGCACAATAACACATCAGCCTGGCGATTAGTTCAAGGTGGGGAAGGATTAGCTGACCATCCCAAACCTACAGTCCTCCTCGATATTTTGTCTTTCCTGCTGAGGTAAAAGGGTGCAGACATATGTAAGTAATAAACTAACAGGCTTCCATCCACTTGAGGTTGAGTGGAAGGAATGCAGAACAAAACTATAAAAAAAATAATAGACAAAGGGGCAGTGAAGACTTGGGGGAACTCAATACCACATCTGCTAAGCTATGCTGGGATGTAGCACCAGGATGCCCATAAGTTTTTAAAGATATAACTATGCCTTTTTGTGATCTTGCAGCACACTGTTATGGCCTGAGTATGCCAACATTTAGACCTGACACAAGATCAAAAGGCTGATAAATGAGAGGAAAGGGGATGTTTGACCCACTAGACCATATTCTACAAGAATTCAAGGCTTTTTAAAGCAATAAAAAAAGTAATACATTACTGCACCTTGAATATATTGTGACATTCTTTTCTAAGAAAACCCCCTAATATCTAGGTTCATATACTTTTATGCACATATATAAATTCATACATTCATATGTATGAATACATATGTTCATGTATATTTACATAAACATATTTTACATTATAACAAGCTTCTGAAAACTAAATTTCTGATGAAAGTTATATTAAAACCCTTTGGAAGTTAACTTAATTTGGGGTGCAGTTATTTATGGGTCCAATTTATTACTAACAAAAATGTAACAAGCAACAAAAAAGGAGGGAAGTCCAGCAGGGAATTTGTAGTTAAATAAACAAAAAGAGGTTGGCTTTTCTATTTTAGCTAGCCTGTGATAAATTTCTGCCACTGCTGAATTGAACATGAATTTTATGATCTAAGCAAAAGCAATGTGAGTTTGTTCATTTATTTCACCAGTCAGGATGCCAGTCTTGTCATTTCATTTCATTTCATCAAACTTCCAGGAAAGATTTCTGAACTCTAACCTAACCCAACCTACAGGCTATAAGCAGCAATAACCATTATTACACATCCAAATCAGTAGCTTTGAAATTTATATTTAATGAAGAAGTACCAATCCCAAATGTTACACATTCAAAAACTTTCTGGAATATTTCTCCTCAGTGTCGCATTAGGGGTTGGCATTTCCTATTTTTAAGGGAACAGATGCAGCCTAACCCCTATGAATGGAGCTGTGCTGTGATCTACCATGAGTAGGGGGTGAGGAGCCACCAGGTCCCAAACGGTGCAGGGAACCATGCAGGGCCATCAGAGATATCAGAGTCACCCTGCCAGAGTGACAGCCCCCCTGCAGATCTCCAGGATGCAAGAAATCACACCTGCTCTGCTGACAGTCCTTGTATCTCTCTTCCTCATGCCACTGAACCGTTTGGAAGGGGAGCACAGAGTGGAAGTGGTTTCCTTGTGCCCAGCCCCTCTCAATGACTTTGAGGGAGTGTGTACTCTCCAGAGGAGGAATTCAGTATCAGCAGTTCCTGTGCTAATCTCTTCTAAGAGCTTTAGGTGCTCAGCACTTTTGGAAATCAAGTTAATAACTATTAATGACTTAGAAGGATGAGAACTGAGTTTTCATGGTACTCCTTATTCAAGCATTTTTCACATCAAATTCAAGTGGAAATCCAGCCTTGTTAAGAGAGAGGATTGCTGAAAAGGATCCAACATCAAAAAAACCTGAGCAACGCAATTAAATTAAATTTGTATGAAAAAGTGATGAGATGTTCTGATTCTCCTGAGGATTCAGAAACATTCTCTTCAAAAATAAGAGTTGTATAAATGTATTAGGGCATGAGGAGCAGCCTATAAAAAGTTAAATGATACTAAAGGAGGCTGAGAAACTATTTACCCCTTAAGTCCATCGGTAAGGAAGAAGCTTCCAATGTCCTTAGCTTTCAAAACCCATCAATTGCATTGTCTAGTATTGGGGTATTGGCACTATTTAAAATTAAGTAGCTCAGATAAGAGTTGCTGTATTGCAGAACTCACCTCAAGCTGACCACCTGCCTATTTCCCCAGCTTCCAGGCTACTGCAGCTACTCTGCTGCTGACGCCTGGGTTTGTCTGGTATAGAAGGCAGAGTGAGTGTGTCTGTGTAATCACAAGGCTGTGCCCACCAGCCTGTAAATCACTGTGCAAGAAATGCATTATCAGCGTGTGACACTCCATGCCTGCTGTACAGCCAGGGGAATTCCCCACTTTGGGATGCTCTTTTCCATCTTGAGCTGTTCTCCTGCCTGGCTCAGTCCCACCTGCCAGCCGGGATGGATGCTGCAGCACAGGCTGCTGGTGTCTGGGAGCACTGAAGGCAGGCAGGCATGTCACAAGACACACTCAGAATCAATTTTTAGAAGTAGGTAAAAATAGCAGATTTTTATTCTCTACAAAAAAGAGCAGGCAGGAGAGAAGCCTCTTTGTAGACAGATCTGGGTAAATTTGCATCTTGTCAGATGCACAAAACAATTAGTTGAAAAAGCGCAGAGAGCACCTACAGATTGTAGGCAATGTTATTTCTACATCTGCAGAACAAAGATCAAAGCAGTCAATAATAAACTTCAGAAGACCTGAGGAATTACTTTGCAACGATTCAACTTTTTCCATCAAACCATCCCCCAAACCATCAATAAATGTTAGGAGTTGCCTGTTTATATCAAAGGAGCAGGGCCGAGCACTGAAGCCAGGATTCTTCCACAATTACAAATGTATCAGCTGTCAGAGTAAGTGAATCTCTAGTACAAACATAGCAGCACCTATATAAAGCTTTGTATTTTAACATGAAAAGGAAATCACTGCCAGGAATGTTAATACAAGTGAATTCTGAGCAAACAGGTTATTTATTCTATTAGTACCAGAAACCTTCCTATCAAATAAACATATGACATAGTTAGAGACAATCTTTCTTCCTTGGGGAGATTTGATTTTACTTATTTTTAAAGGGACAGAGCTGACTTTATTATTCTTAGCTTTAAAACTCTAGTGTCTGCTTTGTTTTGCTGTCAGATTTTAAATTATTGGTTTTAACAAAGTTTTTTTTTTTTCATTAAGACTACTGAGGTTTCCATATACAAATAAAATTAATCTTATTGATTACTGGCTTTTTCATGGTAAAAATGTATATCTGAAAGTGCTAAGACACAGGAAATAGAGGGACAGAACTGCTGTGGTGAGTTTTCTGTAATAAGAAAACAAAGCAGCCAAACTCTGACAACATCCATTGTCCTCACCGTCTGGAGTACACCCACATGATGGACAGACTGCTCACCCCAGCCACCTCTGGGGACAGATGGCTTCGTTCTGGACCCAGCAGAATGTCCATAAAATTAACATTGACTACATGTTCCCTGGTAAACAAATGTGGTTTGATTGATGAAGGAAAACTGCAAGAAATCCTGCAAAATACTCTTTCAAAGTCAGAAAAGCCTCTCTGCATTTTCAACTTCCTGCCCACCAGTCTAGAGCAGCCAAATGATTTAATAAATATATTTTAATGCAATCTTAAGTGACGTGGTTACATTAAAATCCAGTTATTGAACAACAGAGTCGTTGTATTCCAAGGGAATGCAGTACAGATTTTAACTGATGTGAAAACACACAGATTTTGTTTAATAGCCTCTTAATCCTGCCAATTTTACTAATAAGATTACTGTCTAAAAGGCAGCTAAATAAACTCTGCTGTTGACACTTTAAACAAAACAAAAAACACACCCACCTACCCCCTGAAAAGCACAATTTCTCCTGAAACATTCTTTTCCTCTATTATGGCCCCAATCCAGCAATGGGACTACTTATGTGCTTAAAGTTAATCGAGTGCTTAAGTGCTTTGCTGGACTCAAGCCTGCAATAACATAAATCTGAGTGGACAAATTATCATTATGCATAAGAAACCTGCAACAAAATGAAAATAATTAAACAACTGAAGCTGTTTGTAGAGATACTTAAGTGCTGCACGATGATGTAAAGTATGTGTGCATTTTGCACATCCCAGTTTTGCCATTTTATTTTGAAGAACACATGCTTTTCTCTGTTTTGACTGAACTTTCAGCTACAATCTTAGCAAGGGAAGTGAACCCTTCTGCCAGCTCTGTATTCTGATAGGCATCAAAATCTGACTGGACAGACACTGAATATTACTGGGCTAAGGATGGGTCTGTGGGAAAATGATTTGCAACAGTAGGTTTTCACTACAGAGTGAGCAGCATCGGAATGGTAGAAGGAAATTATGAAAGAAAGTGAAATGGGAAATTAAAATATCAAAGTAAGGGGGAAATGGGATTTAATGGAGCATTTTTTACATTTCATCTTTTGGGTATTATCTGAAAATATTTGGACTTCCTTCCCCCCATCAGCCAGGCCTCCTCTTGAGCCTTAATTTTCATTTAGTTTTTATCTCTGTCACACAGTCTGCCTTTATATAGTCTCCTTGCTCCTGCTCTAAGAACATTCAGGCTAATTTCCTTTTCCCTTAGCCATTTATCTTTCCTACACCCATTCAAGTCTATGGATGCATGCATCTCGAAGGAGAAAAAAAAGCTGACTGTGTATGTCATAAATGTGACCAGGAATCAAAAATAGCTTGGGGATTAAAATCCATCAAAACTGCACTGTCCAAAGCAAAGCATCCTGGCTGTCTAGACAAGTAAATGAAAAAGGAGAGCTACATTCTGCAGGAGTGTTTTCCCCAAACTCTTTGTCATTGTATAAAATTTCTTTTCTTTCTTGAAAGCTCCACCTTCAGCAGAACATTCTCCAAGACCTTTAGGCAGCATATGAGCAACAAGGGGAGCCAGCACAGGGACCCTTCAGGCTCTGGTGAGTTTGAAAGGCTGCAGTCCAGGTGAGTGTTTGACCCTCTCTTGGTCAAATGCAATGTTCCCAAAATTCACACAATCCCCTGTCAGGGCATGCACAGCAGCCATCTTACAGCTCTTCCAGCTGGGCAGCTGGATGTTCAGAAAAGTCAGCAGGTTTTACTGCCAAAATGTGTCAGCTTTGGAAAGCAATGTGAAAGCAAAAATCCACACGGGTCATTCCAGCATGGAGGAATGCTAGCAACCACCTCACAAAGCTTTCTGAGGAACCCAAACTTTCTGTGAATCTTCCTAACACAGGGACTGCTTCTCCATCACTCCCCCTTGCCATGGGGCACGTCTCCAGTTAAACAAGACACAAGAGCTTTTCCTCTCCTGCTGCTGTCTCTCATTCCCCTGTGAGGAGATAAGACAACTGGCATGCGAGGCAGCTACACCACCACCAACAGCTTCTGGCCATCAGAGTCTCCTTGACAAGGGGAATGCTCCCGTCCAGACCTCTGCTGGCTTTGCAAAATGAGCGTGGTGGGCTGGAAAATCTGGTCATGTGTATTGATTTCTGGCTTCTATTACAAATGCACTCGCTGTGCCTTGTTCTGGGGCCCTGGCTTTTCTCCAGCTTGGAACTGTCAAGATTAGCTATGGAGTATTTTCATTCAACTTTCTAAACATATAACTTTGTTGAAATCATCTTTTCTGTGTATGTGTGTGTGAGAAATGGATTTTCAAGGAGATCTATGAAAAATGATGGTACCCTCACAGTGTTAATGCAAGTGAAGTTTTCAACGACTGAGAACCATTTGGTTACAGTGAACAAAAATGTCTCTTTTTTGCCCCCACAACTTGACTCTGCCATCATAAATCAGATCAAGTAGATGTGCTTTGAAAAATGAAAGGAACTTTAAGAATAAGAATTAAATACTGGAGTAAATTTCGTAAAATTGCCTGTACCCTAAATGAAATTCCCTGATTTTCAAGCAGAGACCCCATTATTGCCCCTTTAGGGCCAAGAAGTACAACAGATATGGATCTTAGGGTGGATTAAGAACTACTCATCTAATATCAATATGGCTGCTGTCAACTCAAAAAGCATGAGGGATCAAAAGTAACTATAAACTGTGGAGCAGGAAAAGAGGCTGAAGGGGACAAAGTGGCAGCCAAGCCATGCTGAACAGAGAGCTGAAGACAGACACAAAAGTGCCAGTAGAAAATGAGAGTGAAAGTGTAATGGCTGGAAAAAATACCCTAATTGCTCCTTAGTCAATGATGAACATGCCACTCTGCAAACCCTTTCCTGGGCATAATATTTCCTTCTACATCTTCTTTGGCAGCACAGCTGTTTAAAGTTCTTCTCTTCATGTGCCTGCTCACTCTCACACATCCTCTGCAGCACTGCCTGCTCAGTTGAGTTATTGGTCTGAGTGTGCTCTGCAAGATCATGGATGTGATCTGAACAAAAAAAACCCCTTCACCCCTCCAAAACAGATACTCAGGAGAAAGCAACAAGTGAGAAAAACCCAGAATGTCAAATTTTATACTTTGAAATTGTAAAATACTCCCAAAAGGTTTGGTTTGTTAGGAAGTGCTTTAGATTAGCAGACACAATTCATTTATGTTTGGCAGCATTAACTAATTACTGTCTGCAGACTGGCAGCACAGATGCAGCTCCTGCTAAGACCAGCACCACAAAGCATGTTAAGCAAGCAACAGCATAATAGAAAGCACAGCTCCATGGAAAATGTACATTGACAAACTTTCAGTGCTTTTAATTGTGCACTTTTTAATTGGTATTATTCCTAACAAGAAAAAAGACTATCCTCAGGAGGCTGCAGAATTATATTTGCCTGAAAGCTTATTCTTTAAATAAAAATGGCTGTTCATAGAAAGTCTATTAGTTTCTTCCTTCATCCCACTGAAATATGTTCTGTCCCTTGGGAAATAAATTTTAATTTACTGTAATTTACTTGAGGTTTTTCACTTAGTATGTCAATGTACACTTCTCCCTTCTTCCTTTCTTTTTTTTTTTTCCTTAGTGTAAAGACCAAGCTTTTTAAAAATAGAATTAAATCTGAACAAATGAAAAAGAAATGAGTCAAAAATCTCACAAATAGCTGAAAAATTTATGGAGCATTCTTTCCAACACTCTTAGTTTTTCTCTGTGTCTCCATTTTCTAAACAGCAGCAAGGACAAGAAAGCCTTCTAGTAAATAACATAAATTAAACAAGCCCTGTTAATATTGCCTGCTGACTTCAGAAAGGCTAAAGTGAGAACAGGGTCCACATTTCTTCTACTGCCAAGTTTGTGCATTGATTCACTTGATAAAAAATGAGCCATTTCAAATGGACTGAGGTTCTGTGAAGAGCATATCCAGCATGGCTTGGCACCTCCGGTTACACTCGTGGGTCTGCAAGAATGAATGACTGAAGGAAGGAGTTAATGAATGAAGACAGCCTTGGTGTCTAGGACTGCTGAGCATGCACAAAGTGGAAATGCACAGAAAGCAGGCAGCAAACTGTGAATGTGTGAATGGAGAGGTTCTTCCTAGTGATCAATATGGCAGCCCAACAGCACTCATGCCACAAGAGCCAAAGGGTGAGAGTGATGATTACCTGGACAAGAACTGATTTAGAGGTGGCTCAGGATAAGCCATAACCAGGGCTCACTTATGTATAGCAACTTGTTTGTAACACTCACAAAAGAGAAAATTAATGGTTCACTGTTCTAACTGAGCTGGGCTGGACACCGTTCTAAAGAAAAAGACAAATGTAGGCAATACTGACAATTTGAGAGAAAATGCAAAGATGAATTGGGTGGAGGTTACAATAGTCTGTGGAAGAACTGCTTCCTTGAAACCAACCTGTCCCAGCTTGGAGCAGGCTGAAGCCTCCCAAGATCAAACCAAGTTATCTAAGAGCAGAAAGCCCAAAACAGAAACACCCACCTCAAGCCAGTATTGGGGAGAGCTTTGGTGTATGTGCAGCACAGGGCCAAATATGCCCTGCAGTGTTATTTCCTCCCATTCCGGCCAACCTATGGCTGCAGATCTTTGATACTGGGGTGATGTTCTCCACATCCATCATTAATGTATTCTTTTCTCACCTTACAAAGCCTGTACCAATTTTCATCCTTACCAGTTTCACTCCATGCTTTTCAGGGGACAATATACCATGCTTTACTAAATTACAAAGAGATTAGATCCAATACATTTCCTTTGTGTACAAAAGGAAAACCAGTTGCCTCACCAAAAAAATCAGGTTAAGTTGGCTTGCTCTACCATGGGGAAACTCACACTTCCTAGTTTGAACTCAATGCCTCCAACCATGTTTTCTTTACAATTTTTTAAAAACTGGTTTACTACTGAGATCTGACTCAAAACCCTGCTGTTTATCAAATCCCTTCTACTCCTCTCCTTTTTTAAAGAACTGATGCTGTATGTCTTATTCTGTATTTACAGTAGTCCTCTCTCCACATATTATAGTTAACAAACCTATGTTACTAGATCTCCATTATGATTTACCAGTTCATTCTGTGTTTTGGCATGGGATTTCTCTGGTGTGCTTAATTTGATAAAATTCAGCCTTCAAATCTTCCTCTTCAGATTCTGTCTCTTCTGCAGCTGCATTGTTAGCCACTGTTCTTATCTTCCTTTATCTCATTTTTAACATGCTTATTCCCCAAAATAAAGTCTGGTCAGGTTACATCATTAGGAACTGTATGGTGCTCCTAACAGAGTCTGGAAAATGACACAATATCTCCACCCCATCTTTATCTTTAAAATCATGGCAACACACATTTTTCATTACAAATATATATTTGGTAATAACAATATTAACCTCCTCCCTAGAATTAGCCACAAAGTACTGAACAGCAATTTTCTAGCAAAGAAAAAATGGTAATCTCTCTTTGTAAGTTCTATTTATTTTTCTCCTGTCCTGTGCCTGTATATGCTAGGAAACAGTAGTTAAAACCAGGACTAGCAGCTACCATCAGTTGCTCTAGCACATGTCATGTACTTCCTGCTGTGTTTTATTAGACAAATATAAAATTAACAACAGAGCTATAATGATTCCCTAAACTGGTTCCAACACAAATTTCCAATTTGAGGTCAGATGTATTGCCTAATAAAGTTTTACAACAGCAGTCAAGTAGTGGTAGTTAGCTCCTCAGAAATACAACTCTTAATTCACCAGATTTAGTTTTAAGACTTGTTCATCACATAAAACAAAAATAAATATTATTATAGCTTTACTCAAAATGTTCAGACGATAACCTCCAGATAAGATGGCATTGGGTTACTTTAACTGAAAACAACACAATTAAAGTTACTTGATATATTTACATTTGTAGCAAATATCCACTATAACATTTTGATTACTTGACCTGATGCTTGTAAACTGTCATTCTGAAGCTACTTGGCAAGTACACACTGGCAATTCTCTTGCTTACAGAGCATGAAACGCTAGATAACAGGCTGCAATGGTCTTGCACTGGGAGTCCTTTTGTGTTCTTGATGAAGGAAACTGGGGAAAATAAACACTTCCTTAGCATATAAAAGAATTAAAACTGAAGGGATAACGTTCTAAAACCACAGCTAACAGCAGAATGTGCTCCATAATAACAAAAAAAGTTCATCTTCCGCAATGGTTGGTTTACACATTTAGGAATTCAGTGTCAGTCCTTAAGGTTTTATTGGAAACCACTGACAAAGTCCATCAGAAACTGTATCAAGAACAATATAAATGTAAGCAAAATTTCCATAGACCTATATTTAATCTAAAGGAAAGATAGTTTAGCAATTAATCCTGTCTGTAAATCATTGGTTTGGACATGTATGTTTAAAGGTACAAATTTAAGTGAGCTGCCCATATTAGAGCAAAAACCTATCCCAAAGGATGACTTGATCTAGCCAGAAGCTTTGTACAACAAAATAAGAAAGATCCACTTCTTTTTCCCCCCAAACTAACTGAACAGATTAAGTGAACTAGGACTTTGTTAAATAATACACATAAAGGTGGTGCCAAGGGAAGTGAAGGTTAGTGCTCTAATACACAGGATCAAAAATATACTATTCTTAGTCACACACAAATACTATCTTTCTGCACATTAACAGTAGGATTGTGTAAGTGTACAGCAGAGTTTATGACCAAAACCTCCTTGGAATGAATGTAGATGAGCTACAGGGAGAATTTTCACAACCGCAAACAAAGACAAAGGCACTGGCCTTGCAGTAAAATTTATATGCACATATATTTATAAATATCTCTTTAGAGATACTGTATTTATAAATATGTCTTTAGAAAAAAGCTCCTTCAAATCTAACAACCCTTGAGACTGTTTTGCAGAAAAATCAGCTTAAACCATTCTGTGAATACAGAGCACTATACCTGCATTTCTCAATCCGGTCATTTTGAGTTGTCTCAGGTTTCAGGTATAACTACCAACTAAAATATTCACATTAACTGAGAAATGGTGAGCACACACCTTTCGTGTCTCTTTGGCTTTATGCTATGTTTTTTTAACTACTGAGTCCTCTACAATCAGGAGATAAAATGAGATTGTACTGTCACAGATTAGCTTTCTTTTCCTCCTTCCTCCTGTGCCCCTTCTCCCCACTTAGAAACTCTTTGGGGTTTCATTATTTAACTTTCCCCTCAGGCGTGAGGATAACACCATTGGAGCCATTTTGCAGGCAGCAGGATTCTATAAATGAGGCACTTATTTAAACAGCTTCACACAGAGTCGATGTCAAAGTTCTTGGCTATTTACAGGTGACATCACAAGAGATGGCTTCTGAAGCACAGCCAAAACAAGTACCATGCACAGATTAATTTTTCTTGTCCAACATACATCAGAAAACAGTCATTCCAGCCTTGCTTCACTTCACTAAACTCTTCCTTCAAGCAAATATATGACAGAGCTGCAAAGCATTTTTTTTCTGCCTGTTGAACAGAGCAGAATTCGGTTATTGCTGAGCAAGAACAGAGCAGATTTTTGGGTACAATTCTCTCTCCCCTCACATTTTAGCATCCTTAGTTAGATGCTAGCAAAAATCTCCACATACAAACCAAAAAATGAGGTCAGGTATCAGCTCTTGATGGACATGGCTAAGTAATCATCATTTAATTAATCTGAATCTGATAGTGCCACCTATAATAATAAACTAGGATGTGAATAAATTAATTCTTACTTTACATTTCTTGGAATCCACCTGAAATACAGCAAAGATTCAGGAATAAGATAACCAATACTTTTTTTGGAAAATTATAAGCATTGATTAAATATATACAGCCTTTAAGTGGGAAATACATAAAAACCCTGTATTTTCCAAGGTCAAGTAATTTCCTGAGAGCACAGCTTTCCAAACTGAGGGTGGGAAGGTGCTGGTGTAGGTAGCTACATTATACCAGCAGGGCTGCTCCTGTGAGGGGAGAAAATGCAGCAGTACCATTTGCAGGGACCTAAGTTTTGAAATTTAATGTGCTGACTTAAACAATATACACACATGCTTTGAAACAGCTCTCCATTCCTCTGTAAGATATTAATTCTACACAGTAAATTTTGCCATTTATTAGCATACATTTGGAGTTTATTTTCTCAATGTTTAATCACGCATAGTAGTCATTAGCATATATGAACACTCCTTTTCTAGAGCAGTTTGTGTAGAATTCTCATTTGAGTTAATTGCTATGTAAGATAGCTAAATTCTAATTAAAATTCAATGGCACATGTAATGATAATATTTATCAATAGTGTCTTTCTCAGCAGTTACTTTTATTAAATTACTTAGCTTCATTGTTTATTTCTTGAGATTGAGATTCTAAATTAGTCTGGTTTTAACCACTGAAACAATAATTTCACTAGGCTTTAACTGCAATGTTTTTACTTCATATTTTAAGGGAGTAAGTGTCTTTCAAGTTTTGTATTGACTTGTTGTTGCTTTGCTATGTCTCTGACAATCTTTATTAACCTCTGTCTCCTGGCACTGAAAACAAAAAAAGCAGCACATGATTGGTGCTCTTGAAGCTAATGGCAAAACAGCCCTTCCTGTCACTGAGCAGCCAAGCAGTCCACAAGTATCTTCAGTAAAATATAATATGATTAAAATGGATCGAATTTGCCACCAGATAAAAAACCCAAACCTTTCTCATGAGAACACAGCTCTTTTTCTGCACCACCACTAGTAATGTCAAATTGCTGCAGTACCAGATATAATTTACTTTATTTAGTGCAAAACCTTCCCAGGACAGAGGTCTGGGCAGCAGCCTGGGCTGTTTCTTCAGCTCCCTTCAATGCTGCACTTCCCAAAGTGACCACTGTGGATGTTTATGTGTATTTGCATAAGCATCTGCAAGCTGAGGAAAATACTTCACTCATGCAAACACTTTTCCTTTTTGAGAAAATCTATCTATATTGGGCAAGTCTTGTAGCTTGAAAATACTAAAAATCTCTTTGGATTGGTTTCATGTGGGTGGGGTGATAGATGTGTAAAAAAATACCTGTGTCAGGTTTTAGTCTGAGATCAAGCTTTGCTCCCTGCGTGCAGGATGCACTGCTGGAAACCAAACGTGCTCTGAACAAAAGGAAAAGAACCTTGAGCAGCAAAAACTCCTTTCTGCTGCACCAAATGCAGAAGGCTGTTATTCTCAAACATAAAAATGACTAATCACCCTTTAATCAAGTTATGGTTAATAAAGTCATCCAATTTTTGCTTAATCATGTTAATATTCAGACATGTTAAACACTAAATCCCTTCA
Source organism: Agelaius tricolor (assembly GCF_023055355.1). NCBI lineage: Eukaryota > Metazoa > Chordata > Aves > Passeriformes > Icteridae > Agelaius > Agelaius tricolor. Next base: position 11,666,379 of record NW_027269275.1, read on the forward strand.
GGCATGCAAGCCTGTTTGCCAAGTTTCAGTCTACAACAAGGTGTAAATCTCTGAAAACAGCCCTTTGGAAATGCTGACAAACCTTTGGCTATTGTAACAGAAGTTGGCTTCTCTGCAAAAAAAGGGAGAAGGCAGACCTCATTTTCTCTACAAATTTCTACCCTAAGGTTTGCAGAACGTAATTCCAGTGCCCTAGATTTACTGTGTGCAGAACCCCTATTGCTATACAAGCCACAGAATATCACTGAAATAGGCAGGAAGAAGAAAAATTGACTAGAATTAATTATTATTAGAAGATAATATTTATTTAAAAATATAACTGTACTTCCACCTAAAAGTTTAATTATAATAGATCAGATTCTCAGAGACATTTGTAATCAGGTTTATTCAGCTGTTTGTTTTTAAAGGTGCTTTATGACTTTTGAAGCAGAATAAAATGATAAATAATGCATTTTCCTCAGTGTTGGTGGGAAAACTCAGGCTATAATTAGCATACAAAATTACATATTCTGATACTTGATGTTCAGTGATACCATTTCCGTCCTGTCATACAGCATAAATAAAAAGCTGGCAATCCTAATACCCCCAATAACTTCATTCTTATAAACAACTACTGCTGTTCCAACACAGCTTATCTTCAGTAACTCTTTAAAGTCAGAGCCCCCATATCTTCCAGCAGCTTCATTCTAACTGAAACCTGCCCTCTGTGCTGCAGCCTCTGAAAACACCAGATCTCTGTCTGCTCCTAAAGAGCAGCACAGGAAAAACTGTGCGGCAGTGGCCAGGAAGGCCCCTTTAAAGGGAGAGCCCGGGGAGATGCTGGGCAGGGGCTCCAACAGAGGACCTTTGTGCTGCCATGCAAATGGATCCCTGCAGCAGCCTCCAGACAATGCCCAGGGAGAAGGCAGGGAGAGCCAATCCATCTGGGGAGAGTTGGGGAACTCAGCCTCCCCGACATTCTTTCTCTCTCACACAAAACACTCCATGTTGACAGCTGTGAATTTTAAACAACTATTCTGTGTATGTTTTTCTAATTTTGTGTATTCAGATAGTTTCCTCGGCGTCGGGGGCTCAAAGAAGAGTGCTTGGATTTCATAATTTAGAGATTTCATGCTTTTCAAGGAGTCACAACTCCTTTTGAAAAACAAAGTCGAAATTAAGTGTCTAATGAAGAGAGCATCAAATGGCAAGAAAAGTGATTACTTTAGAGAAAATAAAATTAATATTTACATAAATTATAATTACAAATAGTAAGCTAAACTGTGCATGTGATAAATATATTAATAAAAAGCACAGAAAGTTTGCTTGACTAAACATTCTGATTATACAAAATCCACTCACAATTTGTAGTGTTCCTTTTAAAGTAAAACTGCAGTACTTTGAAGAAAATGTTTGCCTTCAGTCAATTAATCAAATAAAATATTTGGATATCAGCAATTTGTCCATGTAATGAATGAAGTTTTTTTACTAGGTCAAGAACTAACTTAAAACAGATGCCTGGGTAAAACAACATTTCTCTGCATATTACAAAAAAATAACAACTACCACAAAAAAGTCCCAACTACCAGTTAAAAGCCTCCCTGTAAAACAGAAAAACCAAATGAGATTTTCTTTTCCAGTTGGAAAAAAAAAGAAAAAAGAAAAACAAAAGACTAGAAAATATTATCCTATGAGTATTCCATGTTGATCCCATCATGAACAGATATATCTGCAAAATGGAATTATTACAGATAGGCTGTCATTACACAATTCTGGCCAGAAATGAGGTTTGGATCTACTCTGTAGAATTCTGTCTAAGCAGAGCTGGTGGAGCTGTCTTCACCAGTGCTCTGGGAAGGGAGCAAGCAGGGAACTGGAAGTCAGGATGAGTGGCTGCCATTCCTGCCTCTGCCACTTTGAAACCTCCAGAGATTTCTTCCCTGGTTTCCCCATCCTTAATATCCAATTTTAAAGTGGAGGTGATCAGAAACCATCCCTTTTTATGCAGTGATTTGAAGAGTGCAAGCAGTTTTGGACACACTCCAGTCTTTTCTGCAAAGCAGGGTGGTTCTCCTCTTCCAGCTCCTGCAGACCCCTGCCCATCCTCCCAAGGATCTACCCCTGCTGGGAGGGCAGGCTGGGAAAGCCCCCAAAGCAGAAAGCACCACGGAAATGCAGGAGCCAGGAAGAGCCTTCCCTTCCCAGCAGCCAGATCACTGCTACACTCCATCCTGGTGCCAGGCTCTGGGCCTTGCCACAGTCCTATCCTGAGCCTTTCTCCACCAAGTGTTGAAATTGGCTTCTGCTGCAGCCCATCTTTGGCTCTCAAGACCAACAACCACAAGGACTTGAACTTGAAGCTACTTGGGCAATTCACTGCTCCTTGCTTGAGGCACTGACCCCTTGCCTTCACAAGGTGTCCTCAGATCACTCAAAAATCCCTGAAGGAGAGCACTGCATCATTTCCCTCACTCCACCAGCAGTCTCCACACTGGTGAGACCCATTACTTGTTGACATTTTCTCTTCCTAATATCTGCAGGAAGCAAACAGCAGTAGCAATGTGGTTTTGCTTAGGGGAGGACAGGAGGTGGGTTCTCTCTAGTCTGGAAATGCATTTTCCCTTCTTCCCAATCATTTATTGTTCTTCTTTTGGCACAAGAAGAACATATTTTGGACATGAATTTCTCTGTGGGTGTTACATTGAAAATTAATCTTTCTCCAAGGCATATACAGTCTGGGACAGTTTTGAAATACATATGAGAGGATGGAGATGGGAGGGAACGCAGGGAAATGAGGCCACTTGGTGGGGCAGGCAGAGTTATCTGGCACGTTCCCACAGCCCTGCCTCACCTCACTTGGCCTGGCTGGTCACAGCACACACCTCCCCACGCTCCTGCTGGGCTGTCCAGGCCAGGGACAGGTTTCTGGCACGAGGCTGATCTACATCTACACAGCGTGTCACAACGTGTGCCCTAAGTCACTTGTCCCCTCCAAAGGAGCCACCACCCTGCCAGCACAGGAGGGACCTCTCACCAACACACAACTCAAAGTCTGCCACCATTTCCCTTGTGATTTCCCAGCAAAACATTCCATATGAGCACTGCCTACTCCACTCCTTCCTCCTTTCACTCCTGTTTCTTCTTTTGTGGTGTGGCATATTCCATTTGTATGGCAATACAACAAAAAAAGTACAGCCAGGTCCCAGCCCCCTGTGCTGGGCACTATGGAAAGAAGAAAAAAAGTAAAAAAAAAAAAGTTGTAGAGCTTTGATCCAAAAGGGTCAAAGAACCACAAAAAAACGTTAAGGCCGAACATGTTTTTTTCTGCTTAAATAGGAAAGAATAAAAAGCAGAAATGCATCAATTTTCTATAAAACAAATTCTAATGAGTCACGATGAGGCATTAGAAAGTGCCATGTACATACATATTTAGGCACTCCTCTGGCTCAGAGTTATGGTTTACGCAAACAAAAGGCTTCTCTCTACAGATTTACACAATAGGTTTACACTGAGCCATTACGATCTATCATGTAACTGAGTGCTTAATGACTCTTTAATTTAAGGATTATTGACACAAAAGATGTAACAGCTGCTCAAGAGTTACAACACAGCAGCAGCTTTCCAAAGACATATCACTTCATAATTTTTTGTATTTTCTAAACTACCTAAAGATGCTTACATTTGTGGCAGTACTGTGAAAGAAAAAAAAAATTCAGTGGGAAATAAATTAGAATATACTTGACCTCAGTGAACCAGGAAAAAAAATTAAATTTAATGTTCACAGTTGAGATCAGATTTCTTATTTATTTTTGACAATGTGAAAGCGTTCAAAAACATAACTAAACTTATTTTATTGGAAAATAAGACTTCTAAGCTAAGACCCTGTATTTTGTGTTCAAGTCCAAAAATTATTTTTTTAAGGGAAGTTATAAGGCCTTTGGAAAAAGCCTTACACGAAGGCAGCACTGACAGAAGTTTAAGTACAAGGGGTAGTGGGTGTCACTGTAACAGCAAATGCTTGAAAATGGAAGAGCGTTTGTTAGGCTGTGTGCGTGTATACTTCTATATATTTATAACCCCTTAACAATGAATATTCCTGCTGCCAAGCATTTGGAGACAGAGTTGATTTCCTTTCAAGTAATTGATGTAGGCTTTCTTCAGGACCCCGTCCAGACAAGTTCTCCACCGTGGAGCAGGAAATCACACCGTCAAAGGAAAGCTGAGCGCTCCTTCCACACAGCCCGGGTCAGCCCCTCCAAAACACTAGATTTATACGACTGCTGCCAAAAAAACTTGCATTTCCATGCCCTCCTGTTGCTAAGATAAAGGATGTTTCCTACTGCCTCAGAATGCCGTCCTCATTTAAAACTCCAGCTATGTTCTGACAAAACACACTGCTGTCACCCCAAATTGAGCAAATGAGCCTACGTCCTACAGTATAAAGACCAAAAGAGTTATTGAATATCACCCGGGGAGCACAAAATCAAAAGGCTCCCATTTCTTCCTGACCTTTCTGGGGCATTTTTTTCCTGAAATCGGCCGAGCCCTTCAGCCTTCATTTCTCATGCTGTCTGTGGTAGCACAGGAAGGACAGCCTGGACTTTGCAGTTTCAAACAGATCAAGTTTTGTTAAATAACTTTTTCTTTTTTTTTCCTCCTTCTTCAAACCCAAAGCGGAAGGGAACACTGTGAAGAAAATGGAAACTGGCAAAGAGCTTTAACTTCAAATAGCCTTATAAGTCAGCGTTGATGTGCAAAACTAATTCTGTTTTTTTGGCATTCAAATATAACCCGACAGTTGCAGAAGGGAGGGGTGAGGGCGGGAGAAGCGCAAGGCAGATTCCCAGCCAAGTGCAAAAAACGGAGACGTGTGCTACAACTTCTGTTAATCAAATGAAATAAGGATTAGATTTATTGGCACCACGTTTTGTAGGGGAGAACACAAACTTGACCTGGCAAATTTCAGGAAAGGAACCCTAGGACAAAAAGCAGTTCTGTACTGCTGCTGCCTCGGTGAAAGGCATTTCACTCACGGCAGAAGTGGATGTTTCCACAGAGGAGAATACCAAGCTTCAGCAAAATAGAGATGCAAATAACTCCATTCATTAAAAAAAAAGAAATACCACTGAATATAATGTATCTAAATATTTGTTCAGGGTTAAGTGATGTTGTCTAAACAAGCAGAAAAGCCCTTTTTATGTAGATTGGCTTCTCCCATTAGGAGTGCCAGCCACAAACTTAGTACTTGTTTATTTCTAAGTTCTTCATTTCCTATAGTTCTCCTGTGTTATAGTACAGATGCATGAGGTAAGCAAAATTCTGGCACTGGGTATTCATGTGAGCCATACTGTCATCTGCTCAGGCTTAAGCAGAGTAGCCCTTGCTACCACTTAAATGGTAAATGCACTGATGGGAACTCACACACTTCTCATCCTAAGGATGGGGCATGAAGCTGAGCTGGTGGTGCTCACCAGCCTGTGGTGACACCTCACATGGGACAGCCTGCACTGGATTGTCCTGCAGTGCCCACCTGTATGGCCCAACTTGACCCTCCTGCCTTCACCATGGGCAGCACCCCTGCCTCCAGCACCTGAAACTGTGCCTGTCCTTGTCTCTGGGGCTTTCACTGCTCAACCCTGTTGGCCCAAAGCACCACCCAGAAGAAATACACAAGTAAGAGTAAGGAATTTCTACCTGAAGCAGCCACAAGTGTGAGGGGCCAACAAACACTGCAGCAGACTCGGGGCTGTGACATGGGGGGACTGAGTGGCAAACAGGATGCTGAACACTTCACACAGGAGATATATGGGATCACTCCAGCAGAAGGGGAGATCTCCAACAGCTCGCTCCAAGGGAGATGAGGGAGTGCTACCATGTAGGGCAGGCATCTGTAGGAGAGGCACTATACTGCTGGAGGGAAAGCAGCTGTGTAAAATGTGCAGGGACTAAAAAAAGGTGCAGAGTTTGGGCATCTGTGAACAACATGTAAACATAATGTATACAATTTCCCTTGATCCTTTTAAAGCATATTTAAAGGAGGCCACTCAAAAACCTACCTTAAGTGATCACCTCAGCATCTTAACAGGAAAAATGTACCCAAAAATTGTCTCTTTTATCACAAACAGAACAAGAAGTGCTTACATCCACTCCTGCATCTACCAACAATCCCAATTAATTATTGACTAGAGTAAGTAAACTCAAGTTTAAAAGCTAATGAACATATTTATTTCTATATATTTTTTCTATTTAACATCTGCCACTGTATAGTGCCATTATTCAACTGCTCCCTGCTAGGGAAAAGCCCTTCACAAGTCTGTTCTGAAATGAATTTTTCCAAATATGTTATTTGCATGAAGTTTTTTCTCATTGGTTAGTCACATCAAATCAAGACAGCCCATGATCACAGACAACTCTACCTGGCAAAGGATGGGCCCCATTTGGTAGGGCCTCTCTCTCAACATCTATTTGTTGATGATAAAATTAAATTTTCTGCTGAAATTTTCTACTGGAGCCCCAAGAAAATCCCCAAAAGGAAAAGATTACATTTCAGCCTGTAGGGGACCTCACTGCTAACCATCAATAGGCCCAACAAAGAAACAGACAAAACAAAATATCTGAAAAGGAAAATACAGCTTTGTATGCAGAAGCCACCCCTCAACCTCCCCCCAGCTAAGAGCCCCAGGTTATCACAGAAGCTTCTGTAGAGCTTCACACACAGCACTCATTTTCTTTTACCAATCCTCTTCACCTTTACTTTCATAAAAAGCTCTTCTCCTTTCTTCTGGGGAGGAAAGCAATCTCCCATGCCCAGGTGGATTTAAAAATGGAGGCCTAATGCAGGGGGTCAAATACGAACGGATTAAAAGATTAGGGAGAAGAGTATGAAGGCTTTCACCTTTCAGGTTTCTGCTCTGAATTTGTCTGATGCCAGCAGTGAGCAAGCAACGTAACCACCGAGGAACTGTGGTGGCATGGAAATCTCTCCTTCAACTTCTAGGAGTTATACTAAGGGATCATTAAAAAGAGTCTGAATATTTTAAAGATATATACTCAATCAAAGTCCCATGCCTACCTTTCTGTTTCTTATATTCTTAATGGCTGTAAACACACCAAGATGGCTTTTCAGTTGAAAAACCCTCCTCATAATTTTCACAATTAAATTCAATTTTTGAGGTATACTTTGTTTTTCTGTGACCTCACATATCAAAGATACACATCTCTATACACTACTTTCAGTACACCTGACTGTCAACCTGCTGTTCTTCATTTACCAAGTTAAACTTCCTACAAGCAATAATCTGCAGGGAGAAAAAAAAAATAGAATATAAAGAGAACAATCTGACTCTGCCAAGTGCTATTCCTGTAGTAATGCTGAAATTTAACTTAACCACTCCATGATTTTGGTGAAATCATGTTGGAGTTGATCATTATGGTATTACCAATGGCTAAAAGTGACAGTTTATGCACATAAACTTCCACCTGTCTCTCATAACACAGGTCACTTCTTCAGCTCCAGAAATCATAGAGAAATTGTCTTATTTTTCTCAAGGTAAGGGAAATAAACTAGCAAAGTGCTTGAGAAGTAAATCAGCCACACATACAGGATCCTCTCTTGGAATGCAAGGAGTGAGCTCAACAAGTAGAAATTTTTCAGAGCTAAATGACATATTTGGTTCAGGATTTAGAACCAGCCATGATTACATCCAAAGTGCCCTCAGTTAAGAAAAGCAAGTTGCACAACAGAACCAACAGCCGTGACTGAAGCTGGTTTAATAATAAACTCAAAACTACTTAAAATGAACTTCATGTTTCCATGGTGATGAACACATATCTCCCTCCAGACTGTCTTGTGATGTAGAAAACATTCACCAGTAGTATTTTGGTAGCAATCTTACTAATGGAAAATTCATTAGCATTGTTCAAGATGGCGATAACACTGACTTGGATTAATTTCAGACTGACCTCGGTGAATTGGCAGATGGAGATGAAAGCAGTACAGCACCCAGTGGAAAAGTAAAATTAGTGAAGATACCTGCTTGTGACATATTTTTTAAAAAAGAAGATGGTTGTTAGTTGCTAAAACAAGTGTGCAGACCTATTAGTTTACTTAACCTCTCTGATACCTGCTGATAAATCCATTTTAGCTTTAGTAAGCTCCCTCACCCATCAGAAGATTTAAGTCTTCTCAAACAGATACAAGATGTTATCATCTCCTTGGGTTAGCCTTGCTTAATGGCAGTGAGGCATGGCCAATTGCAGACACCCTTAACATAACATATTTTTGACAGGTATAGGATTGGGCATATAGAGTAGGAGAGGTCCCAAAGCTTGCCTTTACTCACAAGGCTGCTCTGAGGGTATGAACTGCTAAACTCTGTCATCATCCCTTAACTTACAGAGCTCCTTAATGCGATATGGTGTTCTATTCAGGGGGAAAAAAAACCTTCTTAAGAGTACATATTTGACTTTGATCCAGTGACATGTTCCTGAAGGAAAGCATCTGACAGGACAAAGATGTGCTGTACTTCATTTAGCCTGTGTGCCACATGTGGCAGTTTGAGGATCACTGTCACAGCCCCTTGGGCTGCCATCCAGGATCGCACGGCGTGGCAGAGCAGGGGCATTGCTGCTGGGCTTCGGCAGGGAAAGGCTGGTGAAGAGTTTCTCTGGGCTATTCCCAACAAATTTATTTACATGTTCCATTCAGAAATTTAAAAACGAGACATTTTAACTTGCAATAATAAATAAAAGTAGTAACTCTTCACATCATAGAAATGACATATGCATTTTCATCCAAAAAGCCCATAAGCAATCATTTCAAGCACACAGACAGATGTTAATCAGCCTGCTCAAGGATTTAAAACTACATATATGTGAAACACTTTGCAAGGAAAATACCTGCAGATATTACTACAGACACACACAATTTCTTTCAGTCAACAGACCCAGAAATCCTGGCCACTGCAGGATCTGCAGTTTTTAAAACATGATCTCTTCCCAAATATGAATTCTGGGGATGTTTTAATCAGAAACGACTACAGAGTTTCTGAACGTGTAACCAGAAATAAAACACAGAGCTTTTGGTGCACAATTGTCCTTGCAAACATCTGCACAAGTCAAAATGCTAACTTGCTATGAGTAGGTAGCTGGTATTTGTTGCGAATAAAATTTAAATTGATAGATTCTCTGGTGATTTTCTTGAAAACCTGATTTAGATTTAACTTCTCTCTGTGTTGTCAGACATTGCTTTGCGGGTTTCATATCCCTTTTTTTGTTTTATTCACTAAATGTGAAAGCCATTCAGCAGAACAGCGCTGTTACGATATGGTTCTAATTTAGAAAAGAGCAAAGTCATACAGGAGGGGAAGGAAAGGTTCCCTTCAGGAGAGGCATGAGGAGGAGCTGATTAGACAAAGATGTGTCAAAGTGGACAGTGTTTATGAAAACAATCAGCACTACATCTAAGCCTCTACTTATGTTACACAGTCTAGTTTCCTACTCTTGTTCCTTCAGAAAGCTGCTTGGAATTTCCAATATTTATGTCAGTTTAGCTGACTGAGACTTTAGTAAGCATGCCTTTTTTTAATTTCAGAAAAGGAAGAAACGTACAGTGTTGAGAAGAAATACGAATGGTATGTTAGACAGACATGCAACAAAAAGATTTCTTTTCCTCTTGTGATTTCTGGTAGTCAACACCAGTTCTCTTTTTCCTGTAATCATGAATCTAAAGGCACTGATAATGTCAAACAAATTCCCTGCATGGGTTTAGAAACTAATTTCTTCAAGTCTCACAGCTTGGTGGCAATATTCAAGCATTTATTCAATTACTGCCAGTATTCACACAATGAAATTAGTGTCTTGAAAGATGATGACTGAACTGAAAAAAAAAAAAGTTTAGGTAAAATTTTCAATTTGCCAATTGAACCCAGGTCTCAGTAGTGATGAGTGTGACCTATTCCTCATATTTCCCTTCATGCAATCAGCATCTTAAATGTATTGCAATTAAACCACAGTCTAATTAAAACACAAAAGACTTTTCAGTAATGAATCTTTCTGGCAAAAAACATCTTCAACACTTACTTCACAAACAATAGCACTTGTCAAGAGATGTTAAACAAATTTCAGAACTGAGGCTCTTCACAGCAACTTGGACCATTTGGTATTTTGGTCTTTGGTGCTCGGTGTCAGCCAGTTCCTTATGTTCCTGAAACAGACTTACAATCTGCAGGCAAATTTACACAATTTAAAAAATTCATCAGTGTGCCTGGGATTGCATGTGGTTTTCCAAGGGAAGTGGCTTGGCCTATCACTTTCTGACCTATTTTCTCCTTGTTCCACTTCAGCATGTCCTCTCAGCTGAGTGCTGGAAACTGCACTCATTTCAGTGGGATAAAAATAACAATAAAAACTCAGTGCCTATAACAACCCTCAAGCTACAGCGGGTGAAAAGAATTACATTTTTAATTCACAAAGCTCTTTTTACATATAATCATTCCTTTTACGTAAAGGTCAAGTTACAAGACTTTCTGCATTATGCATAGTGATTTTCATTTTGGCTTATTATTCAGTGGTATAAAATTTATGATGTCAGATTTCATGACAGTTAAACCTGAGTTTGTTCTGTTTCAGAATGACATCTGGGTATAGTGAATAACAAAGCTTCTATGTTAAAATAGCCCCATATTTTTAGGTTGACTCCTATAAAAGAAATTAGACCAAGAGATACTTGAACAGATGTTCAGAAATATATTTCACTTCAAGTGCTGACAAACTAGAATGGGAGCAGAGTTGCATAATAGGAAATTAATCATTAAAGTCAATAATGAAAAATATTCAATTGTTTGGAATCAAAGTGTTTGGGAAATATTCTTTTCTTTCTGTACTATTGCAGAGAATTTGATATTCAAACCCAAAAATAACTAAGAAACATGCTCGGTGCTGTTGCTTAATCCCTTTATGAGGAAAAACACATTTTTCAAGGTGATAAATGTATAAAAGAACATTTTATTTGATAATGTGTGTACCAGATAATGATTTTTAGCTGCCAGTACAATTATTTATTATGACAATGCAACACCTCTAGCGAAAATTGAGTAGTCTTAAGGTGTTCTGTGCTGTTCATTCATGCAAAGAATTCTTGTCAAATATTTTAATGAGAAGAAAAGTATGGCAGTCAAGATTAAAAGTCAAGGTGACCTTTAACTGTGGAAAACAGTATCTACATATCACCTTACATTTTTTTTTAAGGTCATCACTTCTCTCTTGAAGAGTCATTCCATAAATGGAAGTAAGCAGTGCAATGAGAGAGTGAACTATAAAACCATCCTTCCTTCAAAATTAACCTACACCTATTTTAATATCACATTACACCTATTTTGGTATAAATTTCAAACACTTGCTGTGGTGTCTTCAGCAAAACAAGCAAAGAAACCACATGTTAGAGAAAACAGGGTTATACAACTGCCCCCCAGCCCTCGGTAAAGCAACAGCACAACAACTTTGGAATTGTCACTCTTCATTATAAAGAAGAAACTCACTTGTGACCTGGCCACAGCCAGAATGTGCTGAGTCAGCTGGAAAGCTGCTCTGATGGGCACCTGATGGCCTGTTGTTCTAAAGAATCTTTGGGGAAAGCAAGGATGCTCCCACAGCACAGCCTGGCCTGTTCCCTACCGTCGCGCTCCCGGCTGCCGCCGTTAGCCAAGAGGGTGCCCTGCTCACGCCATGCTGTGCACAGGTTCTGCTGCATCAGCACGGCCAATGCGACCTTCAACAGGGCCAGGGGAGCCTGGAAATACTGCTCCAGTTCCAGAGGTGAAATACAAACAAATCATTGAATATTTGGGTGCTCATGTTTTCCAGTCTACTCACAGCAGATGTGGCCAATGGGGGTTGATTCCTGCACTTCACACACCTCTGCTAGAAGGCATCCAACAGCCCAGCTCACAGGCAGAACCTTGCAAAGTCCTGCATTTGTTCTTCCAGCCTTCTTACAGCTTCCCCCTCTACAACTAGAGAGAAAGACAAACCTGGAAGCAAGGAGAAGCCACCTGCACTTCACCTCCTAGACCTTAGCTGTGTTAAAAAGAAATTTTTTCCATCCAATATGGCTGTAAAAAGAAGCATCACACCCCAGGGACTGCTTGAGAGGGACCTCAGGGCTGGTCCTTAATAATGACATGAACCTACTTTCTAATTTCTTTACTTTACCTCCAATTTTATTTATCTGCAATCTGTACTGACTTTCCCACACTGAAAGCAGTTCAGGTATAACATGACATGAGAGTGGAGATAAGGCTTCCAGATTAGCACTGGTTTGGGTCCAGCCAGCTTGGCTCATGAGCACAGGCAGCAAAATTAATGTTTACTTGCATCTGTCCACAAAGATACATTCTTAGTTATATATACTAAGAGGATTACTCACAGAGTATCATTAATCATTTTTATCACTACCAAACATAGTATCAAGCACACAGAAAAATGTAGTTCCTAATTGCTACTATGGAGACAAAGCAGTAGAGGAACAGGAGATGAAAATAAAGTACTAGGTGTCATTTCTTCTGTGAAATTATATGTGGAATATTTTAATTAATGGGTGATATCATTTACAAGGTTCTAAGTGAATCTTAAATAATTATAACAGCCAAACACAGTAAATCAGATTTTTAAATTTCCCAAGAAAAATGGTGTGGATAAAATTGCTAAAACATGTAATGATTGAATGAATTTATTAAAATATGACAACACTAGCACAGCTTCAAATCAGAGCCTGAACTTGCTGCAGCTCTAGATTTAATAAGATTGGTGTTTTTCCCCACTCAGAGTATCCATTTTCTTCTGAAGGCCCATTTGCCACATATCATGTGGCTCAGACAATCCATGTATATTTTTTTTTTGTAAAATATTAGAATCTGCTTAAATTAAGTTGTATTAATGCATTGAAATTTAATTATTTCATGTGGCACACATATAATTTAAAACAAACTCTTGCAAGTTGGGGAAGTGAGCTTTCTGTGTCTATTAGGAATCCCCACTGAAATTTATGCAAGTTAGACTTGAAAATACTACAGTACTTAAATTTTTACTTTTCCTTATTGGTTGGCAGCTAATGTCTGAAAAGTGGATTACATTCCTACAAAGGCTGATGCTATGCACTTTCTCTGTTTAACACACAACTATATTTAACACACTAGTCTGCTATTTTGGCTTTATTGAAATGTCCACAAAATTCCTTTTTTAGCCACTGAGGAGACTTGGCACAAGTTATAAAGATTTATTGATCTAGTACTAACTAGAGTACATTACAAATAGCCAGGTGCCAAACAGTTGCTTTGCACCAGATTGTGATTTACAAGTGAGGAGAGGAAACTGGGTTCCTAATTACGTACAAAACTCTAGGCTTTAAAAACTTGTGTACTTATAATTAAGGTCTTGCAAAAGAAATAGTCTTTCTCTAATTGAGACAGGCTTTTATACCAAATTTTTTTTCTGTAATATAGATACACACATACCATTTTCTTTAACAGAATGCTGAGCTCAAATATAAGGAAAATTCCTGAATTGGAAAGTGTCACCACTCTCCAAAACCACCACCATCACCAAGAAAAAAGCAACTTCTAAATTTGAGTATCTAGAAAAATTTCAATTAATTAAAATCTTGTGCTGTATAGTTTTGATTTTGAAAAAGATTTACTAAATTATCTTTTCTGGTTTTCTTTTATTTTTTTCCATGTTTCTTTATCCATGAGGACAAGTGTTCATAAGACATATAAGAGTATTATGTCACTGCAGTGTAACTCCTAGAAGTTGTCTATTATCTTTCAAACAGGTGTTTGGGCTAGGTCACAGGTTACACAAAGAAAGAGATCTGACCTGCAAAGGTGAAGCAGAACTTGTCCAAGTACCTGTGGGACACACAATACAACACTCAAACCTAATGAAGGCCACTTGCATCAAACAAAATTAATCTGGATAAACCAGCAGTACCAGAGCTCAGAGGGTGACATCTGTTAGCCACAACCTCATGCCAACAGTGAGCAGGCTCAGCCTGACCATGAACACTTGTGATTTCATCACTGGAACAAGCAAAGTTCCCAGAGCTTATTCTGTTAATTTATGGGGGATTTACCATGACATTGGGTGGTAACAAGGATGTGATTGAGAGCAGCAAGCTTTTCCAGAAACACCTACTGACACTTCAGGCACTTTGGATCCAGTGTCCCTGTCACCACACAGAGACTGATTTCTGCTATCGGCTCACAATCTGTGCAAAGCTTAATCAGACACTGAGTAGCAAAAAACTGACATAAGAAACCCAAAACAAGAAGAAAGTCATACGCAAAATTGCAGGGGAAAAGCATAACCTTTCATTTACCAAATTATTTTTTTAATTATTGCATTTTAATGCAATAGAAAAAAGCTGTAACTAACTAACTAACTGCAAGTGCTGTAGCTCACTAACAACATACAGGGGTGTCTTTTGAAGGTCCAGGTCCACAAGTTATGTGTCAACAGCCAAGACATGCATAGCTTTATTACAGCCCCTGGGTAGACCAAGTATGTAGAAAATATAAAACAAAAAGAGGATGTGTAATTTAATATGTAAAGTTACTTCAGATACACCAATTATGTGAAATACATTTATAACTAGGCACACTTCTGCATTTGAAACCTTATTAAGAGCACAGGACACAGAAGAAACAGTCTGTTTGATCTGTTTTGAAGCTATGGTAATAGGAAACAAGTTTTCCTGCAAAGTCTCTCAGGACCATCAAACAGTCCTTTTTTTCTCCAGAATAAATACAGAGCCATATTTGAAATGGCTTAACCTAATGCTGACAAAGAAATCTCCCTTGTAGACACAGTTGTTTATTAAGGCTAACCCTAGTTCACTTTCCAGTCATATTTCAGAGATAAGAAAAATTATAGAAATAAAAATGTCTAGCAGGTAGTTTCATTTGCCTCTTTTATTACAAATCCATATTCAGATATGTTAATATAAAGATGTACAATATTACATAAAGGGCACAAAACCTGACATCGTGACACTGGTGGCTGAATGGCTCGCTTATTGTAGTGGTTCTTATTCAGCTATTTTCTAGTGCTCTCATCAGTCTTTTGTGTGAAAGTCTTTGGTGAGAGTCAAGTCTGAACTGATAAGGCCTTGGAGACATAATCACTGGCCCTCATTTTCCATTGACAGCCCCACACAGCCAATTCACAAACATTTTCATATTAATATTGAGCAATTTTCCTACATTCTAATCCATCAAAGTAGGCTATTAATCCTTCCCTCGTGCTCTTCTCTATTCAAATGCTAACAATTTTCTTCTCACAAGCTAAAACATTTGTCCTACAGCCCCTCACACAAAGACACTGTATTGTCAGCAGTGATTGATCAGAGTATTAATATGAGGGATGCAATGTACATTGTATCAACGATACCACACGAATGTGGAGAAAAAGGTCTTTTTTAGAGGATAAACCAAAAGCAAAATATAATAATTTCTCAAGGAGCAACACTTTAAGTGTTTTGTCTGGTGTATTTTATGGAAATTTATGAAAATATCTAGAGGTGTAAAATGCTTTTGAATTTGGAATGCAAAATAAATGTCAGGGATGTCCTAGGTACTGGGACTTGGGTGAGGAGCACCCTGCAGTTGGGACTGGCTGGGGACTGAGAAGGCAAAGAGCAGCAAGGCTACCAAAAGCCACTTGCTCTCCAATACCGTATTTTTTAGAATTAAAGGGGGCAAGGGTAGAATAGAAACAAACACCTAAAAAAAATTAGGTGAGGATAGCTCTTTAATGACAAAAGCCTCTCATCTCCTGAAATGGAAAAAGTTAAACAAGGCCAAAAAAGGAGTTCCAGCCTTTGGCCAGTGGGTTCCTCACTACAGGGCCACCTGACAATTCCTTCACCCTCATGGATGGCCAAAAGCTCTGCTCAGATGGTAGAAAAGCCAAAGGGCATCTGACAGACCTTTTCTTGTGCCTTAGTGTCAAATAACTTGGGGTTATTTATTAAAAGAAGGATGCTCAACCTTAAGATGCTTTATGTGTAGTTTAGGCCCTCCCTGTAAAAATCACAACTCAACCAGCAGCTTCTGCTGTAACTGCAGGTGACAAGCACAGAAAGCATTGGCAAAAGGGGCACAGTCTGTAAGAATTGTGTTTGTAGGGAGGTGAACGTGCTGCCTGCAGCCAGAGCAGAGGCGTGGGCACGGGGAGGTGGAGGGAGGCAAGCTGTGGATGCACAGCGCCCTTCCACAGCTGATACACCCTGGCACAAATTAGAGCAATTTCAGAGATGCTGTAATTTACAGCAGGTTACAGTGGTTCTTGGCACAGAGCTCATCCCTCTGCAGACAGAGCCCCCCCACATCTCAACACGTGTCCTCCTCCTCACAGGGTGTGGGCAGAGGCAGAGACGTGCCAGGTGCTGTCAGCGAGTCAAAGCCATCAAGCTCAGCCTCAGGTCCGCCCTAGGATCTCTTTGCTGGAGCTGCACGAAGCAATTTAAAAGAACATGCAGCTGGATGACAGAGAAATCCAGAGCTCCCCAAACATCCAGCACCCACTCATCCATAAAAAGGAGCAATTTGCTCACTTCCAGTAGCGCACAATACAGGGAGGGGGTGTGTGTGCGCACATGAGTATGGTTAAATGGCCTCAAAATAACATAAACACGCACAACTGCTTAATAAGCTGATAAATTCAGCACAACAACATTTCAAGACAAGTAAGAGAATTTTGAGGCTGAGGGTTTAAGAGATACACTATATTTAAGCACGTGCAGCTAGCATCTAGTGAGATCACAAATCACAAACTGCAATTTATGCATAATATTCTACTAAAATTAATTTTAACATTCTCTTCTTATATACTCCTTCCTTCTCTGAAGGAACAAAGCAAACCTAAGATTGACAGATATAAACTCAACCCAGCAATGCAACTGACAGAGCCTAGTGACCAAATGAAATTTTATCACTGGATTTAACCCACATCACAAAGGAAATCATTGCAGCTCTGAGCACCCTCTGCTATCATACTGACACCCATGTCTCAGCATGTGTGTGCCCTCAATGCATCAGGGAGATGGCAAGAGGGTCCCATAGTTGTTAAAATAATTGATTGAGCTAAAAAGACAATTTGTTCATGAACTTTTGAGAAAAAAAAAAAAAACAGAAAAAAAACCAAAACAAAACAATCTGGAGAGCTACCTTTCTTTTCAGTACCTAAACTGTGTTGGACCCAGAGAGGCCTGAAAGCTGCTGCTGTCTCCCAGGATGAACTTGCTCTGGGCAGAACAGGCCTGCTTAAAGAGCTTGAGTTTGTATGCACAACATCCTATTCCTGTGCCACTTACCGTTGGTACATTGTATCTTTACAATGAGCAATTAAAAATATTTGTACTTTGAAGCCACTTAGGAGCTCTTCCAATTACTTATATTAGCATGCTGGCAAACACTCAAGCCTTTTTAATGTTGAGTCAGACTCCTGAGCCTGCATCAAAAACTCTCCAAAGAGCAATTTTGATTTCCTCTACTTCCAGCCAGCTGGAAGGGGCACCAGGAGCTCTCCTGCTGCCCCACAGGGACCTTTCCTTGGGGAGGATGAGCAGGGCTAAAACTGCAAAGCACCGAGTGCCAGTAGCTCTGAAAGGTCCCCAACAGACAGCAGGAGACAGAGCAAGGGGCTGAGGAGGGAAGATGCTCCCTGGTGTGGTGAGGCTGGAAGGTGCCCAGATGGGACGTGCAGAGCTGCGAGTGCTCAGCTCTGAGCTGAGGGCCCCGGGTGGCTCTGGTGACTCAGGGCTGACTCTGCAGAGCTGTGACTCAGTGTCCCTGCAGCCCTGCAGGGTGGGAGGCACCACTGCATGCTGCTGAGCCTCTCACTGCAATACTCCTTAAATAAGGGTGTTAACTCTGCTTGAATGATGGCCAAGGCATCAAGGTTAAGCTTCCACTGATATAAATTAAATTGGATAAAGTATTAGTCATTTCCTGTCCTGTGCAGTTATGCATTGTGATGTACATTATGAAATAGCAATTTTAAACCCAGAAACAGATTGATTTCAGTTTTAATTGAAATAATCTTTGTTTTGTAATTAAGCTATTACGTGCCAGAGGAATGATTTGGTTGAGGTTCAAGCATGAGAGTTACAATCTTTAGAAAATCCCAAGCTGGATACTGTTTGCTAAGGTTGTTCTTGTGCAAAATATAAAACCCAGAACTAGGTAATGGTAAAAATAAATCCACTAATATATTAAATAGAAACAGCAGAAAAACCAGATGCCATCTATTGAAGAGCTTATTTTCCAAACTAGGGCACATTCACAAATGTACCCGCAGATTTAGCAATTCAGAGACCTTAAAATTTTAACAAATTTCATCTAGAAGGCCACATGGAGACTGTGAAACCCAGGATTTAGGGACTTGTATTTGAGAACTTTCCCTCTGTGCCTTCCACCATCACATCAGACAGCAGGAGAGTCTGCCACATCCCACAGCAGGTTTCCACACCACACCTCTGCATCTCCTCTCTGGCAAGGTTAGCGAGTTTCAGATCACTCTACAGACATTCCCTTTCACTAAACTCACGTCAAACATGGTTTTTCTTGTTCTTTGATGAGGCAAAGTTTTTTGTCAAGACAGAACTGGTTCTATTTTAAACAGTTTAATGTGTTAAAAATTGTTTTCAGCTATGTTGCAAGTGTTCTGAACCAAAGTAAGTGGAACTTACAATCATCACTGGAGAAAGAACTGCCATCAGGAATAAAGCCTGGGTTTATCCATTTTTCATATGTAAGTCAGATTCACTTTGTCAGTCTGGAGATTTGACAAAGTATAATTCAGAACAGCTCAAGCTCACCTTCCACTGGACTGGGTAATCAGATCAGACGAGGAAACACAGCAGTGGCTCTCCAGAACTCACTGCAACTCTCCTTAGGAACCTCACAGTGTAGATGTGCCACTTCATCTTCCCACTAATGCAGGGCTGTCACATATAATTGTGCACACAAGAACTACAACAACACCTCACAAATTTCCAGGAGCAGAAACCTGCAGTTTAGGAAGGGAAACTGTAGAGTTTTAATCTTGCTAATGTTTCCATGGGCCATGGAGCCATTGCAGAGGCTGTGGAGCAGCTACCAGAGGTGTGCAGGGCTCTGTGAGAGCCCCAGCACACAGACAGCAGCTGGTGTCATCTTCCCTGACCCTTCTGCTGGCAGCATTGCTCCTAAAAGACACTGCCTCTAAGGTGATGTCTCAGCATTGCATTCTTAATTAGTTGATTTTTTTGACAGTGGTGCTGCTTCTTAGCTATAATACATTAGATGAAAGACCTTTAAAGATACTGTGTGTGACACAGTTTAATTTGGCTAAAAAGATAAGGGTTTTTTTTAAGAAAAATGACAACCATATGAATTCATTCAGTAGTATGGAATGTAGAGTGGCAATTAAAAACAAGTCAGAAAGCAAAAGGTTTATTTTAAAGTTAAATTTCTTAGAAAAATAATGATGTTCTCTTTTCTACAAGGATATTACCATTGATTTTAGCCTAAAAATTAGCATCCAGTGATGAGAGAACACAAATGCAATTCACTGCAAAGGAATACTCATATGTTGATATTTTGTCTGGATTTTTTGTTTGTTGGTTTGTTTTCATTTTAATTTTTCCCTATACCTATGTTCAGATGTATTTTTGCACCCCACATAAAAATATGATAACCTTTCTGATAAAAAAAAAAAGTATCTCTTATGTGATTTAATATAATTCTGAGAAGAATGACTTTGGCCAATTGGTGTAGTGGCTCACTGCACTAGTGAACAAAGGTTTGTGCATCCACTGCTCCACAGTCTGAGTGCTATGCAGGCTGAATAAGGAGATGAATTTAAAATGTGTAAATGACAAGTCTGGAACTTGACTGAATCAGACAAAAGATGCTATGTTTAACACTTTGCCCTCTAGTTTTAGACCACCTCCTTTTTACTCAGCTGAACAGAATATTCACAAGTGGCTTACAAGTCTCTTTGGGCTGTTCAGTTTTTCCCGGGTCTCTAACTGAAAACATTAAAAAGTGGGTGATGATAATTAAGGTCAAAATATATCTAAATATACTGTAGGAAGATTCTTAATTAATGACAAGATAGAAAGAGTGAAAATTAATGGGAAGAAGTTTTGAAGTACAGCATATGAAAACACTGGTAATTTACACAATATTATAGAAAGCTTACCAAATATTACTAGATTTATCCTTGATCCTTCTGAAATATTCCTTTAGGCCTGCTCAGTACAGTACATCAGCCACCTCCTTATTTGACTAAGAGGGAGTGTGGCCTTTTTACTTTATTTATATTTTAAAATATAGAAAATATCACACCACAATAAAGGAATCAACCAGTAGCCTGTGTGCTCCAGTAACTGGAAAAGATAGAAAGTCAGTGAGTAGATAATTATTCAAGGTCAAACCTTTCTAGTGTGGTGCCAGAAAAAAGCAAACAGTGAGGGTTAGCCAATACTTCACAAACACTTGTTTAAGGATTTCCTAATTACTATAAGTGGTTCCTCTGGCCCTGGCACTTAAAAAGGCAGCTGTATATGCATGATGTCATCCCTGCTGCCCATTATCTCTGCAGTAAATTTAGAGGATTAAGAAGCAAGCAAGGCTAAATAGTCAAAATAATCACGATTTTTCATGTTTCCTACCATTAAAAATTAACTACAGAAAAAAGGACAAATTTAAAACTTGGCTGTAATTAACTACTGAAATGTATTTGAACATTTTTGCCAAAAAATCAGAAAAATATTTAAAGATGACAGTATGCAGCATGGCCACAGCTCCATAATTAAAACACAGCTCCTCAAATATTTCCCTACCTTTGTTTCCAGAAATACTCACTAACCTTTTTAGAATTTTTACAAAATTAATTTATCAAGTGCCACAATGTAGAGGCCCAGAGATTGCCATACAGTCACTTTTTCCCTGTCCTACTCTTTGCCTGTGTGGGAAATTTTGAGAAATCAAACTTTTCTGTCCCTAGCTCTTATTTTCTATTAGGAGAAACTGCTCCTCAGCACTGATCATTTCTGTGTTCACCTTCAATTTGTCCTTGAAGCAGGAACCATTGAAATCTGTGGTCCTGATTTGACATTGCCAACTTGCACTGCCTCAAGTGAGGTTTCATGGTCATTCTCTCCTTGGCTTTTTTCCTTCTGTTCCCCTTAATTTACAGCTACATTCCAGGCTAGCATTTGTCTGGTAAAATTCCTCTCCTGCTTGTCCATTTGTAGCAGAAGTATCTGATTGCTGCCAGGAATCCTCTGTTTTATAACATGTTAGAAGCTCATGTCAACACTATGAGTTCAATTTCTTCTGCAGCACTGTCTAGGCTCAAGCAGGATTTGTGCTTTTGTCTGAAGCTCCAGATACAGCCACCAGTCACCAATTTACCTTCTGTACTTTACTATGTTTCCTCCCTAGTGAAAAAGCACTCAGTATTTTTCTTGGATCAAACTTATTTTGCATCTCAAAACTAACAATAAAACTTTCCAGCCTTCCAGATCTGGGGAGCTTCTCCCACCATCTTTTTAACCATGTGGTCTCTTCTCACCATGATTCTCTCTCCTGGTGGTTGTGAAGTTGGATGTTGTCTCCAACCACATGGAACATCCAGGGGTGGTCATCTTGGTAATATTGGCCTACAAAACACTCCTTGTTCTGGGTCTTGCATGAGAAACACTCCAGTTTCTAATGCAGGAGATTCTGTCAATCTGTATTTGAGCACCTTCTAAAACGGAAAAGAATTTTGTGCTGTTCCTATACAAAGGTGAGATGTTCCTGAAATCCAAAGCTTCTATTTTAAATCAAGTCCAGATTCTGCACCCATACTGTACACCCCCCATGCATCAGGAGCAGTGTGGCACAGACACAGCCACACCACTCAGCACTTCCCTTTTTGCAAGTGCCTGCACACAGATACTCTTCCACCGAGCCATGGAAATCCTGTGAACACTCTCCACTGCAGCACAGAGCAGGGACAAAGAAACAAAGAGCTGTGGCTGCACACTCACCACATCCACTGAAGCCCCAGAAGGTTTTCTATTACCTTCCAGGAGCTATGGGTCAAACTAGAAATCAATTTCTAGAAATTAATGAGATGGCTGAGGAGTAAGCTTTCAGAAACAACCCAAATAAGCCCATCTTAATTCTCTCTTGCAGTAGAACTTCCTCAGAGAGCAGCACCTGCAGCTTTTGCAGAGCCCAGCCATCCTCCTGGCCATATTCTTGTGCACATGGTAACTTGGCAAAAGGGAAACACAGGGAGAGGAATGCTGCCATGTTTGAGCATGGAAAGTAAATGTCTTGCACAGATGCACGTACCATAAAGGAATGTTAGACCTAGTCTGACCTTCTGCACCACAGAGACCATAAAACATCACCAGCTTCCTTGTGCCCTGCTTTGATGAGATGCATGTACAAATCCAAATGGGAAAACACTTACATATAAGCTGTAGGACATATTATGCACAGAATGACACCTGCTTTTTATGCTCTTTCGACACACAAAATTGTCTCTACAAGAAAACATCACTCTTCCCAAGCTGACAGAAGTTATATTTCTAATAATAAATATTCTGCCTATGGAGAAGCTGTAGGATATATGTATTTCATAGTTCATGGAGAACTGAAGGGGTGAGAAGGAGGCAGCAAACCCAGCTGAGCCCTGCTCAGAAAACAGCTCCAGCACAGGATCCCTCTATGCAGACAAGGGCTGGATAGTAAATAGTGATGGAGAGAACAGAAAATATGGGGACTTGGAAGCAGGCAATGCAAGAAGAAACAGGGGAGGACACAAAGTATTGTGTAAAAGAGGAGATGTAGAGTGCTCAGAGAGCTGAAATTTGACTGAAAAAAAGGGACAAGGGGGAGGTATGGTATCAATTGATATCATCTACCACTAAATAGACATGTTTGAGGGTATAAGACATATTTGAGGGTGAGCAACATGAGAACATTCAAGTACAGAAGAATATAAAATAATTTGTTCCTGCCTTAAGGAAAATAGAAATTATTCAGTCTGGTGCAGTTCTGTTCAGACATATCAGAGGCAGAGGATGGATCTGTCCAAGTACCACCCTCCATCCCCTCTGCTCAATTCCTCCTTAAACAATCACGATGGTCCTGCTAATGGAGAGAAACCTTGCCAAAAGCAGTAACAGGTGAAGAATAAGGGAGGAAAGAAGCATATTAACATAGCAAAGTGGTATTAGGAAAAAAATAGATTTTCTCTGTGATTTGGGCCTCAGAAAAGAGAATTTTCTTGGTAAATTCACACTGTTAATTTAGGGTGTATGGAACTGCTTTAGCCATCACCCAAAGGTCAAGAACAGTGCAATCAAGGGCATAAACCAGGACAGCAAGGGTGACTTTTTTGGTGCATAAACAGAATGAGTAATATTCCATGACTCCTCATGGAGAATAAGAAAGAGAAAGTTTTATGCTATAATCAGCTGTTGCAAAATGACATGTTTGCAATCCAGCATCCAAAATATTTAGGTTTTCCCTTTGCCTTTTGGATCTCTGTGTCATACCATCACTCTTTGATATCTTAATGGATGCCATTTTGGCAGAAAATAATTTACTCTGAAAAAATTCTGCACCAGCCTTAGCTGAGCTGAAAAATAACCCCTTAAAAAACCCACACCATATGAAATAAGCAGATTTTGAAATTATGCAGTTCATGCCATAAGAGTAATAAAATAGCAAAATTAAGGGGCTTTTTTATTTATAAGTAACTGCTTTCTTCTACCTTTTATAATGTCCACCTCTTAGCATAACAAAGCTTTTCATAGCTTACTAATGGCTCCCTGTCACCAGTGCTGAGAACTATTATCACTGCACTGCCCCTTCACATGGGCCTTTCAAACATCACTGTTTCACTTAATTCTTTCACCTCCTTCAGTTCAAATGCAATAAAAACCTTTCACTGGCTGACAACTAGAAAGGCAGAACAGCCTCCAACTGCTGTATAATTCAGGAGGGCTCTTTCTCATTTTAATTGGCTGCCTAATTGGAATGTTTATGGGTTCTGCGATAGCTTGGGATGAAAAGGCAGGGTGAGCAATTATGTGCTCAGCATTCCTATCTGGCAGAGTTAATAGTTTTTTTTAAAAAAAAGCTAAAGTTCACTGGAATGCCATGTTTTTGTTCTCTAAGAAATACCTTGATTTGAAACAATGTAATCCCCAAGTCAGAAATTATGTCAAGCTGTGCTTATCCAGTAGCAAGTTTGAGCTTTTGGAAGCCTCTTTGCTCCTTTTTGATGTTAGCATAACATGAAGAACAGGAGGCTATCTGGTGGCTGTCAAGTTTTTAACTGCTTGCTCTCTCACTGGCTGGAGATAAGATGTAAGCAGAGCACTTGATGGACTTGATTAATTCTCTGGAACGAAGGTTTGTCTTTCTTGGCTCAATGAATGACTTCATTCTAGTAGATGAGGTCACCCAAGTCAAGGCAATAAAGTTTCTGATATTCACATGAAAGCCGGTTTTCAAAGCTGGCAGCCCCTAAAAAGAGAAGCAAGTGTTTTCTCATTTACCTACGTTCTAATGGCAACATCCAGCCTGCTGCCCTATCTATCCTCTCCAGCACAGGACTGGGCTTCAGCTGAAGAGCAATTCTAGCACAAGATGAGATTTAAAGGAAAGGAAACAAAAAGACACACTTTGTTCGAAGAAACAAAGATTTTTGTCAAGTGATCTGTCAAAATGCCAACAGGAAGAGAAAAATCACTTTCCAGCTTTTTAGCCTGACCAGTCCAGTTTCATTTCCACCACCTCCCCTCCCATGCTGTCTCTGTGCCACTCCAGCTGCAAACCTCAGGGGCCAAAGAGCAGCTTTGTGGTCCCCTGTGCAGTGTTCTTGTATTTCAGTGAGAGAACCCAGGCACTACAAACACAAGGAGCAAACATGGAAGGATGCTGTGCTCCTCTGACCACTTGCACCCTTGCATGCTTTGAGCTTTAAGGGCAAGTTTACAGACTGTCCTTCACAAAGCAGATCAGTGATTGTTTTTCCTTTCTCTCTTTCAATAACCACCATTTAGTGCAAAAACAGGAAAAACTGGTGAAAAGGGCTGACTTGCTTTGAAAATTTTCTAATTATCACAAAGGTTTGTTCAAAGATGTTTATTAATCTCATCCTTTTTGCTTTTCAAAACCATGCAAATGATTAGCAGTCCCTCCAGTACTCACTACAGCCTAGCAAGTGCAGTAAAGAACCCACACAACAATTCAGTCTCATCTGATGTACAGATTTGTTTTCTCAGACAACCTGAACATCCTTGGTCTAGTATGAGGCCCTCTAACTCATTCTACATGCCTTCTTCCCAGTTCAGTTGTGTCCTTGTCTCCAAGTAACAGGGCACTCATAGTCCTGTGGGTTATTAAGGTTGTTTTCCAAGTGTTTGAAGCTTCTTTCTAGCCCATACTTCTGTTACTGTGCTGCAGTTTTCCAGCACGTGCAGTTACAGTTGGAGCATGGTGACAGGAGCATCCATCTCAGGTACAAGTGCAACCAAATTGCCAACCACAGCACCTCTGCCAGATCCCTCCCAGCTGGTGCTACCACACAGGAAAAGGCCACAAAATACAGAGGTTTTGGGACACTGTGAGATTTTCTGAAGGCTTCCCTAGGTACCATGGAGAAGTTAGAAGGTGGTATAAATGTTCCCATTAAACTGTGGAGGCAGAGTTTTACCCCAGGTTTTATTGCCATCTGGAGCCTGGAAACCTGTGGAAGAAGTGCCTTGTTTGGAAGGTCAGAAGGCTGCACCACTTCAGAGAGCCAGCTCTGCCTAGAACACACTTAGGAAATGTTGATTTGGTGCATGCCAGGAGGGATTTCTGGCCACAACAGCTCTTAAGAAATTCTTGCCAAAGGACTCATTTTCAGATTCACATACACCAGTTCAACATCCAAATTATACAAAAATAAAATATGACAAGTCATATCCTTGCCACTATAGATGTAGTTAACCTGTGAGAAGGCAGTCAAGCAATTAAATAACACTTTCAAATAAGCTGTTGAGTAAATAACACCACTTTTAAACTAATCTTTGTTCACATTTACCTAGATTATGACTTGCTGATATTAAGAATTTCAGGGGAAAAATCTAACTGCTCAAGATGTCCATCTCATTTTATGGGGAGAGGTGATTCAGAAAATCCCATATGTTTGGTAAGGGTCCAAACATGTGGACGCTTATGCAAACCAACAATTCTTTGAAGTGTGCTGCTTTCTAAAGTCCAGGCTGAAACTTAAATTTAATAATCAACAAAACAGGCAGAGCTAAGGCAGAAACTCTCTGCTAAACTCTGCAGGACTGGGATATGAGAGGAGGCGTCTCTCTGAAGTGACATTATAGGCCCAGATGTGCTATAAGAGAATAGGAGTCTGTCTTAAGATGGCCTGTAGACCCTGTGAACTTCCTTGTTTCGTGACTTTAAAGCAAGAAGAAAAATAAATAATGAAACATATTAAAGTCATTATTGTAGCTGTGTGCGCCTTCTGAAGGTTTGGGTTTTTAAAAGCTCCAACCTTTGAAAAAAGTGCTCAGTGAAATTAAAGGCAGCAAATCTACACTGACCTGTATTTTTATATACTAACAAATTTACATGTGGAACTCATTGTCACAAGATATTATTAAAGCCAAGAGCTTAGCAGGATTCAAAAAGGCTTAGACATTTATGTGAATAATAAGAACATCTACAGTTAGACCAGAAAGGAAAAGGACATTTATAAGTGACACTAAAACTCAGAGTTGAGTGCATAGCCAATTGCTAGATGTATTGGTTTAGGGGAAAAAAACCCCAATCGACACTTTATTTCCATAGCTGTCCATTTCTTTGCACCTTTTGGTAAACATCTGGTACAGACCAATGTCAGAGGGACCATCCAAATTTGAGCCAGTCCAGCAGGTGTTACATCCAAAACATAAAACTGTTTATTACGTAAAGCTGTCATGAAATATTTTGAAAAGACTGCTTATTCCTTGCCTAATCCTTTAGCATTTGGCAGCTCTTAAAAAGGGTAATGGATATTCCACAGTACTTTGTATATCCACAAGAAGAGGGCAGTTGTTTGCAATATTTTCTCATGTCTTGTGCCAGGACCTTTTCCCCTTTATGTGGCATCAGACTCCCTGGTCCCATATGGACATTCCACTCTAGTCAAAGCTCTGTTCTACAAAACCTCTGGAGTTTCACAACACCACTGAAAAGTCCCATGATTAGGTGCATGAGAGGCACTCTCAAATCCCAACAGTCCAGAAACTGGGAGTGCTGAAGGAAACTGCCATTGTAAGTAAAGCCTTACAAGAGCTAAGGATCAACACTGCAGAAAAGGTCAAATGAATGAGGGCTGTGAAGCCATGAAATTATCCACTTTCATCTGTTAAACACCTGAGAGACATTTATATCACTAATGATCTGTAAACCCATATTGACACAAACACAGCATTTGCTACTAATAAGTGTGTGTGTCTACAGGAGAAAAATTGAGGCCTCTCACTTTTCTGCATAAACTTTGCCTGTCTTATTCTAGCCATCCTAGTTTGATCTTTGCTGATGTTTATTAAGTTTAAATATCAAATAAAGTGATTTTTCTGCTTGGAATAAAATATCAGGAATGTGATAACATATTCAGAAGAAAAGTCAAAATGACCCTTAAATAAGGAATGCATAAACTCCTAGAATTAAATTTATGCTACTTAGCATCACATTAAAAATATTCAAAATATAAATCAAAATTCAAGGGTATAACTTATATTCAATTTCAAATTTATGGCATTTTAAAATAGGATGAT
This sequence comes from Agelaius tricolor, assembly GCF_023055355.1. NCBI lineage: Eukaryota > Metazoa > Chordata > Aves > Passeriformes > Icteridae > Agelaius > Agelaius tricolor. The sequence goes on from NW_027269275.1 coordinate 11,694,232, forward strand.
TTCCTTAAATGTGCAATAAATTTGGTTTTGTGGAATTGCACATGCCACCTTATCATGACAGTTGCTTTATCTACACAGTCCACTGAAGCCTAGTCACTTTATATAATCTGAATTCACAAATCAACTGTCGTCTTCACTTCACTGATTCATTGCTGATGGGCCTTTCACAAGGTAAAAAATCCTCTCCAAGTTGACAAGAGTAATAAATGGAGAGGTGAGAGCTGCCTCTCCATCCTGCTGTTCTATTGTGCTGCCGATAGTGACACATGGCAGAATGAGCTCATAAACCAACCTCATCTTTTGACCTCTGCAGAGCAAACGGAAACAGAGGGGCATTTATGATGATGACTATATTTAAAGACCAATAATGACTAGATAAACCCCTGAAATCTAACTAGCTCAAGCAAAGCATGGAAAAATGAGATGGGTTTGTGTATTTAATATGGTGAAAAAAGTGTTGAAAATACAGCTATGAAGTTTTTGGAATAACCTATAGTACAACTCAGCTGCACCAGGTTATAAGATATTACAACTATCCTATACACACAAGAAAAATCTTGAAAAGATTAATGAAACTATAATTGGACATATTTTTTTTGATGTTTTTCCAGATTAGTCAGAAACAACCCACAAATCAACAACTGAACCAGAATAGAATGGAATTCTAGGAATAATCAAATCTTTCTAAGTTAGAAGACTTTCTTTGACCAATACTTCTTAGGAGAGAAAGGACAGGTGGGGCCTTGTACTATACATATAAATACATATGGCCTTGTACTACCCTTTGCAAGTATTGTAGTACTGAATTTTGGTTTTTTAGGAATATTGTCATTTTAGGAGCAAGCACTAGTAATTAAACTTCAACCACCTCATTTTTTGCCTTCTCCAGTGAGGGCACAAAATCCATTACCATTTAAGTATGCCTGGGAATACAAACTCACCTGGTTAAAAGTATACTCTGGCTGCCCTCCCTCCACACAACCCCACACAAAACCAGGCCACAATAAAACAGAATAAAATATATTTTTTTCTCAGAAACACTGATCTCTATCAATATATTATGATGGGGTGATGTGCTCTATCTGCTCACTGAGTCCATCCCAAAAACCCCACAAACACCACACACCACAGCTTCTATTTTTATTGATAAGGCTCTGTTCAAGCTGTGTTTGAGCTGGGTCAGTTTTCAGGCAGAGCTCAGGATTTGGGTTACAAGCAATAGCCAGGCCAGAGGTCATATTCCAGTTAGGTAGCTCTGAAACCTCATGAACTCAGGACTGTGAATTAATAAAAAATCAACTGAATTCAAGGAATTTTACTATCAACTACAATTCCTCTTTTATATCTTGTTGTGGCAACAGTTTAATTTTATCACCCAGCTCTAAATTGTACCTCCCTCATCTAATGCCACAATTTACCACGGCAGGCCACTCCAGACCACTCCAGAAAGTTTGTAAGGTGAAGTTCTTTGTAAACAAAAAAAAGAAAAAAAAAAAGAGTAAAGGTTTTGTTTGGGGGGATTGTTTCCTTTTTTTCCCCCAAAAACTCCTGCCTTCACAGGAGTATGTAAAACTCAGTTGTTCACGCTGATTATCTCAGGCAGTATCAGTTGGCTTAGTTTGAAAATCAGGTGTACTGTTTCATAATTAAATTATTCAACAAAACCTTGACTATAAAGCATTCTCCTAAAACCTAATTAAGAGTATGATTTGATAAAAGCACATTCTGCAATTTTAGTTTACATTCCCATATGAGTGGGAGTGTCATTATTTCATGCTTTACACATTTGGGGCTCCACAGGGTTGTTTGTTTTTTTTTTTTTTTGTTTGGCTGGGTTTTTTTTTTTCCACCTTTCTTTTCCCAGAGGTGATTTTGAATTATATGAAGAAGTACTCCAAGCTTAGATCACATAAATTCATTAAATGTTGGCAACATTCAGCTCAGATTTGAAAAAAAAACAAAATCAAAACCAAAAGACACACCCCTAAAAACAAACCAAAAAAACCCCAAATAACAACAAAACACCCCAAAGCCACAACTCCCTAAAAATACCCCTCAATAAATATGAGAGAAAGACATGGTAAAAAGAGCCCTATTTCAAAAGTTGGCCCTTGTTCAAGCTGCATATGGTCACATAATCTTTTAAAATACACGATTCAAGTCTCAATTTAATTATGTAATAGCACAAATGGAATTACACTGCAGATGAAGTGCAGTATTTCAGCTCAAACACTCACTGGAGTTGTGTGACTGACCCAAGCTTATTTCATTTGGCCATTGTATTAGAGGGCTTCATCTGGATGCAAGCACACGTAGCAAACAACAATTTCAATGCAATATCTCCTCCTCTTGATCCAAATTTTCACACAGGCTGGGCCAGGTTATGAAGATAATTTGTTCAGGCAGCTTGCAATGATTATGACAATGTGATTTTAACACGTATTTTTCTTGAACTGTTTTATTTGCCATATATACTCAGGTGTCTGTTTGAAAATGCAGATTCATCTTTTTCCCATGTAAGCACGTGTGTGTGTGTGCTCTTTAAATGGCAGATAGTTATAACAACCTCTTGGGGAGCAACTGGAAAAACAAGAATTTTTTCTTACAACAAACTGGGAATGCAAAATCCCAACTAGCTCATTGCTCAAGGCTTGTGTACTTTCTGTGCTGCAGCAATGGGCACTTTTCCCACCTGTCCATGCTGGATCTTCTGCACTTCCCCTCTAAATGGCTCTGCTAGAGGCCTGTAAAAACTGTGGGCAGGGAGCAGGGATGGGCTGATCCATTTCCCACTCTGGCAGCAGAAGGAGGACGTGAAACTTCAGAGCTCAGGGACTTGGCTGAGCTGAGAGGCCTTAGAGAATGAGTGGGGATGGAACATTTGTACACCTTGTTAGGGTGCATCACACCAATGACACTTTGCTTTTGTTTAGAAAGCAATTATAGCTGCTGTACCTAATTGTTATTATAAAAAAATTAAGAACATAGTCTTGTTCGGCTTTTATGATGTACATGTACATCATAGCTTGGAGAAGCATTCCTGCTAGCCACATCAAAGTGAAAGACAAAGCAGCACAAGATTTAGATTACAAACATGATTCTACACTGTTCAAGGAAAGGTATCTCTCACAGAAACAGCACAGTACAGATCTCAACACACAGGGCATGGCAACCTCATCATCCCTGAGTCACTGACTGCTGCAGAAATGGGCTCTGACTAGAACAGCTGAGGAAGATCAAGGAAAAAGCCCCAAGCCAGAGAAGAACAACGTTCCTCTTTTCTAGTCTACCAAAACAAAGCAGGGTGGATAACATCTGTAAATACCAGTGGGGAGAGAGGTGTGAAAGAAATGAGGCTCTAGGGAGGAAAAAGAATCACTTAATTGAGAGAACCAAGTACCTATCAGGAATTAGAAATGCCAGGAAATTGGAAATTAGAAAAAGGTCATTAACCAGCAAAGTGGTGAGATCCTGAAACAGCTGCCAATGAAGGGGGTTGGGGCACAAAAAACCAATCTGAGCTTCAGGTGGAACTTGAAAAATAGAAGAGAGGATTACGTCATGCTATGGCTTTCAGATTTTTTTTGTCTCCTCATCTTGAAGTTTTGAGATATGGATTTTATTTTTGGCTCTGTATTTGACTTTAGGAAAAGCTCCTTTCTCTTTTGTAGAAGCTTCTACTTCCTTTTAATATAATTATTCAACTTTAATGGATAAAGCTCTTGTACATCTATTGCAATTTAGAGGTTTGAAAGACTGAAAAGTATTATTTTTTATATTGCACATTTTTTGTTTTCGTAGTAGAACGCATCTATAACACCAATGATTACTTCTGTTCCTTGCAGCTGTGTCAACATACCTTCTCTTTATGTCCCCCCTGACAGGGGTTTATGTGCAGATTCGGAGTCTGTGCTCCCCTTCTCTCCTTTTTTCAATTCACACCAGCTCTGTTACCCTACTGTCTCTTTCCTAGCGCCATCCACTGAAGATGCACTTCCTATCCATCCTCATTGTCCTACACCACCGTCCCTCATTCTCAGTCCCATGTTTCCTTCTGCCCTCTTTTACCTCTGTGCAATAGTTTTATCGCACCATCTGACTGGTTCTTTCCCCACCAGCATGTCCTATTTCTCTTTCTACAGAGAGGACAGGTAAGCATACACAAAACCTACTTAGATAACTAAAAAATATGACACAGATCTAAGCCCATGCGTTCAGCAGGACTCTGAACTGTAAATAATTAAACTAAAAAACATTCTCTAACAGACAGTAGAATAGGCTGCCTCCCTTTCTCCTCAGATGTTTTCTCTATCCCATGAAGAGAAAGTAACATCTCCATGACATAGACCTGACTTTGTCCTCTCTAGGATCTTCAGGGAATCAGGTACTAGAAAGATCATACATTTATTCAGGTTTGAAAAGACCTTTAATAATGAGTCTAACCATTAACCCTGCCAGTTCCACTACTAAACCATGTCCTCAAGTGCCTCATTTATATTTCTTTTAAATACTTCCAGGGATTGGTAACTCAACCATTTTCTGGGGCAGCCTGTCCCAATGCTTGACCAGCTTTGAAATCTAGAGAGAAGAGGAGACCCAATATCAATGATTACTGTTATACAGATGACAGAGCAGCCAAAACATTTCCCTTAGAGGCTTCTCAACAAAATGCCTACAAGGCAAGGCTCCACAGTACACAAACACAGCAAGACAAACACTGCCTGTTGTCACCTTCAAGGGTTTCTTGGTGCCTTAGATCATCAAGTTAATTTTTTCTTATACCTCTCATACACTTTCTTTCAGTCAAAAAGTTTTAAAGTTTGTAGCAGGAGGACAAAGTCATTTGGCTAACAGCAAACAGATGGTCATTAGGAAAGGAAGGAGGAAATCTCCCAGGACTGTGAACCTCTCTCCCCCTTGGCCTGACCAACGTGGCACTTCCCATGGTTTCAAAGCCACTTTTAGATGTGTCATCCACAAACCTATTCTCATAGTACAATCCAGATATTTAATTCCAAAATTGAAAGACTTCACATTAAATACAAAGGAAAAAAAAAGTCCATATAGTTAACCATTTATGTAGAATGCCAGCCACAGGGAAGTTAAACCTGGGGAAAGTGGCCCAACTGGTGCTTCATGCGTCTTGGTAAAACAAATGCCACTGCTGCAAAGCAATCTAAAAATAACCATCTCCAAAACTGCAAGTGCAAACAACCTACTCCTGCTCAGAACACCACTAGAAGCAAGCTCTCTTTGATTATACAGGATCCTGTAATCACAGCCCTCTGAGAAATTTTTTGGCTACTTTCAAAAATGTTTGAAATTTACTCTGTAAAATTAATGCACAGAATCTGAAAATTCTACCTTAGCAAATACAAAAGACCATTTGATTAGCTACAAATAAAACCCCCTTGAGCTAAAATGAATAAGGTTTAAGCTACTTCAAATTATTTTCCTGCCTGATAAAGCCATTATCACATTTAGAGCGTTTACAATGCAGAACTACATTCCTTTGATCATCTTATAAAATTAATTGATCTTGCTTATCTATTGTACTATTTTAAATCATTTTAATTGAGGACATTAGGAGAAGTAATGGTAACAACCAATGCATTTATTAGCTACTGACGTTCAAGGCAGCAATGTCATTTTCATAATCTGAATTTCTCTATAACAAAATTCCATTCTTAATGGAATTTACATATAGATCACCCCCAGCCACAAATAATTTACTGTTACTTTAAGTCCTAAAGGACAGGCAGAAAAACTGTGAAAAATCACTCCAGCCATACTTAATTTTAATTATTCTTTTAAATCAGATAGAGACCCTGAAGTTAAATTCTCATAATTAAATACAAATTAAAAGTTTCTAAAAGCCTTATTTTCAACTCCAATTTTAAATGCAAATGAACGCATAAGAAACTTGTCCCATGAAGAACTGAGTAATGTTCATCTACCATGTTTTGTTCTATAGCCCCAACACTTCTCCATCACCCAGGGTCCCATGGAGATCCTCACTGAGTTAAGGGCTACAAAAGGCTGAGTGCAAGATTTGTTTTTAGGAACTCCTGAATTAAGACAGTCCCATCACAAAAGTACCAGCTCTACCTTTCCAAGTGCTCCAGAGGAAAGGACCTGTTTGATTTCAGGCTGTTCTGAGGCCATTCCTAATTCCCACAGTCTAAGGCTCTTGGCAGGAGAGGTAAACACAAGGTCAGCAGAGTTGGAAGGCAAAAGGATAAATAATATGAACTGGTTGGGTGGATATATTTTGAGAAACTAAAAAGGAAGTAGAGGCAGTTTTTACATAGAAAGCAAAACCAAAACTAAAATTACACCAATTTTAGCAGCTGAGCTCTTAGGCTGTGGGTTTTCCATTGACCTAGTAACCTCCAAGTGCACCTTTTCTGTCTCCTTTACAAGCCCAGACCTGCATCTTCCCTCAGTGGCTGTGGTGCATCTGGCACACTAAATTCTGCTTCTATTACCAAAGAGCCCATTAATAACAACAGCACTGGCTTCCAGGCTGTCAGAACTGTTTTCATTTCAGATTTTTCTCTTGTTGAAACAGCAAAGAGTCTAAAACAATGCAGCTATGTCTCCCTCTAGTTTAAGGTGTGATAGTTTGAACAGTATAGATATGGTTAACATCTTATTATTACAACCTAAGGCAGTAGAGCTCTGTGTTCAAAACTTCCCAGAGTGTGTGTTATTAACAACATATTAACATATATATATATATGTAGGTCAGTGTGAAAACATAGTCAAGATAAACTACCTCTGTTTTATTCACCTGCTTTAGGTGAGGTCAGCCACTGGTGTGAAGGTGAATGCTGATCATTCCAAGGTGGTATGTTTTGTGGTAAGAAGTTCAAGTATAAAATCCATTCAGAATTTGAATTTCATGGCACAATAATCATCATTCCTGTGTCACCTCACTGGCAGTGTCCTTGGGATGGCCAGGATCTCCCTGCCCCAAGTACCTGTCTGCTCCTGAGTGCTCAGTTCTCTGGGGTTTGTCTCCAGCTGCCTTGCAAGTTGGCAACAAATACCATCTTCAAATATCTCTTAAAAACACAACATTCAATTTGTTTGTTTTGTTTGTTTTAAAGACCCCTGAAATCTGAAGGCATCTGTTACTCAGTAACTTAATTGCCTCTATCAGCAACTGCTCCTTTGGTTCCATTCTTACAGGAGAAAATCCCAGCAAAATGCATCCCAGAACACAAATCATGAGTCAGTATGACCATGACACATGATTTTTGTAAGATTTTGAGTAAGTAACACGACTGTAAGATTTTATAAGATTTTAATGAGCAATCCATGACAGAATGCTAGATCTTTCATATGGAAAAATGAAAGGTGATTAAGCCAAAGTCTTGATCTTTGTGGAGTCCTCAGGAATGTGAAAAAATGGTTTGATGGTAAATGGAGCAGCTTAATAATTCCCCTAGTGTATGGCAGGAAGTTCTACAATGACACAACTTGTCCTGATGCCTGAAGTTTTGATTATCTTGCCAGAAACATGAATACTTAGGCTTTTCAATAAAGCAAATTTTCCAGCAGGCTACTAAACAGTGGGTATAAAGGTTTTTTTTTTTTTTTTAACCTGAGAACAAACCTACAATGAAAAGACAGTTAGGGCAACTCTGATCCCGGACATGGTCCTCCAACAGACTATTCCTGGATTTATGGCATTACTGGTTCTTAAGTGCACACAATGAAATCCCTCTGACAGTCCTGGCAGACTCCTGCAGAGGAATCAACCCCAGGCTAGTAACAGTCATGACACGCCTCCAGTGGAATGTGTCTGAACACAGCCCTGGGTTTTCAGGCTTGCAAAGCAATAATCCTAACATGAGAAGCAGTTAGACAGCTATTAACACAAAGTTCTCTCTGACATGGCTTGACCAAGGAGTGTGGTGTCAAATGAAAGAAGTGAACACCAAAGAGGACACAGCTGAAGTGCTCCCTCAGAACACAATTTTGTGGTGAGAAGGTGTGCTAGGATGGATACTAAGATGGAGTTCAGACACAGTAATGGCAGCACTAACAGATGCTGTAGTGTTTATCTATACACTTAAATCTTCAATATATACCTTTGTTATATATACCAAACATCCCATCTGCAAAGTATTTGCTAGATAATAATTTCATCAAATCTATGAGCTATATCTCCATTTTAATTTTTATTTCTTTGCTTATAAAAACATCTACAGAGGTGTCAGTTCAAGGCCAATCACTTGGATTTGATCTCAGTTTATTTACCAAACAGTAACCTTCAACTTAGATCAGGCTAGGTTTGCATGTTTGAGCATCTCACTTGTCTTGCTCTGCCAGCCTCCATAGGGGTCTAAATCACTAATACTAAATGTCAGCCAGTGTGCAGGACAATGCATCTGGCACCACCACGGACTGCTTGGACCTTGTGGCAAGGCCAGGAAATGCTCCCTCCCTGTTACGGCTGCATGGGCTTTCCCAATCTGTGAGGGAAAGGATTTGAGCTGCTGGGGCACAGGCAGGGACAGGGGGAAGCCCACGTCCCACTCACAGACACCTCCATGGAACACGGGCCCTTCCAGCTCCTTGCAGCACTGCTGCAGAGATTCAGTTTCAGCACGGAGCCCAGAGCCCCTGCACTTTCCCAACCCCTTCCATCATGCCTGACACCCCTGGAGTGCCAGCAGAGGCCAGGCACAGGCTGCTCCTCAGAGGACACCAGCAGGTCCTGGCACTCCCTGAAGCACACACAAGAGCCAAGGCAGCAGCACACACCTTCCAGGCACACCTGTGCCACCCCAGCAGACTTGTTGCTCTGCTCACTCATGCTGGTGTGAGAGGAACACAAACAGCCTACGGGAGAAAATGCCAGAGAAAAGGACAGTGACCCAAACAGAAGCCTGTCTATGTAAATAATCAGGGATTAAGAAAGACAAAAATAAGTCTTTCAAACAAATCTAAGCTGCCTCAGGGCTTCAGGCTGCCTGTGACAGCTCTCTACAGATATTTCCATCCCTTCCTCAACTACAGTAAAAGGTAAAAACATTGCAGCTCTAAGCAGAAAAGTGTAAAAAGTCCAAGAGCAGGGGTGGCTGAAGCTGAGCAGCAAGGCCTGAAGAGTCCCAAACCTGGCACAAGGGGAGGAGGTGCAGCCCCTCCAGCTCCTCCCATCCACTGCCACCCACTACTCCTGGTCTCTGGACACAGCACCATGCACACAAACCTCCTCTGAAAAACCCCTGTGTTCCAGTTCAGCTCCCACCTTTTCCCTCCCATGGTCTTTGGGAATGAAGGGGGGATGGAAATTGTCATATAGATAACATAACGCATGCAATTCAAATGTGATCTCCTAATGAAGGAGCAGCACTGACTGATCCAAAGAGGAATGTCCCAGCAGGGAAAGCAGACTGTGAAGTTATGTAAATAGAAGGGTCCCAAGGAGAGGCCTCTCATTTGCCCATGTGGGAGAAGCACTGCTGGGGCAAATACATTCATCTTGAACCGTGGTGAGGAGGGGGAGAAGCTGCACAGCAGCCTCGTTCAAATGGAGACACACACAAAATACCCCTCTCCCACCAGCCCAACTGTGGTGTTTCTACAATCACAACTGCAAATTTTGTAATAAAATGAGACTTAGAATCATAAATTATATGTAAATTGCTTGTGTATAATTTACGAATACCTAGGGCTAGATATTATTATTCTCTGCATTGATAGTTTTCTGCCAAATGCTCAGATTGCTGCTTTGTAGCTTAGCATCCTCTCTTCTCCTCTGTGAACCCACAAGTGAATACACATATTGTAAAAGAGCAATATTTACTTATGACCAAAGGGGGAAATATCCTTGTTTTACTGAAAAGCTTATATTTACTATAGGAAATAATAATAATAATAAAAAGCCTAAATTGCTTTCCTCATAAAAATACTAAAGCAATATGATCTCTGCTTGCCTATGATTAAGGGTGCTTTGTAAACAGATTGTTGTTCATTTTGTGATTCAGACACCAGAATACTGCAAGATCAGGGTCTGTTTTAGTCTGGAAATATTTAGCAACCCTACAAGTTAAACATGATATATATAAATAGAACTTCCTAATTAACATTTCTCTTTTGTCTGACACTTTATTTGCCTTTATTTTTTTTAATGGATAGCAAGCATAATGACAGCATGGTATTACTCTTGAAATAAACCTGCCAAGACAAAAGCATGTGTCTTGGATTTATTTTTAACAAAAAGAACAGAAGTAGCATCTTTTCCTGAGGTTTGCTTTTGTTCTGTCTGTAGGTTGCTCTGATCGTAGGTTGATTGGTTCAGTACAAAACAATAAGTAGAAAATACTTTTTCTGAAGAGATATTCAGTACTTTAACCTGCCCTCTAGACCTGAGATACATGGAAGATACTTAAGGGTCATCTGTGTTATTTGACAAGTGTTACATCTGGCATGACAGGCAAAGATACAACCTTAGCACTCATCTGATGGTGCCATTTTGAACCTAACTCTGGTGGCAAAATGTTATTTTTTTTTTAATACAAAATGTGATAGCTTAGTGCTGAAACACGGATTTCCAGACAGAAGATAATATCAAAGTGGCCATTTGTGATGTCTGAAATCGTAACCTCCATGTAAGGCTCAAAGACCCATTCCACACAAGAGATACCTACATAAAACACTGCAGGCATTTATGGATGCCCTTTAGCCCAGGTGTCTAAAACTATTCCAGTGAAATACAGCAACCCAAACCCGGGTTTTTGACATTTTGCAGAATGATTATATGGGAAACTCAAATTAGATAGCTATGAGGATGCTCCAGTCACAAGAATGGCTGTCCCCAGCTGCTGCACACACTTCAGCTCCACACCACTTTCGAGAAGAAAGAAATGTGGCCTCTTCAGCTTTCCTTGCCTAGGTAGGCACTACCCAATTTCTCCTTCTGATCCATCTCCAAGGCACTTTTTAGGACTGGAATATAGCCCAATAACTCCCCTCAAAACCTTGTGTTCCAGAACTCACCTCCTGCCCCTTGCCCCCAGCCCACAAAGGTAAGAAAAATGCTTTTTGATGGTCTGGAAAAAAATACTGATTCCTGAGTAAATATCTCCACATACATACTCCCCTTATATATTTTAGGCAATAATTAATTTAAAAAAATTATTTTCGTTTTAATAAGCCTGAGCTGTAAGATTTTTTTCACATGTTGCATAGCCATGGTGGGATAAACATGAGGACACCCAAGGACAGCCAGGACGGAGGGAGAAAGGTTCATTGCAGCCTGTGCCTGCCTGCATAGCTGCATTAAGCTAAGCCACAATCTTGCCTTTAAGCTAATTAATTAACTGCTTTCAACCATAACTGTTTCTTCACAGCTTTCTTAGTCTGGCAGTGATAAATACACAGTAATGATGTTAACAGTTTGGATTTACACAGCTGGTGTAACATACAGAATGGCATTCATATTTATGGACTTGGCAAGGTCCCGAGCTACCCTGCACTAATGTATCACCACTGAAATCACAGCAACTGGGCAGATTTACACCACTGAGTGATCCAATGACCCACTGGGTGTATCAACTCCTATGTGGGCATTAAGCCCAAAAGCAATATTTATATATTCATAAAAGTACATACTCACCAAACAAGCTAAAGGTACTACACTGGAAATCACCTCTCTTCAATTACTGCATGTAATTTTTAATGCTGTTCAAGTTTAATTACAGTGAAGTACTTAGCTGGGCTGCAGCTGATTGATCATATTCTTGACTACTTCTCCTCACAACTGCCAGATGGAGAGATCTAGATTAGTTCACACCACATAATGAGAGCTTACTGCTGAAATATGAATGAATACTGCATAGTTCTACTTGACCTGCTTTATCAAACTTTATTTAAAAAACCCCACCTCTTGTTAATCAATTCTTTTTATTTGCCTTTCTCAGCTTGCCAGGAATTGCTTTGCATTTAGGTATTTTATTTAAAATAGAAATGAAATCATAATACATTAATTTAGTCAATAACCAAATGCATAAAACATGTCAGGTTTGGGTTTTGTGGGGATTTTTAGTATGACCCTGTTTGCACATTGGTTATGTTCTTTTACTCACTTGTTTCTTTGGAGGAACTTTTGAGGATTCATGCTACTAAAGAAAATGGTTGTATTTATAATGTTGCTCATTTGATCCATCTGTGACAGAGTTCAAGAGAAAAGGAGAGGGAAGACCATAAATGAGAACACGTTTCTCTCAAGTCCTAATATTTATGCTACTTTAATTTTTTTTCTCCTGTATCCCCTCCTTTCAAAATCAATAAGAAAATACATCCTTAATTTAGTCATTTCAAAAACTTGACTAAGCAATGCCCAAAACACGATGAAATTAAAAAGAAGTATTTTCAGCCAGAACTACAAATCAGTTGTTCATCTTCAGCCTAAATATCAAGACAAGACCTTGTGTCCTAGCTCAGGAGGAATGGAACAGAGACAGAATAGAGTAGGGACCCTTGTATTTCTGCTGTGATTCCAGAAGCAACCTAGAGAGATTTGCAAGGCATAAAGTGTTAACAGCTCCTACAGCTTCAGACAAGTATGTGTTAGTTGTAACATGTTTGAAATGAATTAAAAGTTAACCTCACATCTGCAGCAGACTAAGTGCATTACACAAGCCTACGTACACGAATTTAGCTTTGGAAAGAGCTTCATAAATTCTGGATGAAGGAGCAAGAAGGAGGCCAGTTTGGAGCTTGCTGGGAAGGAGCCATGACGAAAAATATTGAATTTAAGCTGTAGTGGCAGAGACATGGCTGCAATCCTCAGCAGAGGGTCATTGTGGGAAAGCAGAGGAGCTGGGATGGTGCAGACCAAGGGCCAAGCAAGGGCTGTTCTACAAGCAAAGCAAAGCAAAGACAAGGGTGCCAAGAGTTGCACACTTGTCCCACAAACTCACCAACACTCCCAGGCTGATCTTTGAAAATAGATCACCACAGCATTACAAGAAATGTTTGGAGGAGTAGCTTTGGCTCTTACTGAACACTGCCAAAGTAATTTAATTCTCTTTACTAACATGTGTACAGATTAATTACCAATGTAAAATGCAGACTGCCTGAAGAAATGCAATGTGTTTCATTTTCGCACCTGGTGCAATCTGGTACACTGATCCCTCCCAACCTGTTGTGTTTTACTGGATATAACAAAGGAGACTGTAAGCAAAATTATCATTGCAAAACCTTTCAACTGCTTGGAGAAAATAATAGGAGAGCAGCCAGCATCAGTTTTCCCACACAGTTCAGTTGCATCAAAGTGTTAATTTGGAATAACTTCTGAAAACCAAATTTTCAGGAGTAAAAATGTGATTGAAAGAAAATTGCATGGATGGATGTTTCTTCTGCAAATGTTATTGACACTGAAAAACTTGCAAAAAAGTTTATACATTTGCTATATAAAACAATCAACTGCAGAACTCCAAAACAGGCAAAGCAGATTTGGCATCTGCCTGTATTCCATTAAATAAATGAGTAAGCAAAGCAGTTGCATAAAAAGTTTTTTAAGATGCATAAAACAATGGACTAGAGATAATACTAGAATGGGAGGACAAACCCATTTTATTTTACCAGGCAGGCAAGTAATTGTTTGTATGAATGGCTGTGTCTATCTGTTAGTGTAATAACTGCCTGCAGAACACATGAAACAAGCTAGCAGCAATAATTACTGGAATTACCTACGAACATAAACATTTCTTTGCACTCGCCAAAGAAACAGCAACTGGAGCTTAGTATTCACCAATGGTGCAACCAGAGCACAGCATTTACCATGATGAAAGGGAATAACCATTCCAAAGGAAGCAATGGAGAAGCTGGGTCTCTCCATTAATAACAAATAGATAATTTGAAGCTTTAATTCCACTGGTTCTAAAGCTGCATGAAAAGACTGGATCACAGCCAAAATGCAATAATCACAATGTCTGCAAATCAAAGAAATAAGCCATCAAGAAACTCAAGATTTTCTGTACCATGTAATTATCAAACAGTACCAATCCTTCTCAGTATCTCAACTTTGAAAAAAAGACCTTTTAACAAGCACCAGCAAATGGACCAGGATCCTAAAAGTGTGAACTCTCTCTGTGTCCCACCACTGTCACACAGTTACTATGCTTATTTTTGCCATTGCCATAATGAAAAAAGGGTGTCTTCTCTGTGAAAAAGGATGAAATACAAGGGCTTTTGCACCTTTCCTCTATTTGCTTTAGCTCCTTCTCTCTGTGGAAGTAGAGAATGTCCTGATTTGGTTTTTTCTTCACTACATCTGCTTGCAGTTTGCATACTGCTTGCCTATCTGATTGGAGATGAGCAGGTGTGTGCTGCACTCTGTTCCAATTTACATTCTGTATTTTAAAACAGACCATAACTTGCCATAGGCATTTGGCTCCAGGACAGAATGCCAAATACAGAACAGGAAGGTTTGCTTCTTAATTGCGTAAGTAAATAAAACTTTCTTGTGAAATATGTTACTATATAAAACATTGATGAAATACCACAGGGTAGTTCTGCATTTTCCAATCCCCACCCTCACAAATATGATAACTACTGGATTTCCCACACTATCTTAATTGCCAGAATAATTCTTTCTTTTGGAAAGCATCATGATGACCAGGTTCCATTGGGACATCCATGTTGGTTCTGTTGCTTTGTTTAGGGGGTGTAGGAGAATATACAGGAATATACTTTGATATGCTGCCACACAGGCTGCAACAAGGAAATTCAATGATTCGTTGTCTTGATTTTTTAGAAAATTTGTTGCTGCAGTGAGGAAACCAATACCCAGGATGTACATCACAAATACACAATAAGTGGCACCCTTCAGATGTGCAGCACCAGTCTGAGATGCTGCTCCTGTTGTCTGGTATTGACTAGAAACCAAGGTCTGATTTGGATCCTCTCTCAAACCCATACACCTGAGGGACAGTAATGAAGACTACCCAGACTGTCAAGGCAATGGCATTAACTAGTTCTGAAAGTTAATCATTTAGTATGGCTCCAGGGCCTGCAACTGGTATATTTAAGACTCATGACACTATTTGGCTTAATCTATTAACACTTCTTTGGTTCTATCCACCTTTCATATTAAGAAAAAGTCCATGAAATCTAAATTATCTTGATCAATATTATAGCACAGATTTCTTCAGACTTGCTGTTAACCTACATACAATCCTTCCACAGGACTTGAAAGGCCACAGTAAACATTTCTCATCCTGATTTATGCCCAGTACAGATGTCTTGGAGCAGAGTATCCCACTTCCAGCAGAAATCCACAGATGTTCTGAGGGTAAAATTAGTCCAGCACAATGGACTCTGCCATCTTCTATTACCCTAAGACATTGCCTTTGCATGGTACAATGAGATCCTGAAGCAATTTTCCTATACATTTCAAAGGCATTAATCTCTATCATCACAAATTTGGCAAATTCAAAGTTGGACACAAATCTGAGAACACAGCTTATCTCTGTTTACGTTCAATGTTTTTTCTTTTCCCTTTCAAAACCTATTCTCATCCATATAATTACAAAGTTTTCAAACCTGTGTTATTTCTGACATTTTCGGCTTTTCACAGTCTCCCTGCCTTTTATTTCTGCTTTTCACAGATGATCATAACGAACAAATAATCATTAATTAATCCAACTATGATGTTGTTATTACATCATTAATAGCAAATAGGATTAATCTCAGCTATGTTAGTAATCTAAAATTTAAGCATCTACCCTTACCAGTTCCTCGGACAGACAAGTCAATAAAGACAACAATCTGTAAAACTGAGCTATACTGTGTCTGAGACATGTGAAATGGAGTATTTTGACCTGTGAAAATAAAGTCTTCAGATTACTTGACTGTAAAGGAAACCTTACAGACTGAATTTTAAGGTACAAAATATTAAGCAAGATAAATACGACTATTCTCATCTAATTCTTATTTTATTGTTGCTTGCTACCTATACTGAAAAGTTGTTTATTGCTGCACCTACAGTAAATGTTAATACTTAGTCTCTTGACCTTCCTTGGCCTGAATCAAGTTAGAAAACATTGAAGTTTCTGTTGGAAGAAGTCCCCCATATTCTCATACAACCTCTCACTAACAATTATTCAAGTACTAATTCATACAGTGTCAAAACTTTGCATTACCAGGAAGGAGGAATAAATTATGAAATACATCAGTAGTTACTTCAACTATAATATCTAAAGTATTGTAGAAATGTGGATAAGTTTGGCTAAAGCAATTTTCAGTTGACAGAGATCTGTCAAAGGATTTTTCACTAGAAATAAGCTGGTGGTATAAACAAACTTTTGATCTTTTTTAGTCTTTCATGTTTTTTTCATAGTCTATCCAAATAATATAGAACAGCTTGTACAAATCTTTTGCAATTTGAAATAGCACTGTTTTAAGGAAAATTTTCTGATTAAAAAAAAATAAAATTGTTCCCAAGAAAGACATTTGTGTTTTAAAGACGCCATCAGGAATTCTTAATACCACTGTTGCTCTGTGCAACTGTTATTTCCATCATAAATATGTCACAGGTTTTATTAACCAAGAGAAATGTGAGGTAGTTTTACCAGCTGTAGAGGATACTATGAAACAATTTCATTGAACCAATTAAGTTATACTTATAATGTCTTTTTCCCCCATTCTAAAGGGCTTTTCATTAAAGTTATTTTCACACTTATTTTTAAAATGATTAAAAAAGAAGTATATACACCATTGTTGAATGGCATATATACATCTCTTCATATTCATTTACCATATTTCAGGTAACTTTGAGTTTATATTTTCAAGATGCACTGAACATATTTTAACACTACGTTAAAAAAAAGGATCAGTCTGTACACAGCAAGAATGCTCTCTTTTCCTGCATACAGTAATTTATAAAGAAATTTCTTACAATATGTGGGCAGCTTTAAGACAACAGATGGTCTTGTCTCAGTGCAAGAAATAATAAAAGAGTGGATGATATATCATCTGTCTCTAATAACGCCTGTGTAGGCACTTGACTTTCAGATTTCTAAAAAGACCAATCTAGAGACATCAGATTTGTAGAACAAGCATGGAGTGAGAAGCTCAAGCAGTGAAGACAGTGAATGAAAACATGTTCTTGTTGGAAAGAGAAGTGTAAAAATATTTAAGAGACAGCCTTTTAAACAATCATTTTTCAAACATCTCTAACTTAATGCTATTGCTCTCTGAATTGAAGCTGTGAAACTGAATGATGGAATCCCATAGCTATTTCCTCTGTGCCAAACCAGACCAAGACTCGGGTTCTGTAAAGGCTTTTTTAGCAGCTGGAATTTTACTTATTCAGCCTCAGAGGTGAATCTCATTTTGATCAGCTGGACTGCTCATGTGAGCCCAGCCACAGTGACATTCCTGCAAAGTCACCACACTCTGCCTGGCAGTGGGAGCTCCTTAGGCTATCCGGAGGAGAGATGACCACAGATTTTATTAGCAATCTTATTGATTTGGAATTGAAATAGAAAACCTAGCCTCACAAAAAAGATGAAACTCTTTCTGCTTAGCCAACATTCTGACCACTTTATTTAAGCCTGATTTCTCATATTCTTCTGAATTAAACCCTCAAAAGTAAATTTATCCTTGATTATGCTCTGTTAAGCACAGAACTATGTTTATAGGAAAACATGAGGACATACCCTATGTAACTTGAATTTTGAATGGGAAAAATGGCAAAGTTCCATCTCCTTTTCTGTATTCCTTTAATATTTGAGAGCTTGTTATTCCAACATACACTCTTGGTGTTTTTCCATAATTCAAAAGTTCTCCGTGTTATTTTAATACATAAATTTTATTAGAAAAAGCTTCCATTTGCCTGAAGTATGACTGAATGCTGATAAATTACTGTGGGCCCATAGCAATTTCTCCAAGCGGTCTCCATGTAAGTGTAAATTTAGTCAAACAAATCAAAATGTGAGTTATGTTCAACTGAAAATAATGATATCTATTGAGTGGTCAAAAACTGTTAGTAGCTATTAATAAATAATCCTCGGCTCACATGGTGATGTCAATCAGCACTATTATTTTACCCGTATAGGAGGAGTTTGGTAAGGTAGAACTGCACAGTGATATGCAAGTTAATCATAGTACACAGCACAGTATTGTCAGAGCTCAAGAATGCCTTTGATCCCTACCTGAGTTTCAGAGCATTCAGGGCACCCTTTTGCACAGCATTCAAATGTGCTGCACGAATACTTCAGCACAAATCCAGAATGAATGACTGAGCTGCACAGTGGAATTGTGACATTATCAATTAGATTAAAAACACCTCTAAGAAAACCAGCTACCTCACATGTACACACAGCCTTTTTCAATATTTTCCATCAAAACTTTGAGTGTACAGACATACAGTGAGCACAGACGTCAGTCAAGGGGATTGGGAGCTCTTAGGAGGAGACGTTCTGCTCTGCTGCACCCGTGATGTAAAACCAAGAAGTTTAGATAGGCCTTTGACATAATGGACTTGACAAGAAGAAAACCTGAGCAGAGAGGGCACCTGGAGAGCCCCCAACAGCCCTGTGACATTTTCATAGCCAGACCTGAGCAGGACCTAAGCTCTGCCTATCACTGCTGCAAGGTCCCCAGCACCTCTGCCAGTGCAATGTCTCTCACTCCCATACTCCAGCTGTTGAAACAACACCAGCCTGTGGAAAGCTGGTGCTGCAAACCAGCAGCTGGCATCTGAAAGTATGGAAACAGATAGGCTTGTGGGAAATGGCTCTCTGGAAAACGTGAGCAATATAACAAAAACTGGCTGGGAAATTTTGGTTAAAAACCCACTGTGCTGTTGCTGAACATATGCTCTTCAAAAAGCAATGTGTGTAAGGATGAGGCCAGAAACTAACTATGTCTTCCAGAAATACACCTGTGTCACTTTCTAGGACAGCATACAGATGGTATCCAGACTGGTATTTTCCTACTACTGAGCAAATAACAAATCTATTAAATGTATTATTAGTACATACTAATGAAATACGCATTTGCACAAAATGTGAGTATTTCTAGAAGAAACAGGGTTATTTAATTTTAGAAATACAAAAACTTAATTAAAGTTATGATGCTGTCTGGGGATTTTGTGTCTAGGAGCTATCAAAACAAAAAAAAAGGAAGAAAGGAAAAGAGAGGTCATTCTCACAGTAAAAAAGAGAAAAAAATCTAAAATAGTTCCGTTATTATAATTGAATTGGCTACAACTTTAAGCAGTTATTTATGTTGATTTGTAAACATAAAGCCCATATTTTAATAGAACTATGCTTGCAAAGTTCTGGGATATTAAATGGTTCTAATTCTATTCTACTTTATGACTAGTTCAAGAAATGACCTCTAGCTAGATCTGGCCTTGTTCTATCATGCAACTAGATTTTTCTTACAGAAAATAAATTAAAAAGGTGTGACCTTGCTGAGGGCTTGCAGAGAAAATGAGGTACATCTTGTCACAAGCAGAAGAGCCTATTTGAAACACGGTTTGTTCAATTTGAAAGGCTGCTGCTTTCCTCAGATCAGAAGTTAAGATAAAGGCAGTTGGATGAAAGAGGAGAAACATTTCCAAGGGATGAAATTAAAGAGCTACACTGGAATCCCATTCAGTGACACAGTGCCTTTTTGTGTGAGGGTTTATCTGGGATGCATCAGCCACACCTTGTCCCTGCGCAGGCAGGAGCAGCTCCTCACCAGCACAAAGCCTGTCGCAGAGGGGAGGATGAGGAGGGAATCAGAGGGCATTCTCCCCCCCACAGCAGGGCATGGCAGAAATCAAATAACTTGCCTAAATGTTACACATTTTGCGTGG
The DNA here is from genome assembly GCF_023055355.1 of Agelaius tricolor. NCBI lineage: Eukaryota > Metazoa > Chordata > Aves > Passeriformes > Icteridae > Agelaius > Agelaius tricolor. The sequence goes on from NW_027269275.1 coordinate 11,714,063, forward strand.
GAGGAAAATCTAAGCCCCTGCTTCTGTCGATCTCAGCAGCTCTCTTGGGAGCCCTGTGCTTCCCCATCACCAACAAATGTGGCATCAGTGGGCAGTGTTCCCAGATGGCTAACACCTCTGCACTGAAAATTCAAATTTTAAGGAGGTAGTAGAATACCCCACCCAAAAATGGGCATTCAAACCTGTCTCACCTTTATGACTGGAAGCTCACACTCAATTAACTTTTAATTTGACCTCCTAAAAGCGCACAGCAATTTGCTTGACACCACCTCACAAGAATAGCTTATATTTGGTGTCCAAATCAAAATAGGTTTATTTCATAATTTCCCTTCTAGTATCCTAAATAGTTGCCTTGGTCTTGATCACAAAGTGTCAGGGAGCAGGGCTGTGATGCAGTCATGTCCTTAAGTGCTTCTCTCAGCCTGGCAGGAGCCCGGTCAGGTTTGCCCTCAGCTCACCATGGTCCAGCAGTGCAGACCAGCAGCCCATGGGTTTATTCCTCTCTGCAGCTGCAGACCTGCAGCACCACGAGCCCATGGCTGGCTCCCTCCTGCCATGAAGGGCTCTGACTCTGCTCTGCAGCACAGCAAGCTGGTTCCCAGCACAGAGGCCCCTGCATCAGCACCCCTCAGCATTGGGGGACACTGAGCAGGGGGTGTCCCCTGACCCACCCCAGAGCCAGGGCGATGCCACCTCACCTGTCCCATCCCTTTCAGACTCCGAGGCTTCTGGCAGGGGGGATGGATCACTCCCACTCCCACAGCAGCATTACCACAGGCTCCTTCTTGCAGTGCTTGAAATGTATTTAATCCCAACACGATTATCAGGTACCCCTGCTTTAAGTATCGTAAAAGCAGAACCACAGCCTGCAAAAGATTGCCTTACAATTATCTCCCAGCAGCTACTTAAGTATCACCCAAGCATATGTTGTGCTAATTCTTATGACCACATACAGTTTCATTTCACTTGTTCAGAACAAACCCTGACTGCGAACAAAGCTTTTGGTGGAGTGACAAGTGGAATTCCAAACGAGTAAGACAAATATTTCCTCCAGAGGCTAAACCTACTGCGAAATATTAATCTCCTCTTCTACACATCTTCACATGTCTTTGGTGAAACACCTGTCTGGAATTGTTAATAACAAATATTTTTCAGGGTATACACTTCAAAGACTACTGCAATGTCAAGCAGTGTAAAACTTTTGAAGTAATTTTAGCTAAATACTTCTGTGACAACTGTCTGAATCAATTTGTCTTAGCTGACTATATTCTGCTATTATAAAAACCTAAGACCTGGCTATCAGCCAAAAATGTAAAAATTTGAGTGAAGTCATAGCTAATAAGTTGGACAATCAAACACACACACACACACACACAAAATGATAATGTGTTGTAGTTGATTTAGGAAATGATCAATGCCCTCTGCTTTCTTAACTTCCAAAAAAAATGGTATTTTTCCTTAAAAGGATTGAACGAAAGAAAAAATTTATTCACTAAAGGCCAATTCAATAAAGCAATGAAACAGCAACAACCCAATATTAAGGAATTACAAAATGAGACTATTATGTCCTTGCTTAGCATAGCAAAATTCCTTAGCAAGGAAAAGGATAAAGAGTCAAAGTAAGATGATTCTAAGAAAGGATGGCTATTTTTAATTGCTGAAAAACCTCAAATCACAGACAAGTAATAAGGCCAAGAAAAGGAAATAAAAAAGAAATAATTGTGTGCATGTGCTGGAGGGGCAGGGGGAGAAAAGAAAGCAAACTAGGGCTGGAGACTTAGCAAAACTTCTGAGAATTACTCACAATTGTGGTAGCAAAAAAAAAATTACCATCCAACAAAGAAGGTCAAGCTGACCTCAAGATTCTAAATCAGGCTCTTGAAATCCTAAATCATACAAAGCGCCATCACTTCAAGGCATACAAACATAAGAGGATTAAGGTAAGTGTCCCACCTAAAAGCCTGAGAAAACAAAGATTAGTTTTAAGTACTGAAAAGAAACACAAATCATATGGATGCTCCGTGCACAGGAAGGAATAATTGTTAGGATGTCTTAAGAGCACAGTAAAATAAGCACTACATAAGAAAAAATCCAGGTTTGCTTGCCACTTTTTGAGTGCAAATATACTCATGTCAAAATGTAACAAATATTAAAGGCTTAAAGAACCGACTCAAAACCCATTGAAGTCATGGTAAGATTTGTATTGACTTCAGTTAGCCAAGACCCTCTGCTTAGAAAGATTAAGTAGAAGACAAGTAAAACTATTCTTCTTAGGGGAGGGCAGTAAAACTGCTTCTCTCAGCTCTACTGTACCTACCTGAGTGACTTCAGTAACACACTTATCAACCCAGCCACACAGCAACAAAGGCTTTCCTATAGGCAAACACTCAGAAACAGTTTATGCTAGCTATGCTATCGACTCCTGGTCATATTTGCATTTATGCTAGCAGGACAAAGTGTGGCGCCTTTTAAAGGATGACATTAGTTTTGGACGTTATTCTACAAGTTTGAACTGTAATAGTCATGTCTTGACTTTATGAGATGTCAAATGCAATTTGAGCATGCACTCCAAATTCTGTATTCATTTTCATGTCAGGGAATATTTAAAAATAGTAGTGATACAATTGTTTATGCTCCTAACTACATGGAAAGAAAAGTAATACCTATGATTTATGGGCTGACCAGCTTTCCACCAGTGAAGACTACTTCAAGAAGTTATTATTTAATTGAAGAACTCAAGTTTGGAAAATCTCCATTCATCTTCTTGTTTCATACTTGCTGGAAATAATCACTGACTTGTGGCATTACTGAGCACTTATGTTATCCTGTCTCTCTATTCCAATCCAACTCAGTAAGACAGAAGCTTGGACTAACCTACCAAACATGAAATTTTCAGATTAATCTATTCATTAAAATTAACACTTGCACCTTTGTCCTGTACTAGTCAAAAAGCCTCTACTGAATCCTCTCAAATATCTATTTATTTAAATGCAAATATGAAAGCAGGGATCTGGGAGATCCCCGTGCTTTTATAAGCACTTAGTCAACTAAAATACTCCCTGACATTAAACAAGTCACTTGCCAAGTGGTCTCTTTTGAACCCAGCTGAGAAGTGGATAAAGGTTTTAGAGCTGAACCAGAGGCAAAGGGCTTGGCAGATTCCACCACATCTGAACTGTGCCCCCAGTGCTGCCTCCTCTGTGGAAACTAATAAACCACACTGTTTCAGAGGGAAAAAATACTCTGACAAGCAATTAAGTCCTGTCAAGTCAATAACCTTTTGTCATGAAGACACTTAATGGGGGAAAAATTCCCTTTTAGTTTATACTTCATTCTTCTTACAGATTGAGGAAAAGTCACCTATCACATTATAAGGAGAATTGGGTTTTTTCTAAAGAATTAGGCACAGTCTTGGGTCAATTTTCCACAAAAAATCAAGACAAGTATGGTTCTACTGGCGAAGATAACCATTCACTGGGAATTCTAGCAATCTGTATTTAATAAAAAATAATTTCACCTATATGCCCAACACACTCCAAACATTTAACTTCTCTTGTGCTTTCCTCCTAATCCTATGAGGAAAAGAGTGGATATTCTTACCCTTCATGATGAGAAGCAAGTAGGAAGCACATAGCTTAGAGGTACTTCAAGACAATCATCTCTCCCATTTACATTTAGCATCCTAGGCACAATCTAAAACTTGTTAACACCAGACCAATTTCAACCACTTTCATAGCAACATTCTCAAGAATTTGTGTAAAAAGTTTTCAAGAAGTTAAGCATTTCTGTTTGTCAAACACTAGGCTTCTGCTTAGAAAGTACTGACAACTATTTTAAGATAATCTTGATAATGTTTTCAAATAGGTGTAGAATTCCCACAAAGGACTAAGTTACCATTGTGTGCAGAATACTGTTTTTATAACACTAGTGGCTAAACAAAAATAACTTCATTGAATTAACCTGTCCTCTGAGCCATTCCTACTTGTCAGATACAGACAAAAGCTGCCCTGTTCAGACCCATTTTGGCCAGCTGTTGCACAGAAGAACACAAAGTACAGAAGGTAGCAGTACACAAGGTCACAGTGCAGAGCACATATTCAGAGTTTTTCACTGCCATTTCCTACAAGCTTCTACCACAGGCAGAATTTCAATCTCATTACTAGGTCACCCACTGCTCTCACTCCCTCTGTCAAAGGACTTTCCATGGCAAAAGTGACAGCCCTCCAACAGCTACATTAAGGTCTTGTGTTGCAGGGAGCAGTGTAAAAACACAAGGTTGGACAAATAAATGCTTTGTTTCTTATCAGAACTGCTTCAACACCCAAGGGAAGCACAGCAGGAGCAGGACACCCTCCCTTTCCCCGTTGAGAGGAATGCAGTGGCTGAGGACTTGCACATCAAATTCCTGAGATGCTGCCAAAGGGAAAAACAGCAGCATCCCATGACCTGGCTCTGACCAAGCATCCCAGTGAAACTCAGCCATGGCAGGGGAGCTGTGAGGGACACAGCTCTGCTCTCCTCCCATTACCAGGGATGCACAGCTCCTGTGGTGACTCCTCACAGGATCTGTAGCCTTGCAGGGAAACCCCTGAAGGAAATGCAGCAGCAGAGCTATTGCCTATGGCGATGCTATGGAAAGAAGTGGTAGTGACAAGATGACATTGAGAGTCTGACACTGTAGATTAGCCCAGAACCATATCAAAATGACTCACAGTTATCAGATCTAGATGACAATGAGACTCCAACATCACTGTCATCTATACTGAAAAAATAAATAAATGCTACATGCCACTAGCCACGGGAATGGACAGGCATTGTAGATATGCTGCAGCAATGCTGTTTATGGCAAGGATGGTTCAAGAGCTTTGATAATTAACCTAAACTCAAACTTACACAATTTTGTCTTTTTCGCTAAAGGGAAAAATGCATGCATGAATACTATGATTAATCTAGGGATAATTCATCTTACAATAACAGAGCAAAGTGCTGGTAATTGAACAATACCAATTAGGTATCAATAAATATTGAATTAGCACCCATCATTCTGATGTGCAGGATGGCAAGGATGGATGCATCAGGCCAGTAAATTGGGTAGCTGATGGAAAACCTTCTGCATTCCAAATGCCCTCCTGTGAGTAGCATCCAGCAATCCTATCTGTAGGCATTAGGCACAAGACACATTAACAGTCAGCAAACTCAGGCTACGTGCAAGGGCAAGCACACAAGGGCTCTCTGCTGCACGCAGTGGGGTACCCCCAAACCAGTTCTCTGACAGACACTGAGCAATAAGGCAAGTGGCACTGGTGACTGTGAGCAGACAGCAAGGTAGGAGGGACAGCTGCAATTATTAGGAGCAGTCAACAGCAATATCCTACAGGCAAGGAAAGAACACGCCCATGTATGAACAGAGGAAAATAAAAACCCACTTTTTCTCTCTCCTTTTTTCCAATGAGAATATGTTAAGTACTAGGTTTCTTTTTCCATTCAAGTAATTTTACCAGAACACTGTTACAACTGCTGTCAAAAAAACTCAATTTCTCTTCCTACAAAATTTTAGAAGTATTTAAATTTTTATTTCAAAGGAAAATGAGATGGTTCAGACTGACCACCAAGTCATTTGTCTTTTATTGCCACACTTGTTTTTCTCTTCCTTTTTCTTTTTCATAAAAGTCATACATGGAAACTACAAGCTAATGAAACAATGATGAACATCTACTTCAATAACACCAAGAATTCTCAAATGTGCTTTGTTTGTTTTGTTTTTTCTGCAAAATTAACACATTAGAGACTATTTACGACTGTACAAAATTCCTTTCTTTATTTATGAAAGCTACATCTTTACTATCATGATGTGAAATGAAAAGCCTCCTGTACTTGTTGCATACAATTAAGCTGCAACAAAAGCCAGCCCAAGCCATTTCACATTTCATAGGGCTGCAATTATTCTTTAACTGTTAGAATATGCTGTCCCCCAGGAGCTAATTACAGAGAACCTCTCATCACATACAAGAAACACACAAACAAATCCTTCAAGCACAAAGCAAATGTTCAACATTAAAGAGATGCATTCAGGAAGTCACACCAATCAGTTTGGTTCAGCTAATTACTAATCTGATTTCTGGAGTAGTTGCATTAGATAATTATGATGCCCATTCACAACTTGAAAGCCAGGACTCTGACTGATTATAATAAAGATCTAGGACTTGAAATAAAAGTAAGGGCAAAGTATGAAATATACATCAGAACAGGGCTGATGGGGTACGTTTGTTTATTGCCGGCACTTCCTTCGGCTCTTTGCTTTGGAAGGCCCCATCCAGAGTTTGCTGAACCCAGCAGGAAGATTTCCATTGATATCACTGCCATTTGGATCAAGCCCAGAATAACAAGACATGGCTTTGCCTTGCAGATTACATTCATCAAGTGCCCAGGAAGGAGCTTTCCCTGCTCGATGTCGGTCGGGCGAGAGCCGCGTTCCCAGGCAGCCGGAGCCCATCCCGTGGTCACTGCCCTGGGCCAGGCTCCCACAGCCCATCCTCCAGGGCCCAGACAGAGGCAGCCCCCTCTGATAAGAATTAAACTCTTCAAAGAATCCATTGTAAATGTGCTTTCACTCACATTTTGCTTGGTTTCAGCTTCTGCAGGATTTTTTTCTACCTCCAGCAATTGGTTTGCTGGAGCTTAAGCATTCATAAAGGTGCATGACTCAGAATACAAGGTACAATAATTCCTCTAGTTTCTGACCCAGATGAAATTCTTAATTACTCCACTGTAGTTTATACCTGAGACTGGCAAAGATTTGCTTGATGAAACACTAATAATTATGTTTTATAGGAAAAACATTGCTCTAATTAAATTTCTGATGAAGTAAATATACTGAGTTCAGTTATCAGTCCAGCCCTTAGTTTCTGCTCCCTTCCAAAGACTTGACCAGATATAAGAGAAAAAAGTTTTTGAAAGCCCATTGACACATTTACAGGTAGCAATTCACTGCAAGTGACAACCCACGTACAGGGGCAAAAAATTAGGAATCAAAACTTTTCACTACATTACAGCCTTGCACATCTTGCACCACCCAGAATAGTACTACTAAGCTATTGTATGCAATAAAATAAATACAAAAAATGCAGAACTTGACCTGTCATTTTCATCCTTTTCATATGTAACACCTGAATTTCTGAGAGATGCATGGTGGTATTAAATAACTGTGAAATTTAAACAAATGATGAACTTTAGGCAGGTGAACCAGCTTCAGTAGAATGTACTCAGTGGACTTTTGCCAAGTTGGAGCAAAAATAGAGATTAAAAGCCCATATTTTAAACTAAGTAAAGAATAAATGAAGAAGTTTCAGCTGCAACTTAAGCTCCACATAAAACTCAAGAATAAAGATAATGAAAGAGATAAAGGCTAGAAAAACAAATATCAGAAGCAAATTTTCCCGCAGATCCTTGAGGCTAATCAGCAAAAGTTTCACATTGTAGGGTCACAAAACTCGCATATGTCCTTGAGAGGGTGCCCCTGCTCAGCCACCATGTAGGGACTGATCACATCACTTTGGGCACCCACATCTACAAAATCACATGAGTAGGTAAAGATTTTTTGTTGGTTAAACCCCCCCCAGAATAAAATGTCCATTCAGACTGGCATTCCTCTACCTGAGTATCTCAAATAAGGCAGAACTGCACGGTAAATTGCTTGCACATAGTCACACTGGACACCTTTTTGAAGCATTAAGGTAAAAGGGATTCTTTGCTGCTGTTAAACTAAATGAATGAGAGTTGCAAATCTGTATTTCAAAGTCAATAGGCTACAATATTTACAGGGCTGCCATATGTGATAGCTTAAAATTCAAAACTGAACGAAAATTGTGTGGGGTGGAAACTAATGTTATGGAATCTGAACCAAGACTACATTTATATTTCACTTTAATGCTCTAGCTGTTTAATCAAAATATGAATAAAAGGTCTAAAAGACCAACACACAAAAATATCATAGTTCTGGAATTTAGCTTTAGCTTCCTATTGTCAACCAATTACTGTGTAATTTTTTCCCTGTGACTGAATAACTAACTGTTAGCAAATAATGAAAAGGCAATTACAGCAGAGCTTTGTTCATATTACCTTCTTCATTTTATTCAGGCTATAATTATTGTCAGTGCTGGAGGCTTACTGTACCATGTAAGTGGCACCAGGGAAGAAAATGGAATGGGCTGGTGCATGGAAAATTGCAAATGTCACAGCTACCTTCATCATCACCGTTGGACTTCAGAGATTAAAAAAAATAAGCAGTAAAAAGCTCTCCACGTACGTTTTGCAAATTCTGTACCTCAATCTGTTGCAAAGGATGATGAACTGGTAGAAGGGAAAAAAATTCAAGTACCATGTTTGTTCTTTTTTTGTTCTTAACCTCTGCTGCCCACCTCCCCCCAACATTTTTATTACTATTTAATTCCCACAGGACAGCTCCTTTTTGCCACAGTGTGCCTGGAAAGAACTCATGGAAATATTCTTATAGCAGCAGTTCTCATTAAGGATGTCCATGCAGTTCTATAACACAGTAGCATATAAATGATGTATTTTATGGGGTTTGATCTTTACTTCTTAGACACATACAGACAAATCCCTTGGAAAAAAAAAGAACACTGTGACCTGTGTGTGCAGATTTAGTGTACCATACTTAGGGCCTGACATTGACCATTTATTTTGACCATTGTTTCTCTGGGCTTCTAGTATGTATCAGAAATTATAGATACAAATCAGAAGTATGATATTTGGTTTTAACTTTTTTTTTAGAAAGAAATAACCTTCTTGTGTATCATTCACATTGTTTTTTATTTACATTGTTGTTTACAAGAGATAAACTCAGTAAAACTATATTTGATGCATTTTATTCATGTGCAGTGTTGCAATTACTTTTAAAATAATGTAAATCATTATATAGCCAGTTAATTTTTCAGTATAAAGTAAGGCTGACATACATTAAAAGACATCATAGCTTGATGCTGACTTGTGTTTAAACTTGCTTCCAAACTGACTGGCAAATTTTGGTATAAATTGCTTATTTTAATGCATGATAATTCTTCTGATCTAGGTTAGTAAAAGGAGAAATGCATCTTTATATTTTCATAAAATTGAGCTGCTTTGTACTTTCATGGATCTTCCTGTCAGATACATGTATATTCATCATCTTTCTTTAGTATTTTAGTGCTGGTTGTTTATCTTCCACTGCTGTTGCTGTAGTAGACACTTGCACAAACACCTCATTCATAACCCAACATCTCTAATTGTTCCTTCTCCTGATACAGTCTTTGGCCATTCAGTATCCCCCAGCATCTGAGCACTCTCATGATTAGAGGAGTGAGGTTTTGGAGACTGCTTCACCCAAAGAAAACAAAGTGAGTTCTAGAAGGAGATTCTAAGTCTTCCATAAAAATATATGGATGGAAAACAGAAGCGTAATGGGAAATGGCACCAAGTGAATCCACACAAACAGAAAAGCAGAAGGTGCCTCTCCTAGGCTCCTTTGCAGCCCTAATCCATTTTATGCTGCCCTTTCCCTCCCAGGAGGTTCTGCTCATGATAATCAATGCCTTTCTCCAGGTGGTGAGAAGGAGCCTTTGGGTGCCTCCTCCCCTGTGCCCTGGCCCAGGGCTGCGGAGATTTCCCCCCTCTGTATTTCTGTGAGCACCACCCTGCTCCTTCAGCTGGGACAGCTCTGGGGCTGCTGCCAGGGAACAGCAGTGGGGCTTTTGGCACCCCTTGCATTTATGGACAAGACCAGCCATTAAGCCCAGAATATAAATCACTGCCTTTCTGCTCCCAGTGACTCAGAAACTACACTAAGATAATATGCTTGTCACTTTTATAGCTAATGTCTGCATTTTTAAATGATTTATTTAATTCGTTAAGCCTTTCTTAACTTTGATATCAGAAATTTCCACATCCTTGTGAAAATGATCAAAAGGCATCATATTAGGAAAAATATTAACCACTTATTTTTTGGAGGGCAGAACAAGGAATCACAGAAAATTATTTGGAACTAACTACTTAAGAAAAAGTAATTCTAATTAATGTAATTTGGTGGAGACATCCAGCACTAAATTTTTCCCCCTAGGTTTAGTCAGCAAAGACTACAGAAACTGCTTTAGTGCAAACTCCCTCTTCCAAATAGGAGAATAAACTCTAGGATACCCTTGAGCCAGAACAGCTCACAGAGCAGAGGAAGGGGTCAGGATCACCCTAGATGCCTTAAAATGCCTGAACTTTATTCAGTGTTAATTAGATGGAAAAGAACTGAAAGTAAACACGGCTGATCATCCTAGGCAAGGGACATATTGGTACATGACACCCAGCCTAGAGTTCATCACCAAGAGAAAAACACCTCAGCGGATGCAACGTTGCTCTCTCTGAAGGTTCTTATGAGGGTTTCAGGTTTTTGTGCTTTGCTTTAAACATCTACTGCAAAAATCTAAAGATTTCCAGTTTCCTACTGAATTTTCACCCAGCAGTTTCATGTGAGTGCCTCTGCACAGTCACTCAGGTTTTGCTTTGTCACATGAGTGTGAGGTTAGTCTTACTACTGTGAGGTGACATTGGGGCTGTACCTTGCCTAACTTCATTACTTTAATTTAACTTCCACACTATTAGCTGAAGTTCTAACTGTGTCTATGCTGTTGACTGCAAGCAGACATCATTCCACACCAGCCACTCATCCAGCCACCTGGTCCAAGAGCCCTAAAACCCAAATTGGAGTCTTCTAACCCCACCAGTGTGTTCTGCTTAACCTGAAGGAACACCCTTGGCCCTGCCACAGTGAAAGGCTGATATGCCACAATCATTTCCCATAAAGTGGTTTTTAAAGCATGGATCAACATTATTCATGGAACATGCTCCCACTTGTCACAGTGACCTTAGAAACACTGAGAGCTTTCACCATCTGATTGTGGCAAGCAGCACTTACCAAGAATTATATCCCACACACAAAACATTGCTCTACAGTGAATTTATTCCATCTGAAATGCCCCTGGTGTGGATGCCCAGATTTCCAGCATGCCCCCTCTCCCTATGATGCACTGACAACAGCAAAACTGCCTGAAGCACTGCCAGCAAAACTCTCACAGGCAACCTGAGCCCAAGGGGGAGTGAACTCTGGTCATTCTGGAACTGCAGAACCTGTGTGGTACCCATAAGAAAAATCTCTGCCTCTTGCTCTCCAACTACACAACTGCAATTGCAGTCATGTATCTGGGTAGTCAATTAATGCCTGTAAAATGCAGATGTCTTAATAGAATAATAATAATTTAACTATCCTATAGACATTATATTCAGTTCTTAGTTTAATTCATGATCCATGGGCAAATCAACAGCTTAAATAGTTTGTCTTCGTTTTTCTAAGTAACAGTATATCTGGGAAACGGGAGTAAAATCAATTGCATACAGACAGCACAGTAAGGGCATTTCCCTTTTTATACATTTTCCCTGGCAATGCTTTGGGACCTTTGTGGTCTGTGGTCATTTTTCAGCTCTCTGTGTCAACAAAAACAGACTTTTCAGCTCCAAAAGAAATGCATCACACATTAAATCCTTACCAAATTTAAGCCTACTTTGTCATTTTTTAGATCCTGAATAATATCATAAACTTTTGGGATTACAGAAATAATAATGACCAGAGCCCAGGCAATTTAAGCCTGCTGTGCTAATCGCAGACTAGAAAGTCTTTTATAATAACATCTACATGCTAGAAAAATAAAGATTTCAAACCACCCAAATGCCTGCTCTTTCCATTCCCTGCAACAATGCAGAGGTCATCGCTGAGATAATGACGCACATCCTCCAAGCCATTCTGTTTGTGTCCAACGCGGATGAAAAATAATCTGATCACTTTTTTTCATTAAAAAAACCAAAACTACTATATCTTAAAACCAAAATTTAAAAAAAAATCCCCTGATTTATTGAAAAACGTAGTATGATGTCAGTGTGAATTAATGTTTCCCATAGGCATACTAATAAGCTCCATGACATAATAACTTGTTATACTACACCAGTGGGACCTTAAAATTATTCCAAAGATAACATAACACAACACTTGAAGCAGCAGGAAACTTCCAGCATGCTTTTAGATGTTTTACAGTGTTACTAATCTTTGAATTGCTTGGAAAAACTGAAAGGAAACAGAATATTTAAAATTGGAAGCACTGCAGCTAGAAAATGACTCCATTCCAAATTCCAAATGTGCACAGGAGATTAATGTCAATGTAAAAAAAAAAAAAAAGCAGCAGAAGTGGGGAAGTTATTAAATGCACTTTCTAGGTTGGACATGTGCCTTTTGGTAGTCCAGTGAAAATCTGTTTTTATTTGGCTGAGTTATGAGGGTTTAAAAGAACAGACTTGCACACACACCAATTTCTTATTAATGAGAGGTAGGTTTCATTTATTTATTTATTTGCAAATGAAAGTTAAGCTAGAGATCAGTACATGCTTGAGAAAAGAAGCAGAGACTGCTTTTTCTGTAGCACATAAGGATACCATCTAATGTCAAAATCCCTATGAAGTCAAACTAGAAATTAGTGCAGTGTAAGCTAATAACTCTACATGGTGAAGCAATGTGCTCTCTAGGGCTAAATACTCCAAGCAGACAAAAATAAAAATATAATTAAGTGGTGTGGTTCAGTTCACTAAACTGGAATTTAGAATTTGTATTTGAATCTCCACATTCAAACCATTTATTCAAACAAGTCACTTGAGATGTGAGGGAGGAACCACAGATCTCTCAAAGGCCACCAAGTGAATGCTTGGGCAAAGATCTCAATGCCCACCTAAGAAGGCCAAAAAGATCTTCCAGCTGTGAGTCAGAGAGCCCCTAAAGGGCACAGGGAGCAGTGCCCAGCAAGGGCTGGCACACCCCAGGCAGGCAGGGGCCACTGCTGCAGCTGCCCAGGGACGCTGCCTGCATTGGCTCCCCTTGCAGAGCTCACACAGAGGGGGCTGCTGGAGGGGCAGGTCCCTGCCCAGGTGGTCCCTGGCCCTTATGGCTTGTGTGTCTTGGACACAGACACTCTTCCCTTCTCCCAGTTATCAAAATTTCTGTGTGTCTGACATCACATTTACTGCACCATCTCTTTGAACCAGCTTCCTTTATGTCCACTTTTGTTTCACTACCATTTCCACTTGGCCTTGCTAAGACATGTACCACAATTCTCTGCTTGTTCGTTTCTTAAATAATAACATAACCCTGACCATTGCTCCCATCTGAACTGTGCAGTGTTCAACCAAAGCTAAAAATGAATATTCCTGCAAAAAATGTTAACCTTTGATCCAGACACATCTCTGGCATAGGTGATCCTGTTGTGCTGCAACCCTTTGATCATTCACAAAAATTGGAACCATTTGCAAAAGTAAAGCTTGTGATTTGCACATAAACCAGACCCGACAGGATGGTTTACAGAAGGCTGGAGTATCCACACATTATACTGGGAATGCTTGTCCAGTCCTAAAATCATTCCCATTGTGGGTCTAACATGGGCTAAACCCAAGTTTCTACTCTGCAGCCCTGCAGAAGGAAGCAGGATGGTGTGTCTAAAACAATGAATCAACCCAAGTCAATGAGCAAGTGATCTCACGTTAGCAGGCACCACGGGACAGAGCAGCCAGGGCAGCTCTGAAAGCTCCATCAGCCATGAAAGATTCAGTTTCCTATTCATTCACTCAACTGCTTCAACATCATGGGAATCTACAACAACCGTGTGAAACCATTTTCCACAGTGAACCTAGAACACCTGGGGAGCTCTTTGTAGTCTCTGCCAAGCAGATATCTTTAAAAGGAAGGATAAACTGCAATCTGAAAATGTCAGATACAGACCACTGCTGGTACAATGGCAAGGCACAGTCAAGCAGAGAGAAGGGGTGCAGTAGGATGGATGCTTTGGGCTAGATAAAGAAAAAGATGGAAATAAATGTCGGGAATTAGATGGAAAAGGAAGTATTTTAAGAGTATGCAAAGGCTACGAGAGGATTGAACAAACACAGCAGCAGAGATGAACAGAAAGTGATACCTGAGTAATTTTGAAATTTGCTATTCCCACGGTCTGCCAAGAACAGGCAAAAAAAAAAAAAAAAAAAGAGGAACTAAGTTATGAGCTGGAAAAGTTCTCCCTTTCTCCCTCCCCACAAGTAAAAGAGTATTAATGTGATATACCACTGAAAATGGTATGGGAGCTGTGTACTTGTCTCTAATTGAAGATTTTATGTTAATTTGAATGACTCATGATCCAATGAAAAATAAAAACCTATACCAAATATATTTTCATTTCCTTTATCTCTTACAATGGACTTGTGGTGAAGCAGTGAAAGAGAAAATTTATTTGAGGAATTCAGTGTGGTTATTTCACAGAAACAACACATTTCCTTCACTGAAAAGCAAAACATAGTCTGTTTGAGAGTTTCAGACTGAAGAGACAAATCCCCTTAAAATTCTGTTTAATTTCTAATATTTGGCATGGCAAACAAGTTTAAACATACAGGAAAGACTCACTTTAATACCAACTTTTTGTCCATATGAAATATCCCTATATAAGACACCCCTTTTGATGGAGACCCTGCACAAAAAAGCTCCACAGCAATTTCTGGTTTTTTTCTTGTAAAATGGATGCACATAGACAAAATTCAAGTTCCTGAGTTTCTTTTTGCTAAACATTTTATATCATCTGTCTGTAGAGATACTCAGATATGTTGCCTGTGCTGTTCATGGATGTTTTCACTGACTAATATTAAAATTAAAACTATTAACAATAAAATGTTTTTCCTTTTTTAATATTATAGTATATATTACAGGCTATATTATTATACAATATATTATTTTATTACTTCTTAAAAATATTCTAATTATAAAACTTTTATGTGAAAGTGTTCAAAGCAGATTTAATGTCACTTAACATCCCAGAGCACCCTTCTACACCTGCTTGGGGCATTCATCACTCTAAATATCTCAGCACAAACAGAACCTATCAACATGCACAGTGCAAATCTTCAGTCAGGAAAATGGGTAAAATTAAAATGATGGAGACTGCAAATGCTGTCATTTGGTTCATTTGAGCCCAGATAACAAATATTTATCTAATTGAGAAACACAGTCCCTGAAAACTCACAATTGCACTGACTTTTAGTCAGATTGAGATGGTGTGATCTGTTTGTCAGTCAGTACAAGTGTTGCAGGAAACTCTTATAAGCCTGATCTAATTGGACTTTTGAAATGGACTCCAGCAGACCATACAGAGATCCCACCAGCAGTACCTTTCTATCTGTATGCATTCCCATAATTGCAGGCTTCTATTCTCATCAGAGCTTATCTTTTGCATGGCAAAATGACATGACTTGGTAATTAGGGGGACCAAATAAAATGCAAGTGACAATTAAAATTTAAGTGTAAATTAATTACGTGCCTGGCTATTGTCAACAGCATTGAAAGTGTGCTGATGCCATCTAATTGTGAAAAAAATTGAAGTTATGGTCTGTGTTAAACATCAAGGCTCTGTAATGCAGGTGGCTTATCTAAAGCCACTATTTCTGTGGGCCTGTTCCTCTTGTGTTAGACACTAACATCAACACAGTTTTACCCAGAAGATGATAGGTAATCTCACAGGCTGCTTTAATTTCTCATCATTGATTTTCTGTAGGGTACACAGGAAGCATCTTCAGGATTTAGATGATTCCCATTTGCAAATATTTCTAGACAACATAGTCATGTGCAATTATAGAACTAACCTCTCAGAAACAAACCCATCTTGCAGACCAGTGAAAAGACATTCATTTCCATGATATAAAGTCATGGGTAAGAGAATAAAACATCCTAGAGGGTCCCTTGGTAGCTGTTGTCACATTTTTAGAGACTGATGCTATAAGGGTCTCATTCAAAACTCATTGATGCTGGGGCAGTTATTCCTATGCATGTCAGCAGATTTCAGAATGAAATAAGAACTTACAATGCAAACTTCTGAGGGATGCTTACAGATGTGGCAATGGTAGCCTTAAAAAGGAAGTTCTTGTCTGAAGCAAATTCCTGTAGCCAGCAGATTGGGACTAGGACCAAAGGGACCCACAAACCACTTTTTTTCCCTCCCCCTCTGGATGGTCTTATCATTATTGGTACAAATACACACTCCTCTCCCAATCTTCCATCTCAAATTTTCTTTACATTTCTATTTTCTTCTTGTTTGAGGCAAGCTACCATGCAGTTCTTTTGTGTATGTCACAAGCAAAATAACAGATGCCCTTGAAGCATCTTCCATGTATACCACAAAGAAAGAGAAAAAAACAGAGATGAAAGAGAAAAGAGGGAGAGAGAAGAGAATGGAGAAGAGAGAAAAAGGCCATAAATCAAGGGCACAAGCACCTCCCTAGAAAAGTAGGAGCTAGAAAAAGAAATTTGGCTGCAGCATTTTTAAGGATTTCTAATGTTTCAGTAGTATCAGCACCAAAATTTATATCCTTCCATACCAAACTGCTGAAAGCTAGGCAGGAATGATAGACACTGCTGTATGGTAATTCATGGCAGTGGATTAGCTTAAAGCCATTGCTGAGGCTGGACTCAGGCATTTCAACTTATTCTGTGCTCAGAACAACCTTTATATGCACAGGGAGGTTGGATGATGATAAAAAAGGCAAATGCAGTAACCCAGAGTCCTTCAGACCTTACAAGCAACCCCCTGTCCCTAAGTGCTGGAGATGGTTGTGTCAATGAGCATAAGCAGTTAATGGGGCTGATAAATCTTTGAGACAGAAACTGTCACAAATTATGTTTCTGCACATTCTGTTAAAACAAATCCAGCCTTAATCTGAATCTATTCTACCTCAAGACCCAAGCAAGTCCCTGGGAAACCACGTCAAACAGAAAGAGAAACAATTTAAGAAATAGTGGCAGCTGCAAAGAAATTTTAACCTTGGATGCATTTTTCTAGAAGAAAATGTAAGGCTCAAGAGCTAGAGATCATAGATTTCTCCGTGCTTTAACATACTTGCACTGCAGCAAAAGTGACCAGAGAAGATCAAGCAGAGGATCCATACTCTCAATATCTGTCAGACAGCCATCCCTGTCACGATGATATGAAATTTCAAGACTGCACATGAAGAGCAAAGTTAATTATGTCTTCTCTTAATTTCATTAAGCATCCTTAATTCTAAAGGGGAAAAAATTGGGAATACAGTGAAGTATCTGCAAATTACCCACATAAAGGCCACTTCAATGGAGCATGTACTTAGATCACAGTTCTTTTTTACTTTTGATATGCCACGATACAGTACTCTCAGGTGCAAAATCACTTTCTGTGGTTTCATTTAACAATAAGTTACAAAACCTTTTATAAATTGCCATAAGCATAAAGAAATCCTGGTAACTGGGATTGTTTCCCAAACTATTGGGCCAAGTAAAAAACTCAATCCAGTTAATTACTTCGGCTTTATTTCAATTAAGAGAATATGCTAAAAATGTGATCAAGCTAGTCTCTAATGAGAAGAAATAGAAAGAGTGTAAAAATCTGGAAAAGAAACCTACAAACCCATAACCTTCAGGATTCCATGACTAGGAAAAATAATGAGCACATATATTTAACTAAGATGTCAAAAATTTGAAAATTAAAGTCTTGATTACATCACAGAAGTGAGATGAGAGATTTACCAAGGTTTAAATCTGCATTTTGATGGAAATTGCCCATATTGCAAATACTTGAAGTCTAAATGCCATGTTAATCCCTGTATCAGTGCTTCATCTTGGAATAATTGGAGGTATGAACTTTAAAGACCAGGCTTTTCTATGCTTACTTTAAGAAATATCATCTTCTTTGATAAATCCAAAATCTGGCCCGGCTTTCTGTATCATCCTTAGAGAGAAATTTTACCCCACATCCCTCACTAACAAAACCACCACATGGATAAACCAAACACTGCTCAGCAGAGCTGGTTGGGTAAAACCTTTCATTTATTCAACCCTTGAAACATACAGAGCTTGTTTTAGGAGAGGCTTGCACAGATTCTGTACTCCTTAATAGGATATAATTTTTCTAACAAGTAGCAGAAGTAAGATATTACCTTGATCATGTCCCCATCCTCATAGATTATTTTTTTAAAAATTACAGAAATATCTGTAGACTGAAGAACTCTGTAAGCAGAACTACCACCAAGCCTTAGTCATCACATATAAGAAAAATTTTCTGGAAGTCATTTTGAGCAAATGTCTGACCTCACATTAGTGACAAAACAGAGCTTGAACCACAGCTAATGTCCAGCCATCTCCCAGCCACAGGGCCTGCAGGGCGATGTGAGCCCCAGTTTCACACCTCAGGCTCTGTGCACGCCCAGTCAGGGCAGAGGTGGGCACTGCCTGGGTCACAGGGGTGCTCACAGTGACCAGCCCCAGCTGGGCAGAGCACTGCACTGGCAGCCCTCTTTTCACAAGCATTTGAGCTAACAGTCTATCTCATGCATGTGAAAATAATTATATAAACCCTGGTTATTAGTGCCACATTATTCAAGAATAGCTTGGATGTGTGGGCCAAGTCAGCTGAAATAAATCCTCATAGCTTTGCTATGGGTAATGCATAGACATTAGCATAAATTAGCTGAGGATCTGTCATATCTGACTCCTTCCATGTAACAGCCTTAGCTCCATGACTATTTTGATGTTTGTCTTCTGAGGGTATTAACCCTAAAATCATCTGTTCTGACCATGTGCTGGAGAATACTGAGCCAAAGGTGACAGAGAAGGTGAGGAGTGGAGGTGATATCACTGGAAGAGGCCAACATTTACATGAACAGCAGGAAACTGTTCTAAAAGCAGTTCCCTCAGCAGCCTCCACCAATATCCTGATGGCTGCACTCAGTCCTGCCAGCAGATGATGTCACAGGCTCTCTCACACACAGGAATAAAAGCCACATTTCTTTTTTCAAAAGTGTCACCAGCAGCACACAATGTAAAATTTTAGTACCTCAGGAATTTTATGCATGGATACAAACTTCTCAAATGACCAGTGTGCTTTAGGAGCCAACCCACAGTCCGTGTGCAGGATCACATCACAGAGTTGTGTGAGCCAGACCCCTTTGGGATTAAATTTAACAGAATTTAATTAAAATTAAAGATTCCTCCCAGCACCACCCCTGATGCCCTCCAGCTCCTGGGCTCTCAGTCCGCAGGACAAGCAAGAACTCACAGAAATGTACAGCATGGACTTGGTGTCCACAGCTCCTCCTGCTTTGCTCTATAAATCCACAACCTGATTCACATTACCTGCAAACATATGCATAACCCCAGAAAAAGTAATGCCAAGTTGTAGTTCAACTCAATCTGAGACACCTTTTGCAAACAAATAAATTAAAAGAACCAAGTGTGTAAACTGGCTTTTGTAGATATAAGAATCAAGCCTTTCCTACAAATAAATTGATGTTAGTATTTGAAGCCTATTGTGTACAATTAAAAATGTCTAATTCACCCAAGACAAGATTGTCTCAGTGAAAGCCTGTCACCTTCTATATGGGAAAGACATGCATTATGTATTTTTTGCACTGACTTATCTTTGTAATGCATGAGGCATGTTTTGGCAATATATATATATATAAAATCTGGAAATATACATTCAGTTTCTGTGATTCAGAGTTGCTACAATTAGCAGAAGTTAATATTTGACAGCAATTTCCCAAAAAAGCAACAAGGAGAATTTGAGAATAAGCATCCTTGATACAACAAAAACATAGGTGTTTGCTATGCTTGTCTGTTAAGAGAAAAATCTATCACAACTCCTTGCTAAAATGTGTAGGTGAAGAATTTGCATTTTTAGAATTCAACTTTGAAGGAGCTTGCTAAAAATCACAGTAATTAAACATACATTTAGAAACAGCTTCTACTTCAAAATTGGTACTGAAGGAGATAGAAAGAGTTCATTGGATATATAGGCACTTGTATGTTATTATGCACAACAATAATAAAATATGAAAGGGGATCTGTATAGAAATGAACATAATGTAGAGGTGATACAGCACTAGTCTGAGAATCTGTTTGCATGGTGCATTTTTAGCCAGGCCTTCCATTTAATGGAGCAGGCACTGATCCAGTGCACCAAGCTGCAGGTTTTTATTCTAGTTAGATGGCTAGGAAGGCCCAAAAGTGACATGAGATAAGATAATCAAGTCTTTTTCCTTAAGGCACATAAAGGTCACAAAATAACATTTAATTACCCACTCTTGTAACATTTATAAAGGAGCAAATCAGAATTACTCCAGAGTGAATATCTAGGAATCAACAATGAATCAAAACATAAATGGCAATTATTTTGTGTATCTGAACAAAAAACAAAATAACTTTCTGCCAGAGGAAATCAATTCCCCTTCCACATACTCCAACTGGCCTTGGTATTTTGCAAAAATACTGCTACAACCAGTTTGCTGAATTTTAACATGACTAAAAAAACACCCAAACCAACCATACAAAAACAAGCACAGCAAACAAACAAACAAAAACCTGACCAGTTTTTACTAACTACAGAACTTTTCCCTACTTTTTTCTGATTTTCATGTAAAGTTTAAGTTAAATTGGGGCTGAGCATTCATTTCAATTTTATGCTTTGTGGAGTGAGAAAAAGAAGAGAGTCCAAGACTGAACCATGCCAGTGGTGTCCACTTCTCTATCCACTCCAAAAAGTGTTCAGCAATGCTATTTGAGGCAGCCCCTTATGCTGGAAATTAGTCTAGTATATAATTGTATAGCTGTTGTATGCAATAAAAACCTTATTGAGTTGGGTGAGACGAGGAACATGTCCCTGTCATTACCACTGCCATAAGTGAGGAACAAAGCAGATGCCAGGAGGAAACAGCCCTGATCTCCAGCACCTGGTGGGAATGGATCCATGCCCAGCCCTCAGCAGGTCCCACTGGGGCTCTGCTGGTGCTGCAGTGGAGACTGAGCTGTGCCTCCCCACCACCAATGCCCGTGGAGATGGCACAGCCCCACCTCTATCTGTGCATCTGAGATGGATGAGAAACTCTTATGACTACTTAGCTATTTTTCATTCTTTTGGAGCGTCTCTTCTCTTCCTTCAACCTCCACCTGCAAGTTCCTAAGTCCTCTGTGTCTTCATGGACTCTCCATATTAATAATCCTAAAAGACATGGGTAACATTTGGTGCCAGTAAGCTTCATTTCTAACCGCATTATGCTTCAAAGGCTTGCCAAGAGATACAAAGTCCAACAAATTAGAGTCAGTAGCTACTCACAGTGGTTTGCAGTTCTACTGCTGGAAGAAATACTAAGAATTGAGAAGGTATCTGCAATGTGAACTTCAGGCAGAAGGAAATGGCTGTGATGAAACAGAGTTTCAGGCGAGGCTACCAGTTCTCATAGAGCTGACATCAAATCCCTGAGGTTACCCAGAAGAAAACTGAACCAAAAAGCCTTATCTGATTGCAGAAATCTGCAAGTTGGCAGCCACTACCTTCATTCTTCTTAAATTATCACAGAACGTCATATGTTTATTTAGTGGTGATCATTTAAAACAACAGATACTAGAAATGTCTGCTCCCCACATTACATAAGTATCTTAGAAAGCACCTGAGGAAGAAGGCAGTTATTGATTCAGTACAGCCAAAGCAACAAAACATTTGGGAAAAACACGAACATGGGAGCTTCTTTTGGAATAGTGACAGTTTTGCAGCTCTCTGTTCTCAAACCATTTCCCTGTTTCCATTTCCCTACTAATTCAGATCACAGTTTCTAACACACAGCCCTCATCAAAATGAAGAGCTGAGCATTCTTATCTACAGGCAGACCAGACTGTCTGGAAAATAGCCATAAGACAGGAGTGATCACTGAGTGATGACAGCTTAATTCACAGCTAAGGTGCTATTAAAACAGCTTCCAGTGTTTCCAAAGATGTTCCAAAAATCAACTGTCATAACCCCCACCATGATACCTGGTCATGACAGTAACAAAATGACCACATAATCCCTGTACTCTTCCTTTAAACACAGAGGATTAGCAGATCATGTATTTCTGTAAATCTTCATTGTACCAGACAGTTAGAAGTCACGATAAGAAAGAACCACGCTCATAGTCATGACTAATAAAGCAGAGCTTGTCACTTCTTTTGGGGTCACCAGAGCTGGATTAAGCCTATCTAGCTTCCTTTACAAAAATATGTAGGATAGATTTTAAAATGTAAATGACCACTTTGGATTGTGTGAAATTAACTGAAGAGGTACTAAAAATGCATTTATTATCACAATAATGCAGCAATTGAAGCAGGAGCTACCTCTTATAACAACACAGGGAGAAGCCTGAATTACAGGACCAAGCAGTAAAAAAGCTGACTAAATGGACTATACACCTCCTGAAAGAAAATACACTTGGCTTTTGCATAATTTGTTGTTTCATCATATGGCTCTGCCTGATGTGTATAAAGTTCAACCAAAGATGAATAAAACAGAAATCTCATGATGCCTGATGTCCAGAACAATCAGCATCGCTGTCTGTAAAAGTTCTGGGGTACCAAGCCAAAGTGCACCTGGGGGCAGAGCTTCAGCTCACAGCTCCTCCAAGGGCTTTGAGAACAAGCTACACCAAGGGAACTCCTACCCATAAACCAGGAACATTTTCTATTAATTAAGGAAATACACTCAGATGTCACTACCAGCCTCTGTAAGGCAGAACCCCAAGCAATCAAATCCCAGCTGCCCAGGGACTTGGGCTGGTTCTTGGCAAGGCAGAGTCCAACAGAGGCCATGTCATCAGAAGCATCTGCACAAACCCCAGAGAGGGGCACCTGCTGCTGAGAGCTGACAGTGCTCAGGGCAGCACTGCTCCTTCCCTCCTCCCTTGCCAGGCAGGCCCAGCCAAGGAAAGGATGCTCCAGACCTCTGGGTTCAGCTGAGGAGCTCTCCTTGAACTGCTGAATGAGGAGCTGAACACCCCTGTTAGCCCCCTGGAGCACCAAGAGCTGTGGTTTCATCTTCTAACCTGCTCCAGGCAAGGTCACTTTTTAATCCTGAGAACAAGACATCACACAACTGATTGGAAAAACCTTTCTAGAACTGCGTCGATTCAAAAAAGAATTTTCCAACACTTAGGCATAGTTAAAAGAATAGTAACTATAACTGATTTGGAGAGATTAAAAGGATAAATCACCGAGGTTGTTGGGGAAGATAAAGCCAGTAAAGTGAATAAATGTTCTGGGTGTGGAAGGAGACAGGCTGGTTTTATCAGCCAACAGCATGAAGTCTCAGACCTAAGGCTATTATGATTAACGTTGCTCTGTCCTTTAAAAACCCTCTAATGTATTCAGTGAAATGAAAGAGCAAGAATGTGCCTGAAGTGAGGGAATGTCATGACAGCGCTGGTCTGAGAGCCCTGGAAATGCTGGAACCAAATCTTTCAATTTGGCAGCGTGAAAGTCAGGAGGCAGAGTGACTGTAAATGGTCTGGAGAAGCATTCTTGACACTGTCCCGCTCTTTAAAATTACTCTGGGCTGAGTTGTTGGTTGTTCAGGTACAGAATTATTAATTTTTGTCTCCAGAGATTAGTTTTGCCATTATCACCAAAATCAGCAGAAAATTTTGTAGACAGGGCTACATAAGGCAATGTAGTTGTCTGAATGGTTTTTTAAAGTTATATTTATTTTAGGAGGTGCAAGTATAAAATATTGAACTCCAAATTCGTGCTATGTTTCAATTCTATTGACAAAAGGATTTCAAGACTTGCTTTCTGTCTTGAAAAAAGGGCAAAAAATTCCAGCACATAACCCCTTATGAAAAATGGCTACATTTGTGGAGATGGAAAGCCAAGACTGCCCCTTCCCTTCGGTCCTGGGAAAAATATCCTTTAAAATATGATCATTTTGAGCCTCCATATATCTGGAAATTCACTAATCACTTCCATGTGCAAGTAGCTCAGCTTGAAAAAAATACTATTACTCCCTTCCATAGCTTTAGCAAGACAGGTATCAGCATGGCATATTCATATATCCCTCTGTGATTTATATGTAAATATGCAAACATCTTCTTGAAGGTCTCTTATTTTTGAAAGAATCCTTTTGGCAATTTGCTATTAAAGCTGCATCCGTACATATAATATTAGGCTGCCCTTTGGTCTTCACAGAAAAAAGAGGCTGTCATAAAGCTATCTTCCTTTTTCCAGAGGCTTACACAAAGCAGCAACGCTTTCAGGGGTAACAATATTCCTTTTAAAGTGACTTCTACAGATAGTAGCTACTTTTTCCACAAGTAGCTTATACAGTGCTTAAAACAGGCTCTTTATGAAGAAAGATGGAGTGTAATAAAAATACCATTCCTAATCTGAAAATCTAAGAGACACTGGATGAGCCAGTTACATGTTTTGGGGTTTTGCTGCCAGGAAAAAGCACTCCCTCTCATCTCCTGGACCACTTAGGATGATTTGGAAGACTAGTCATTATTTCCTTTTGTTTTTTTCTCCTATTAGATCTAGTAGAGCTCCATCTTGGCATGTACAATTCCCCTCGGGTAAGCAGAGAAAGAAGCAATTAAGTACAAAATGCTAACAAGATGTCTGAATGAGTCAACTGTGTTTCTAAAGTATCTGTGGGTTTTTGTGCACCTAAAAATCATTTCTAGGTCAGAGAAAAATAAGAGGGTAAACCTAGAAAAAAGTGTCATATTAGGATATTTATATAAACTGTCATTCTTGTGTTTTTCCCAAACCTCATGTGCTCTAAGCTATCAATCAACAGCCTCCACAATCAGACTTTGAGTCCTGATGGAGTAGGAAGATGTCATCCAGGGAGGAAAACATGTGGAAAATCTGTTAGCCATGTGTGTCATTACTGATGTCAACATTTAAGTAAATATGCAAGAACTACCTAAGGTTCCTACAGACCTCCTGCAACAGAAATAACTGAGAGAGCTTTGCCAGATTAATTGGTGCCATGTTTATCTCAATCTTTTCTGCAGTTACTGGGTTTTACATGTCTGTAGCACAGGTGTGCTTTCTAGGAGCAATTTGAAGACTGCTGTGGCAAAGAATTCCAGAGCAATTTTTTAAATTAATGCAAGTTTTCAGCTTTAATTACTCCCAAAACTCCTGAAAATAAACATGTATTCTAAATATTTTCAGAATGTGAGCCATCAGATAAATAATTTCAAGTGGCAAAAGCAGCATCCAGAGCCTTGAGATTCCCAATTTCAGTTTCAGAAAATGAGAGTTACAAAATGCAGATGACATCAGCAGTGATGTGGTATTCAGATCACAGGGAGATCACAGCAATTTTACAAGGAGGAAGAGGGACCAGCCACCTTTCATCAAAATGTTACACAAATACTGATGAAGGCATATTCTAGTAAGAATTAGGATTAAACTTTCTAAGACTTCACTCATTCATAGCCACATACAAGGCAGCAATGAATGCTGTAGGATACACATTAAAAATGAGAGATTAGAAATGCAGAAAATTTGGATTAAACAAGGGCAATGTCCAAAGCTCAGAAGGAAGGCGCCCTACACAAAAGCTATTGCAGGCTGCACACATCTCTGTTATGCTGAAACCCAAATGCACTGTCACTAAGTTTTTAAAAATCAAACACAGAGTCCTGAGCAACCTCAAATTTTAAGCCACTAAATCTCAGTAATAGTTTTTAAGGAGAGTTCAAAAGCAAAACAGAGAAGTCAAAGTCCAAAGGTATCACAATGGCAGATCAAAGTGTGAAAAGGGATTAATGGCATCTTCAGCAAATGAAGTTTAAAATTCTAGTGTATTAGGGAAGGTCTTTTTTGAAATGGTAATAGGCTATACCTGAGCTGAAAAGACAATTAAGATAGTGTTAATTTTTTTTATGGTATCTGGCAGTAATATTTTTATCCTGTTAATTATACAGGAGACAGCAAATGTACATAATATGATAGCTCCATGCTGAGATGACATGCCTGCTGCCTAGTTAAGTGGCTACATTTATCCTATAATTAGCTTGCAGGAATGTGATTTGCATTGCATACCTAAGAGTATATATAATGTCAATTATGCTACAAAAGCCTAAAATGGAAACTGACACTCTCTTAGCTTTGACCTCTGGATAAAACAAGGTGATGCCTCTCATGACCTCCTGCTCTTTGTATTCAACCACACACAAGAAATGCATTGAAGTAATGCTAAATGTATGACAAATTCAAAATGTGCAGAAATTTAAAGTCAGGGCAGAAAATCAGTGCTGATGCTTCCGCCTGAGAGAATGAGGATAATGATGGTTAAAAGGCAGCATCTGTGGTTTATTGGTATTAACTTGGAGAATTTTTTCTCTTGCAGGTAGAATTACAGGAGCATTTCCTGGATATATATTTAACTGGAAGAAGAAGTACATAGCTTTTCTAGGCAACTACATATGCAAAAACTTGTTATTAAAACTATCTTACTGTCTTCTGTATTTTTTGAAAATTCAGTATGGGGTTAGGGTGCACAGGACTTCACTGCTAGAAATGCTGCACATCTGGGTGAGCAAACACCTGGATTGAAATCTTAAGTTGAAGATACCATTGTCAGCATTTGCATTTCTGCTGTCATTTAGGGACAGACTCCAATATTGCAAGCAATCTATCAACTTACCCCTAGTTATTCCACTGATTTCAGACTGTCTGTTCTTTTGTCACAACTCTTTGCTCCTGATCTCAGAACATACAGCACCACATAGTTCTGAGAAGAAAAGGGAAACCAAGCAGCAGCAAACAACTCTGAAGCTTCACTGCATGGCACCAAGTCTTATCTAGACTTGGTACAGCATGAATTCTAGTTTGCTTTGTAATCCTACAAGCTCTTGGGAGCCTATTCCTTATCCCTGTCCTTATCCCTTCCCAGTGTGGGAGAGGATGGGGAAGCATAGCACCTGGTAACCTCACAGCCAGACTCCAGCCTCACAGTAGCCATGGAGGGACAGAACCTGGGGAATTCTGCCCTTGAAACGTGGCCAGGAAAAGTCACCAAATCAGAAAGAGCAAAGCCAGGTGACAGACAGCATCTCAGAGGAGCACACAGAGGAAGGAGGGAGGGAGGGAGGGACACAGGCAAGGCTCAGGGATTGTGGGACTGGCTGAGGAAGAGCTCTGGATGAAACAAAAAGCCAGGGAGGGTGAGAAACACAGTGACAAGCAAAATGCAGAAAGGACCTGAGAGAGCTGCGACCCAACACTCCTCAGACAGAATCCTTTCTGTGCAGTGCCACAAACTCCTCCCACGTGGGACCCCAGGCCTCTGAAACAATGCTGGAAGGGCTGCTACTGATAACCATGACTATGTAAAATTAACACATTCAAGAAGATATTTACTTGTATTTATTTACTTGATATTTATCTGTACGAATAGTTGTGATGCCAGCAAATCCTTTCCCTGAATTTTTCTTTACTTCTCTACCAAAACAATGGTAGCTCCTATGTCTTAACATGAGGATTTAGGTGCTTTTTGATTTTTTTATTTTTGCATTCTCATTTGACTGAAACTAAGTCAGTTATGGTTTCTCACACCACAACTTCAGCCTTTGCAGCAGTTCCAAGCTGTGCTCACTACATTTCAACCAGGTTGCCTCACAAGGTTTTGATGCCATATGAAAATCTACAAAGCACTCTCCATTCCATATCTCATCTTTCATTAACATTTGCATTTTTGCTTGCACAAATACTCCAGCACTATGTGTCTTTAACAGTTTGGCAGCCTCTAAAAGACATCATCTATTTAACTGCATCTTGTGACTCTTTGTTTTGTGAAACTGCTTAGCTTGGTGCACTAGGTCTCCTCCAGTCAAGTGTAATGTAGCTCTGAGGACTTGGTCTGATACAAAACTCAGGGAAGTCTTTGCTCTCCTCCTTAAAGTTCTGCCTTTTGAAATGAACCTATTATTCTGCCTCTTTCTTTTTGCCCATGATGAAATGATACTCTAAACTTCTCTGATTAAAGTACGTGGCATGCTCTCAAGTATGCATTACTACATCTGTTTGCCTTATTGGACAGCTGAAAAGCATTCAAACTATTATTCACTTTTTTATTAGCATTCAGTACATTTCTGTGTATGTTCTGGCCAATATTTTTTTTAATAATAATGTTGATTGCTACAACACCACCTGGTGTTGCTGGCAACTGTGTTCTGAGGACAAATCTGGAGATAGCTGGGGTTTAATTTAAAAGCCCAGTTCCTGGATGCATGTGATTAGATAAGAATTTTTTGTTTTGGTTTGTTTTTGAGGGGGTGGGAGGTGTTTGCTTGTTAAAAAAAAAAAAAAAAAAAGAAAAGAAAAAAAAAAAGGAAAAAAGCCTAATCTTCTGAGGAAAACCTAAATTGACCATAGTGTACCCCCAAAGGATGAGAAACAAGAGACCTTAGTCTTTTCCCATTTTTCATTTCAGACTTGACTATTTCAGTCCATCCTTAGATGTGGAACATATCCACAAAATGCACATACATGCTTAGACATGCAGTGCACTGACTTCACACACACCTTGATGGGATATAGAAACAGTAATTTAGCAATTGTCATCAAAAGAATGTTTACAATATAAATCTTCCTCACACCTCTACCCATAGAGCAGCTCCTTTGAACCAGCAGTGTTTTCCAAGAATAAAGCAGAACCAAGATGCTTCTGTGAACATTTGTACTGACTCTTCACCAACTTCAGCAACTGATCCAGGACTGTGTGTGCAACCACTGCCCACATGTTAGCAAACACATAACAAATAACTGCACTAGAAGTAACACCCTTGAAGAGTGCCTCAAGATCAGAAGAAATCAATGATGGACACAATGCTACAATTCCCCCAGTGTACCTGAGAGGATGAGGCACTGAACAGGAGCTTCAGTTCAGCATGAGGCATGAAACAGGCAGCAAAGTTTTCAAGTGACCTCCTTACATTCAATGCAGATCATGTACAGAAGAATTGGTGACTTTTCATATTCTCTTAGGGCTTGGTTGTACTAAAGCACAACTCTATTTCCTCACATGCATAGCAGTTTAAGAGTCTAATTTTCTCCTTTAAATTACACTCTCCAGTTAACCTGATAGGCAAAGGCTTTTCCAAAATCCCACAACGTTGTTATCTAAGAATCAAACAGCAGGATGCTGGAGGAGCTGTTTAAACAACTATTTCCAGCCTTAATGGAGAACCTTATTTTACAACATGTTGAAACACAAGCATCTTGATTAATCTTTAGTGGGCACCAAAGAATATAGTCCAGAATTTAGTTTTCAGGATGCTGAAGTCAGTCTCTCAGGGAAAAGCAAAACCAGCAAACCAAATCACCACTTTTATCCCACACACCCTGAACTAGGCATGTCCATCCAGCTACACAAGCCTTGTTTCTGTCTTGTACTCAATGCTGTGTGTCCTCATAGCTACAGGCAGCCCCAAGGTGCACAGCCCCCTCTCCTCAGTGAGCTTCTGCTGGCAGCATTGGCACCTTCAAACAGGAGCAGCCCCAAGTTTCATGAGTTTCTCAGTTAGTTACCAACCAGCTATCAGCCCCAGCCTGTCCTAGGGAAGAGACAATCATGCCATGGAATATTTCTGCTTGGCTTCACTTGATAAGCTTCTCAGTCCTCTGCTCTCCCTCAAAGTCACCGTTTGGCCATTAAAATGGCCAAATAGAGGGCAACTTTTTCTCAAAGCCATTCTTGATATGCATAAAGAATCCAACATCTCGGTGCCAAGGTGAGGTGCCTACAAATACAGTTCAAACAGGGATGTCATGGATAAACATCACCAAAAAGAAGCTTTCCTAGCTTCTTTTGCTAGGACCCTTCTTGCTTGCTGTTTTCACAAGGGTCACTTTCTGTCCAACAACAGGGAGAACACACTGTCCAAAATTCAGTAAAAAGATGCACAAAGTGCCATTCTGAGCTCCTGCTTTATACTGATATCAGTATTTAACTGGAAATCAACCTCACTTGATGGTGAGTGAAATATACTTTGTACAGTGGGATGCTGCCCCCGGGAAGTGTGAGAAATAAATACCCTGTACTAATGGTGTTTTGGACACAATGTGAGCACACCCTGTGGGTTAAGAGTGAGGAAGAGGCTACAGCAAGCTAGGCAGAGTTTGTAGAGCACCTGAAAAAATGTTGGTTTTTGAAGATAAACCCAAGGGGAAAACTTGTGGGAAATCTCCTAAATGGTGTGAAAGAAACACAGCTTTAACATCTGCCAGTTTAAAAAAACATTTTTGTTTTGTCTTTAACTGGAGCTAATGAAGTGCCCCACTTATTCTGAATTGCTAACGGGTTAGAACAACTAATACCAACATAGCCTTAGGTAAAGAATCCTGAGCTCACAACCACCTCTGAGTATTCAAGAGCTGCTGCTAAACAAGCACTGAAATCCATTGAAGCTGAAGAAATGGATCCACCTTCAGTTCCACTTTGAATTTGGCCCTATTTACTGAAGGAACAGGAGAGAGTGGAAGCTGTGAATTATCCAATGGTTTAAGCAGGTGGTGCTGAGATAGGTAAACAATGCTTAAGATTCTAACTATGTGAGTGTACCTATGCATAAACATTATACATTTAATATCTATATAATTATATATCTATAATACCAGTATTTTATATAAACACATATCTATAATGCTAGTACATATATATATAATACCACTATTAAGGAGTCTAACAATTTCCTAAATAATTGATTTTTTTTCCCCTTAGATAGCCTGGATATTATTCTGGATCTTTCATACATATAAAATACCAGTGTATATATATATACACACACCAGTATATAGATATAACACCAATATATATATAGACATATATAATACCAGTGTATATATATATCTTATATATATACACCTGTGTGTGTGTGTGTGTATATATATATATATAAAATACCACTATTAAGGAGTCTAACAATTTTCTAAATAATTTATCTTTTTCCATTGGATGCCCTGGATATTATCCTGAAGCAGCAAAACAAGTAAGCAGACAGAAAAAAACCCTACAGAAGAAAACTCCGACTAGAAAAATCCCATGCAGTTCACATTTTCCAGATGTTAGTGTGTTATTACAATATGAGGTTGAGCACTGGATAGCACTGAATTTGTTTTTGCATTAAAAGTCAGAACCAGTCTGCCTTCCTTGTACAAGAAATAGCATTAAGAAAGAACAGCTCTATTTCTTTCTCCCAGAGAAAGTTTTTAGCAGTAATCTTTGGCTGATGAAAGATAGATACTGCAGGACCAGCTTTATGTTTTTGTTACCCAACGTGAGGGGTCCCCATAACATATAATTAGGTATCCACTTAACATTTTTCACACATATACACATTCATATCAAAGCCTGATACAGAAAGCTGCTTTTAAAGCTTGCTGGGTAGGAAATCATGTGTGATCACTTGTTTAATCTGAAGGTATGGAGTGAGCAGGGATCCTAAGGCAGTGCTCCCACTGATCCCTACACAAGCTGCCATTGTTTGGTAGCAGAATTAGCATTACCAGAACAATCCCAGCAAGGTGGTTGGAGGTTTCCTCAAGCCTCCTGTGTTGTGAAATGTTCTTCCTTACTGTGTTCTGTAATTTGGAGCAAGAGGTGAGGACAACCAGGCTTTGCTCAGAATTGGTTTAACAACCCTTTAACAAACACCATTTCACTAGCTCAACTAAAAAAAAAAAAAGAAGTTGTGTTTGCTTACAAAGCCAGAGAGATAGGACTGCTCATTTCTAACATCAGGACTGTAAAAGTCAATGTAATACCAGGAGAAATGCAATGTGGTGGTGGAAAACTAGCAAATTGACCATGTGCTCTTCCCCAGATGGGTACAACATACACGTGGTTGAGAAAGCTTCATATTCATTGGTGGCTGCTGCAAATAACATCCAAGCATTTACTTTTCTGTTATGTAAGGGGAGCACTCCCTTCACCCAGCTACCTGTATGAACACAGCCACATCCTCCAGAAATTCCTGCTGCCTCCTGAGCATGCCGTCCATAATCCCACAACAAAAGCAGACAGTTAATTTTTTATTTTTCAAAATTAGTCTCCAAACTATCGGTCTATTACCTACCTTTTCCACACCAGTAAAAGAGTGACAGTATGAATAGCCATGTTCAGCAGAGCTCCCTGCACCAAGCAGGGTGGGGGTACCTGGGGCAGGTGCTCCCCTTGCAGCACCAGGGGGGCGTGCAGGTGGGGAGAGGGCACTGACAGAACCAAGCACTGATCCTGGGCTGCCTCTGTTTGTGTCTGCGAAGTGGAGACGTGCCTAAACACTGCATTTTTTTTAGACTTCACCAATAGGCAGCACATAAAACGCTAGAAATGCCTTTGATCTTGGCAAAATTAGAAGATAGGACTGTATTTGGGTCAACCGCCCCTTCCTTTTGCACCCTTGTAGAAGCAAAAAAATGCTGAAGGAAGAGCAGCACAACAAAGACAGAATTGCTCTTTTGAATAGAAACAATAGAGGCGAGCATCTCTAAAATAAAGATATTGTGATTAGGTTATACACTCTCTTTTTTTTTAAAACCTGCATTAATTTTGATTTATATTTAAATAAAAATGATTAAATTTTATCTTCTAAGATGGAAATGTTGTGATAAATACTGGCCCATGGCCAAACTAATCTCTAAAGCCTACAGCTTACAGCCCCTGTTGTCTTGTATGGATATTTGAATGGCAATGGGTTTTATCAGTATTTCTAAAGGCACTCATTTAATTATGTGGTTGTAAGAATTTTCAAAACCCCAAAGAATTAACACTACCAATACATATTCATATTTCTCAAATTAATTCAACCTGAACATTTGAAAATATTAATTCAAAAAACACACTCATTTATTTTTATTTCTGTAAACACTCAGAGCTCTTTTCTGGTCTTGTTTATGCACTCATTTTATTTTTGTATAATTATGAAAAAATGATGTAGTGAGCTCTCTTCCTTTATGTTACATAATGCTGGCAATTGATCTATTTACAATGGGGTGCATTACCCAGAAGAAATGAGCCTGAGGCAGAGCTGGTAGCCCACACCAAAGGGCAGGAGCCAGGTGCTGAGCTCTTGTTCCTGTGCTTGGGGACCCCGTTCTGGTGTCACCAGTGTCTCCCACTGCCTTCCATGCTGCACTGATCTGCAAAGCTGAGCATTGTGCAGGGCCCCAAGGTTTATTCATAAATGAAACAGCTTTTAAAGCGAAAAATAGTCTTACCAAACAAAAAAGTTGAAGTGTTTTAGTTAAAAAAACATTAAAATGAATCACATCTAACTGAAAACAGGGGGTTTAACTTCTGCCAAACTGTTCACTCTTTGTAATGAATTTTGATTTCCCATGTTCTACACACAGCCCATAGCAATACTCTTGCCTAGCAGGAGCCACAGCACTGCTCTTCACAGGCCCCTCTACACAACAGCACACTTGGAGAAAGCTGATATTTTAGAAAAAACAAACTTTTCTGCTTGAGCAATTATCAGTCTGACATCACACTCCAGGTATGCAATGCTGTGTCGTTTGACAACTGTTTGCCCACTTTGACAGGGCAAATTAGGACTCTTTCTTCTCTACAAGCTCATGAACAATTATTATGGCATCATTCTAACATATTTACTACACACAGGAGAGAAAATGACATTATCTCTTTTTAGCTGTCACTTAAACTGAACAATTCACAGGTATATATGGTTATTGCTGGAAAAAGGATTACCATTTCAATTAGCAAGCAGAAAAACAGCAAGAAGATTGAACATTTTGAGAAACACAAAATCTGCCCTATTCCTCAGGCATCTACCCTACTTCAAGTTCAAGAGTGTGTCAGATAACTGAAATTTTTTTAGGCTTCTTATAGCCCCCATGCTTGTATCAGTTTAACATAAGTAATAACAAAACTAAATTCCCTCTACTAGCACTAAGGCTGCTTAAAGGACTTGCTTTGCTGCAGAAGCCATGACATAGGGGACTGAAATCTCTAATGAAATTCCCCCTTTGTTGATTTATGCAGCTTTAGTGGCACCATTAACTGAAAATTGTTCTTTTCATAGGCTTATAGAGAATCTAGTGGCTGTCATTGTTCATGATTCAGTGAGAATACTGGGTCTAGAATTGTTGCTGCATTTGGGTAAATATGTGAAGGATGGAAGTCTGCCCTCATTTTGTGTTAATATTTAATATAACAACAAATATATACCTTATATATATAATAGATTCCATCACTAGCACAGCTGTCATTAAGTAACTCTTTAAAAGTCTTCCTGTTTGGAAAAAAAGAATTTTTTTCAAGTAAAATATGTTTGAGGAAAAAATACATGCACACACATATATATATAGACACGTATGCATATATATATATAGATATATATATGTAATAATAACCAGGCAGTAAGCATTTAAAATTGTATTTCAGACACTAATGCAAGCAGCTAATCCTATTTACATTCATATTAGCCCTGGGTATCTTTTTCCCTAAGATTTACACATTTGTATGCTTGCATGAGTTGAAGTGCTTTTTGCATGATATCAGTACTTTTGTAATTTAAATCTATAAAAGGCAATTTCTTTTAAATATACTTCCTAACAGTGGGTGAAAGAAGCACTAAACTTATTTGAGAGCTGTACACATCAGTAAACATGTGCACTGAACTCCAGGCAATGTGCTGTGAGAGAATTAATCTTATACTGTATTAGCTAAACAGAAAGATTCTGGGACTCCAAGTAACAAGCATGGAAAATGTCCAAACGTTTTCCTCCTACTACCTAGAAAATGTGTATTTTTTAGGATTATGATTTTAAAAATCCGAGCCTTTTTTCCATGAGTGGTTAATTTGATTTTTCTTTACCTTACTCATTTCAAAATTTGCAACAAAGGTAGTCCATAAATAGCTCTAATGAATTTTACAGATCTCTAATTTTGATTACCTTCCTCTCATCTATTATCTTAATTCTGAGCAACAGCACTACCATTTTATTTAAAAGTCTATGATCTCCTTGCACTATCTATAAATATAGAAACTCCAGAGTCAAGAATATCTTTTCAGTGAAATTATCAGGAGTTAGAGGGAATTTTTTTGCCAAGAGATGAAAATCAAGCATTTTGTATGAGAAAGTCTTCAGATACACTTGAGAAAGACGCTATCAGAGCAGCACAATTTGAAAGGGATTGTGTGCAGTAACTGTTAATTCCTTTTTGACTATTTCTTTCATTTTATAATGTAATATAAAACAACAAAATTCAAGCATGGAGGAAGAGATCAATTTTGAAAACCCTTTCTAAAATGGTCAGTAAAATGAATTTTCAACCCTTGTTGACAGATTCCCAGAGGCTGGTGAATAATACATTTCTGCCTTTTTTTCCTCTAGATTCAGTCCCTCCACTGCCCTCAGTCTCCTTTTCCTCTCTTGCACTCCCTTCCTTTCTTCTTCCCAGAGCCCAAGCTCTTCTGCCCAAGCACCCCTGTTCTCTACCCACTGTCCTGTATTCACATGGACTTTCTGGCATGGCCTCTCTTTGCCCTGACTTTTGGAGCCTCTCTCACACGCCTCCTCCTGCCTGTCAGTGCCATTTGGTAACAATGCCTTTAGAACTGTTACTGTGATTATTCACGCATGAAAAGATGTCGGGTACATGGTGCAGACAAGTATTCTCAGATTCCTTATGCCCTTTCTAAAATAAACAGCCATTTGCAAAGGAAAAGAGGATGTGTGCGTTGTGAGGATTTATTGCTCCTCTAGCTCTAAATTTTGCCAGCACAACCAGTGCTCAAGACAAGGCAGTATGTATTTCTCTGACATAATCTGTTGCCACTCATGGATGCGTGTGTGCTTCTATTTCTGTACCCTTAAAAAAAGATCATGCTGCCTAGAAGAGTACAGTTGATAAAATTTTAATAAATGAGTGAATAGTCTAAAAGTAGATGTGAATTTGACATGATATCTCATTATCTTCAAAAGAAAGGACACACAAACCATCAGTAGTGGCAAGGACATGGCAAGCAAGTCTCAAAAACTGCATTTAATGCCAGCAGCACTGCACGTCCTTTTTTTTTAATGTCCTTTTTGCCTCACCCCTAAAGGAGTCAAGAACATGATTTTCAAAAGCAAATCATACATTAAGGAGGGCTCTTGCAGGTGGAATGGTCTCTCCCATATGACACATCCAGAGCTGGGTTAATGTGACTTCCCTTCCACCCACCCTTCAGGAGAGAGCTCTGCAGAGCAGTTCTTTTATTCCAGCCCTGGCATTTCAGACTTGAAAACTGGATGCAAATACTGTTTTAGTGATTCCCCAATCACCCAACGGGATCAACCAGAATTGATCTCTGCTCTTTGAAATTAGCAGGTCTTACACAATCTTCCTTCTGTGTCAGACCTTCTCTTTTTTTTTTGTTCCTCCTTTGTTTTTGGGTTGGGGGGGAGGTGAAGAGGAGGATTGATGAAGGGCAAATTGGCAAACAATGGGCAGCAGTGGAAAGGGCCTGCATTGCTAGTTTTAAGCACCTGGGTTTGCTGCAGCCTGTTTCAAGTACTGATATGGATATGGAGTCACTGGCAAACTAACATCCTCAACTTTAGTTAAAAGAACTATAAATCTGAAATGAATGTATAAATAATATGCAACTGTCTAGACAGTATAGGTCACTTGCAAAGAGACTGGGTCAGGAAAAGATTGTCCATCAGTCAGACAACCATAACTGATTCTGATGCTAAATAATGGTTTAGATATTCAGTATTCTATATATGCGAAAGGCTTCACTGAGCATTGGATCTTCCCAACTAAAGTAGCCTTCTACTTATACATATCTTTATGCAGCCATAAGAAAATGCACTTGCTATTTAAACATTAAAATTAATGCCCAAAGAAAAAGCTATTTAGCAAGGGACTGGAACCAACCTATGTAATTGGCTTTTGGTAAAGCAAAAATAACCATCATACCCTACCCATGATAAACAACTAATCTAATCGTACATGGAATCTTAAAAAGGGAAACAATTAAAACTTCAAGCTGGCAAAGAAACTTATTTCCACTTACAGAGTCAGTTCACAGATACATTCAGGGAATTGTGTGTTGTACAGCCCTGCCTTGCTCTCTGCATTTCAGAGCACTGCAACTTCCAGCTACCACAAATACAACCGTGCTGACTACACGTGCTTTTGAAATTATTCTCTCCATTCAAATGCATTTTTGCCACTATTTTAGCAAAATAAGTCTTCAAAATAAGGTCTTCAAGGTAACAATGCTGCCATCTTAATGTTTTTCAGGATATAAAAGCAAGTTTTGCAGGATTGGAGATAATAGCAGAGATCTATGCAAAATATTTCATTTCTGGCAACTTGCAAAGCACATTTATATATATTTGCCAAAAAAGGAAAAAGAAAATGCATGGGTAATAAATCTGGCACATGCAGCAGCTGGCACAGCTGAAAAGCAGGTGTTATAGCTGCAAGACACAACCACGGGCTGGGTGTGATTCCCAACCCCAACCCAAACACATCCCAGAGTCAGACACTGAGAGCAGAGGCTGCAGCAGGACACAAACTCCTTCCAGAGGTGGTGTGATTTCAAGGAGGCTCCACATGGTTGCATCACTGAATGCCTGTGCAACACATGGCCAGGCACATTTCAGAGCATATTTGGGAGCTCAGGAACAGACTTCCATCAAACCAAGCTGCACCATGGGCAGTGTAACAGCTCGTTACACCAGCAGTATCACAGTGTGCCTTCTAAATCCTACTGCTGTTTATTCTGAGTGGAAATACACTGGTTATCCTGCTAATTCTTAAACCTACTAGTGTGTGGTGACTATATTTTTAAATGGATGCAGCTTGATTGCTATGTAAAAAAAAAGAACAAACAAAACCCAAACAACAAATATATTGCTACTTTTCTATCTACACATGCTATCAAACATTTCTGCACAGAGGCTGCAAATTTGGACGTTGATCTTTTGTTATGCTGGCCTGCCTTAGTTCAGCTTGAGTACATCAGCCCAATTTCAAATTTTAAATGCTGCATGCAAAGAGCAAAAAGCAAAAATCATGAAGATGAATCACCAAGTTCCATCCTGCCAATGCTGTGGCAGTGAGCACTGCCCTGCAGAGACATTTCATCCAGCAGTGATGACAACAACCAGCCTCACACACCAGTCTCTTGCAACTCACACCAAGAGGAAGCAACGCAGCACTTCCAAAAATGACACCCACAAGGGCAGGTCAGGAAGCCCCTCACACACACACACATTACACCCTGGCACTTTGCAGAGAGTGCTGAAACCCAACCTGCAAATCCAAAGCAAATTCCCTGCGTCTGAGGATTCACATGCTGGCAGAAAACACAAAGGCAAGGAGATGGCCAAGCTTCTTCCAGGGCTTCACTGCAAAATCCTTGCCCAGTTCTACCAGTAGAACACCATTATCCTTTTCTCTGCCTTAACTAGACTGCCATGCTTTTTTTACTCTAAATCCAAAGATGCTCAGAAGTCAATATTGCATACAAGCCTCGAAAATGAAAGACTTGTTTTTAATCAAGGCTAACAAAATGATGAGCACATTGAAGTTATCATTTAAGCCGTCTGGGCTAATCCTGTTCTTAATTAAAAAGACTTTCCATTTGAGGAAAAAAAATAAAATCAAGATATACTCAGTTAAATTAAAGTGCTACATTTTGGGAAGTTTTTTTTTCAGGTTTTGGAAGGAAGATATTTTGTGAGAGATCCTATTAGCTGATACTATTCTTTGTTTCTCCATTAGCAGCCTACAGGCAGAGATTTCAGGCTTGGATACAAATAGATTATGCCAAAATAGCTGTTTCTGAATAACTTCACGTGTGGACGCTTTTATTCTGGAATAAGAATAAAGTTATTCAGAAATACCTAGGCCTACTTTAAATTCAGACCCTGCATTAATCCAAATTAGCTTTCAAACACAGCCATCCCTTAGGCTATTAGAAGCTTGATTGTGCCTGGTATTACAAAGTTGTGTAAGAGCCCTCTCCAGCCATTCTGCCTGTAATCAAATTTATTCTGAGTTGCACTGTGGGGAAAGCAAACTGAGGCTTACATTATAAATGATTTTGAGGCTTTGAATCCATGTTTTTCTTGTAGCTTTTTCATAATGATCTCTGTCAGCTGTTCAAAGTGCCTCTGTCACTAGCATCAGGTATCGCTACTTGCTCTGATTGATTTCATAAACCAGGGTTCAAACATGCACTGCTGGATCAGAATTAAATGTATTTATTGTGAGTCTGTAAGCCTCTATAAACTCAGAGAATATTTGGGGGGCAGTAGAGAGTCTTCAGTGTTGCAGTGCTAATGGAAAGGCTTTTTATTTTGGATGTGTCACTGTCATTTCACTGTTTTTAAAGTATTGTCCAGCCAGGCACAAAGACGGGAGAGTTTTTTGTAAAAGTCAAAGTAGAAAAAATATGTAGTTAGGCTGCTTTGGAAAACATTGCCTGTCTCCAAGTGTGTTATTTTCTTCCAGATGCCATAGATACTTTATAAACAGAGTTTAGCAAGCAGCTCCAAGGGCTTGTCTACACTTGAAAATTAATTTGGATCAAGACAGAAATGAGAATTTATGGGACAATATGTCTTTATAAAGTTGTTCTCTTCACATTAAGCCCTCTGGTGCTTTTTCATAAATAGATGATTTTTGAGGTCCTGTCCAACTCAAGCCATTCTATGATTCTCTGATATTCCTTAATGAAAACTACCTTGTATTACATACACAGCACATAAAACAAGGAAGCAGGTCATTTTAACATCTTTTGCTAAACAAAGAAAACCACTGGAACCCAAGTTCTATTTGGGAAAATAAAAAGAAAAAAGGAAAGAATCCATATTAATCAGTGCAACATTAAACAAGTTTTACGTATGGCCCCACCCTCAACACTTCTCAGCCATCACTACATCAATATAAACCTTACTCATTACTGACAGTAACCTTAAAGAATGTTTATTTCTTAAAAAATAACAATAAAAAGCAAATTAAAATGTAGCAGCCATTAACCAGCTGGCAAAGAAAAATGTTGCAATCTGTCAAAGGGGAAAAAATATATGAAAAAAGAAGGGAGATATTAGGGCTGCAGAAAATAGATTTGCCAAAATTAAGGGGCCAGATGTAAAAAAAGCATGCTGGAAAAAAAAATTACATTATCAGAGTGTTCCCAAACAAGGGAGGGAGAACACACTCAGAAATGAGTTCACTTCACTGTAGCCTCTCAAAGAGGCCTCTTCCTTTCAATGCAAGTTGTTAAAATTACAGCAGTGTACCAAAACGTTCAAAATCCAAATAACAAAATGCAGAAAGAGCTGTGAAGACATTTGTGAGACCATTCCCTTATTCTCAGTCTGATCCATGTGTTAACACTTCCAAAAGCACCCAGTGCCAGGCTAAGGCACTCCTGTTCCATGGGAACCAAAGCCCAGCACTTCTAGAGGCCCCATGCTCACTTAAGGAAAGTGGTCATCAGCTTCTGCCTTGGGAAAATAAACCAAAACCAAAACCCAACCCACCAGCCTTAACCCTGACCTCTCAAAATGCACTGCCCAGAACAAGGATTCCTGTGGTCCTGGCACAGAAAGCCCAGAGGTGCCTGAATTCAGGACACAGATCAGGGCTCTGGACTCAGAGAGATGCAGAAACTTCCTTACAACATGGAGTAAGATGCCTCTTCTTGTCTTCAGGATTCTGTACCATCAAGGCAGGGAGACTTATTTTGCCTCGAGTGAGACCAAAGACACAAGGAAGTTGCCTCTGCCAGCACAGTTTAGTAGAGCTTGTGGGGTTTTTTCCAGATGTACTTATGTTTGATATATCTGGGGATCAATGTGTCTTTATGATCCAGAATTAGAGCATTCTTGGAGTTACTCTTATCTATGAAAAAGCAGCAAAGCATCTTAAAAAGTGACAGTCCTCAATGCTTGCTTAATATTCTACTTTTCTTTCTAATTGAGTGGGGAAAAGTACCTTCAGCTTTAATACTTCTTTCTATGGATTTTCATTCTCCACATTCCTAATATTTGAGGCACATTCTACAATCCTGTGAGAGGCTGCTGATTTTAGCCAAAGATGATAACATCTGTTACAAACTGAGTGATGGAGAAGGAGGTGTCAGCTTTCCTGCAGGTGAAGCATAAAGGCAGCGTCACCAGCTGACCACAGAAAAAGAGAAGGATTTGAAAGTGACAGAGATCTGCACAACCAGAGGCCTGAGAGGAAAAACTCTCTGGCAAAACTGCTTTGAGTTTAGTGGAATATGGAGCATCATGTTGTATGGTCATTGAGACCATGATCTCAGAAGGCTGAGTGAGGGTATTTTATGCAGAGTGCCATTGAAAGTCAATGCACAGTATGTAAAATTAAACAAGAGTAATCCTTTGCAGAACTGGGGCCATGTTTAGTTAACCTTTTGCAGAAAAAAAGAGAAATCTTAAGGTTATTTTCTAAGATTCTATTAAGTCCTGCTGTATTTTAATAGAAATGAGGATTTTGTTTCATTTTTGCTGCTCAATATTTACACAGTTGAAAAGAAAACAAAATATTAATCCAGTCTAATCTTTTTAGGATCAAAATCCCAAACAACACGTGTGAGAAATGCTGAGGAAGAGATAAGCAAGAGGGAAGGTCTCTTATATACAGCCTTACATGGAGTCAAATAAATTTTAAGAGTCTAATGAGAGCTTTAGAGATTAAAAAAAAAAAGACAAAAATATATTTTTTGCATGTAGAACACTTTGAAGAACAAGTTGCCTTCAAATTTCTGTCACTGACGACAAGTCAAGGATAGCATTAGGGAATCATGACCATAGAGATGCCAGAAAAATTAGTCAGAATGGATCATGCTGCCAGATCGATCTGCTTCCCCAAACCAAGAACGTGGGCTGGACAGCAGAGAAAAGGAAAAACACAAACCACATTTTTAGGATAAGCAACCAGCAAAAAAGAGACTTGTTTTTATTAAAAAAAAAAAAAGGAAAGAAAGAAAGAAAATGCTAGCCTAGAAATAAATACCAAAGTTTTAAAAAAGAAATAAGAAATGTGTGTTTCACCTCAACTGGCTGTACTGGAGCCTCAGAGCCAAGACCTCCATCTACAGCACCTCGACTTTGGCCACAAAGTACAAATCTGATTCCCATCTTCTGAGGACATAATTGTGGCTTTTCCCTAAGAAAAGAATCCTTTCTGGATGCAGAGTCCATTTTCTCTTCATCATTGAACAACCTTTTGAAAACAAAGAAGTTGGCCGACAAACTGTCGAACTCTAAAGTTACAACTATTTTATTTTTCAACTTTTATTCAACTACAAACGATAATGAAAACTCCAAAAGAAGTGGAACCACAAAGACAGCAGCATTCCAACCATCTATGGAAATCTTTGACAGACAGACATGAGCTGAAAGAGTCCAATGAGGTCTCTAGGGAGAAAGCTAATTTTGTGTAGGTAAAGGGAGACTTTAGGAGAAAAAACCATCCTTTTCCATTTTGACCATCCATTCTGTTGTGTCAGTTCAGTAAATGATGCTCGGGGTGAAAAGATATGTAGGAAGAATACTGTGCATTAATATTTTTCAAAATACAGAGAAAGAAATGTTACCAGGAAGACATGAAAAGCAATATCAAGCAGAAGGAATATGTAAAAATTGATCAGTGAAAGGAAATATTAATTAAGCTACTTCAGACAACAGAATGGAAGTGTCCTGAACCCCCATGTTCACACAAAGGAACTGCAAATGATCAAGACAGCAAGGGAATCCTGGCCAGGACAGCCACAGCTGAAGCAGTTCTGTGTCTCAGCCTGTCCCTGTAGCATCAGCAATTCCACTTCTTCAAACCAAGGCTTTTGGGACAATAGATGAGGCCGAATTCATCCCCACCCTCGCCTTTTTCCAAGGCAAAGCAGCTTCAGAAGCAGCTTAAAGAAGGTTCAGCCCAAATCTCCCTTGTCATGTGGGAAATGATGCACAATTTTAAGCTTGGCATCCCAAGAGAGTGGCAGGAAAATGGATAGCTGCCTTTGTCCCTGCTACCACGCTCCTTGTCATACACTCTTCCTGAGAAAGGGGCTTTCAGCAGCTTTCTGACAACGGGTTCTGAAAAGAAATGTGTGATCTAAAGCAAACCAAATGGGGTGCTGTTCTTGGCAGAAAGGGATCAAATCCCATGTCAGTCAGAGCACAGCAAACTGTCTTCCACTCTGTCAGCTACAATTTGTCCATTTCCTTCCAGCCAACTGTCCTCAAAAAGTAAACATCACTACACAAAAAGCAATTCAAGCTGCATCACCAAGTCAGATTTAGCTTATTCCCAAGTCACCTCTCCCAGATTCACTGGACTAGATCACTGCATTCAGGGTAATATGGTAGAAGAGAGCACACACAAACACCACACAGAAGATAACTGCACCCACACAGCCTCCTGCAATCAACAAAATTATATATGGCAAGTTTTTAACTCAAGAAATTAGTTCTCTTTATCTTCTGACACAATGAGTTAGACACTGTCTCTAAATTCCCTTCTAAAATAATTAACTTTGCAAATTACATTTCTCAAGTTATCCGAACATGGCTAATTATGTGTATTTCAGAAACACAGACACGTAGAATGGCCTGGTGGATTATATGGCATTGGTTTTCTATAAACTTCCCTCTTGACTGGTAGGTAGAAGAGGAAAAGTCATGAGAGCTACTAAAAACTCCCAGCAAGACGGAACCAAGACCTGACAAAGACACAAGGATTTGTTTAAACCTTCTCTTGGACAAGAGCGGACACACTCAATTCATGAGACTTTCCTGGGACAATTAAGTGGAATTTAATTCCTTGTTACCTCTATGACAGCACAGTGAGTGTGTGCAGACAAAGTTCTGGTTGCAAGGTTTGACATTTTCCCTGTTTTAGTGCTTCCTCACAGGGAGCAGGGCAGGAGCCTTGCATCTCTGACCCTTCTGTGTCACAGAGCATCCCTACAGAGTCCAGCTAACCCCAGTATGAATGGTCCAGGGCAGAGAAGTGCATGCAGTCCTGGGAGCAGAGTTCTCACATGTTCACAAGCACAGCCACAGCAGAAGCATTCTCAGCTTTAGGAGAAAATCCAAGGGGATGCTCATTTATTTGTGTAGAACTCATCCCAGCATCCCATATTGCTTTTGTTTTCTCATTTTTACCTATGACACCACAGCTCTAATCAATGCCACAGAAATATGTATAAATCATGGCTATGCTAAATTGTCATGGTAAGAGCCCACATCAGAGACCACCAAGCTGCTTCTGTGCATCAGCTGAAGCAGGAGGGTCCAGTTCCTGTAACATCCAAACACTCACAGAACTGCAAAGCTTGGGCATTGCTTTGGTGGCAAACAGAAAATGCTTCCCAGAAGTAATGGGGTTTATCCAAAGAGAGTTACTTGAGCTTATTAAATCAACATTAAGAAATACTTTCTAGGAAAAACCCTGAACAATTCTGATAGTTTATGATGGGAGAAACATTATTTATTTGCCATGAGTCAGAACTTG
Source organism: Agelaius tricolor (assembly GCF_023055355.1). Classification (NCBI taxonomy): domain Eukaryota; kingdom Metazoa; phylum Chordata; class Aves; order Passeriformes; family Icteridae; genus Agelaius; species Agelaius tricolor. Next base: position 11,758,525 of record NW_027269275.1, read on the forward strand.
TATAATTAACACACTCACACACGTGCCCCAAATAACACACATGATTAAAATGGTCTTTCTTATTAAGAGCAAAATCATCATCCAAATTTATCTGTCACCTCACATGCAAACTGACTTATGTTCAGTAAGAATATATTGTCTGAGAGTAAAACATATTGCATGGAACATGGCCCACTTCAATCCCCAGTCCCTCCAAAAAATGAGCATTGTCAGTCCATTTCAGGTGGCCACATTAATGCTTACATATATATCTAAAACACAGTGCCAGTGCCCAAGAAGCTCTCTGTTTAATCACAGTCCTATTTCATGCATCACTGTTGCAATTCAACTAGAAGCACATCCTTATGCAACACAAATACATGTATGGTTATTATCTGGATAAGTATTCGATACTGAGATGCTGACCTGTTTCTTTGTGGACTCTCCACTAAGCTCAGGACCTTTGTCCTTTGTCCATTCTCAGTAGATAAATAGCTAGGAATCAGAGGAGACACCAGTCTCCTTCCACCTGTCCATTCAACTGGAAAGGTTCACAAAGTCTGCAATCAATTCCTACATTCAAATTATCACCAACATCGACAAGATGCTGAAAATTTATTTGGAGTGACCAACCTAACTGCTCTCTTTTACTTTGTCATTCTCATATGACTCACTATTTTTGCCATGATTCCCATTTGGCAATGGGTACTCAACAGGAGTGCTCCATTTTTATTTTTTTCAAATTTGCACTTTTTATAACATGGTAATGTCTCACTGGCATTTGAAAAAATGTTCTTTTCCCAGATACCAAATATACTCAGCTGTCTGTGCACAAAGATTGTAAGGTATCTGAGTAGATCAGCTATTTTACTTTTCCCTGCTACATTAAGGGGAAAAAAAAAAGGCAACTACAACATATTAAACACTAAAGCAGACTGCAAGGAGTAAGTTCAAAAGTGAAATGTTCCCAAAATCCAGTAGGTATCTGTAACAGCAGGTTTCACTTAAAGTGGCTATCACTTTACTAGTTTTAACAAACTTCAAAGTAAGTGTCCTAATGCTACTCATTTTGTGTGTCTGTTTTACATCAGTCACAATTCTGTATCATGGTTTCACTTCTGCCTGGTGCTTATAATGAATTTTTGTAACTGGAAAGCACATTTAGTGTATGGATTAAATTAAGAATGGTTTTACAAAGCAGCATGATAGCAGACATTTATGTTATTAACTCACTTTTTTACATATCTGCTGATATGTTGTTGGGGCATGTTAAAATATGGTATGGTAATCCATACCACATCCATCAGCAAGATAAATATACTTAACTGAAATAAAATCAGAGAATCAGAAATCAGTTTCACGAGGCTCTGTTTCATGTCACTGAAATGTGGGAACATTTTTCAAATAGAACTATTAATTTTTAATTCATTATACCACTTCAATTCAACGCAAAATGGCTAATTTTAATAAACCAAAGTGTCAGTGCTGATGGTGAAATCTTATACAGATGGAAAGCTATTCTCCTAGGAATGCAGCCTGGGAGTGATACCTTGCATACCAAAAAGGTATTCTCCAACATGGAATTTTTATGCTATTTGCCAGCACATGGAGCGTGCTGGATGATTTCACAGCCCTTGGTCTTTCCCACTCTGAGCTGTGGCAGCACCTGCAGGGCAGCTCAGGGGAGTTAAAGTCTCCTGAAATGAACCCAAGAGCACTGGGCACCACACTTGCTACATTCCCTTAGAAGAAGCCAATCCTGAAAGAAACGTTGTGGCTCTATCTTCTGTAAGTAAAACAGCAAATAAAGAAGGAGCTCCTGATTCTCACAACTTATTTTGCCTCAAGCTTCTTTCAAAGCCAATACTGTTGTGTGCCTGCAGTGACCCTTCTGCTTTGGGATAGAGCATGGCCAGCACAACAAGTGCAGACTGGAGTTCAGTAGGAGTTCATTAGAGACGAGTGGGTTGGCACATCTGGCCCACAAGACACTTGGAGCTCAGACACAGCCCTGAAGAAGTGATAGCAACACAGTGAGCAAGGAGAAAAGATGTCCCATATGCTCTGTTAAAGGGGCAAAATGTCATCTTATTTTTTCAGTCTGTTCCTTCAGGCGTTAGTGTCCCTCAGTGCCTACACATCCAGTGCCAGGGGAGAGCTGTGAAGGTACATTTTAGTCCACTTCCTATGCCTTCAATTCAGTCTGGATAGGATATTCATGAATAAATGTCTCATTTCATCCCAAAACTGAGATGTCCCATCATCTTTCAGAGGCTAAGGTCACTCTAAGCAGTTGTTCATAAAACTTTTAACCTGGAGAATTTCTTTTCCCCAATCACTTCCCAAAAAGTAGACTCATTAAGAGATGGTGTAATTAAGTCTATTTTTACACCTTTAATTTTACTAGAAAGACTTGATTCTGCCTGGGCCAGTTACCCTGTTTCTGAGTCCTCTAGGACATGCACACAGCCTACACACAACTGCTGGTCACCAAAGATCACCAGCACTCATTTGTTGAAGGGAAGGCAAAAATCTTACAGATCCCAGGAGCAAATGGCCATATCAGATGCATTTCTAAGGCAAAATTAAACTATTCCTTAAGGCTGTAATAAAAACCAGCCATTGGAGCTTATTTTAGGAGCATTTCATTGATCCAACAGTATGAAAAAGAAAGGCTGAACTCCATTAGCAGGAAGAATTTTATCAGGCACACATGTATTTATGCTGCAGGACTGAAACTTGTATTCCCCTCTCCTCTTCTCCCTCACTACACAGGTCTTGTCCCTGGAAGCAGAGCAGTCTTGGAAAGGCTGAGCCCTCTGTCCAAACACACACACATATTTGCCTGCCTTTTATCATAGAAGTTAGGTCTCTAAAGCCTTGTGTGGACTTATTTTCATTAAGGACACACAATGCCTGGCAGAAAGCACTGAGGCAGCAGAACCTGACCCCAGGCCAGTCCTACTCCCTCCTTCATGTCCAACTAAGTGGTGGTGGTGAGGGTGAGAATAGAAAATACACTTCATCTTTGCAGGACCAGTGGAATAAGGGGTGTTTATCTTTGATTTCAGATGCTAACAAAACCTCCCAGGCAGCTGTTGCTGCTGTTTGCCTCCATCCAGCCTTAGCTGAGGCTGCTGCTGATGGCCCAACGCCAGAACTCAGACAGCCACAGTGTGAATATACAGAATGCACAATAGCAGGAATTGTCCATATTTTCCTGTGCCCTCCTCCAGGTACATGCCAGTGTGGTATTTAAAACTCTCAGACATCAGCAGTTTTGCATATCCAGACATCATAGCTGCCTCCATCCAGGAGGAATTATGATTTATTGTAATTTTGAGATTATACAACAGTTTAGTAACTTTAGAGTACAAACAGCTACTTTAATAAGCTTACCGATAAGTTATTAGTGTGGTGGAGAACTCCTTTGAAACAGTAATTTAATTACTCCCTCTCTTGGAGGATCTACAACATCTAGCACACATAAAAGGAGCCATCTCACGTAGTAACTTGTCCAACAGTTATAAAGATGTAGGGAGACATGAAAAGAAGATACTGAAATATGTATAATCACAGAGTTCAACAATAAGAGGAGTCAAAATGATAAGATATCAAGGATCTTTGCAGTCTTTAAATACTGCTAGAGGCCACATCAAAAAAACCCACCAAAATTATTTTCAACTGTCTGTATCAGTAGTTGAGTCCTATTTAATCAGTGTTTTTTGGAGCCAGAATCCTCTGTCTCAGATGCACACAGCTCCACGCACCCTGATCCTAACCTGCAGCTATCAGCACACACAAAGAGCAAAAGCAGGACTAGATGTGGATTTTAGCAAATCCCACGAGGTACAGAGGGCTGGACAAGAACAGCCAAGCTACCCAAACACTACAGAGAAAAGAAAGGAAGGTTACCCCAAGGGAGGTATAGCAAATATTTTCATGGTATTTTTATATTTCAAGTTTATGGTGATGAAATGGAGAGTTTATTCAATTCATCTGGATTCTGGGCCTTGATTGTCCCAGAGACAAGAGCTCCATTTAGCAGTACCTTGCAAGTTTAGGTACTTGCAAAATTATTTCAAAGAAATTCTTGACAAATGTTTTGTCAACTTTTCTGAATGCAATATTCAAAATGAACCCTCTGTAGAAACAATATATAAACAAAGAAACCTGCTAAGAGGAGGAAACATCTTAACACTTAATTATTAAGTGAAGCCATAAATCTTGGATCTTTTTCAAACAACCAAACATGTTGCAAATATTTTATGCTCCAGATGAATTTTACTAGAATTTTTATGAATTTACAGTTTTCAAAAGCCTGCACAAATAAAAGACTGGTGAAAGCTGAGCATTTCATACACATTTAAGTTCCTCTTCTTTTTTTTTTAAACTCAAGTAGGATAGTTCACTGACTGTGTAATAGTTCCTCCCAAGGTAATTTGCTATGATGCTAAAAATGTTCCCATAATACTAGAGCCAAGATTTTATTTTATGATAAAACTAAAAAGCGTATAAATTATGGGTTGCAAAATAACCAAGGATAACACTAATTTACGTAAATGTGTACTGTACAATACAAAGAAATATTCATTTTTGAGCAGCATATAATAAGATTAAAAAATCCTGCTGATTAAACAAATAGCCTTTTAAATGCATTTGGGGTTAGATGGAGAGCGTTTCCAACATGAAATAGAATTCTGCTAAATTCAAAATACGAATAAAAGAAAATTAAAGAATTAATTAGAAACAACAAGCTGTATTTCTGATCACGGCCAAGAATACAAACCAGGTAAGACAAAAGAGAATTTTATATGAAGTATTGTCTATCACCCACCTCATCTGCCTGTGTGATCAGAACCTCTGGCATGCTGCTGCTGTTGTCACCTTTTCATCTTCATGCCAAGCTGCTTCTGTTCCTCCATGATGCAGGAGATGCAAAGATGCACAGTCTAGCACTTGAGCAGCAGCCTCCTCATCCTCTGGAGCATCAGTGCTGGCTGAAGGCTCAGTGCCTGCTCCAAGGGCTGACAGGGCCCCTTTGTTGGCACCCTGCACACCTGAGAGCTTACCTGAGCCTCCTCAGAGGTCTGGTGTCTCACCATGACAAACTTTGTTCCCTGCAGAACAAAGAAAAGACAAGACATGAAGGCCCTTTCAATAGGACACTGACTCCTTTAGCTTTGCCATGAACTGTATTTGAAATACAAGGGATCCTAAGCATGTGTGATATAGAGAGACTGCAACATTTTAAAGCCTGTGTAGAATCTTTCTCAGGGAAGGATTCTGCTAAACAAAAATTATTACAGCAACATTCTTCTGTTTCACAGAGAAATCCCTCATGCACACAAAAAGACACCTGCACACATTCTGCATCAAATAAACAAGCAAGTCTCAGCAAGAGGACGAGGTTTTTCTGAATGCACTCACTGCTACCACAACAGTCAGACTCTACCCTCCCTAGTCAGAGCACTGTGAGGTTTCCTTGCAAACACCAAACACCTGGTGCAGGCTGCTGCTCCCAGCAGCCTCTGAGCTCTGGAAGCCATCAGAGAGCTGAGTGCAGCTCTCCAGGAGGGATGCCAGAGTGGTATTGGCACCACAGTCAAACTCCTCTTATTAGCAACGTGTTTATATACAAAATACAACACATTACACATCCAAGTAATTTAAGCTCGGGGCATTGTTGAACTCCTTCCTTTCCCACATATGTGATATTCCAGCTCCCACTAAATTCCAAGTTTCATCATCGTGAGGATTCTCACCTAGAGCATTCAGCACACATCTCTTCAGCCTGCAAGCATTTATTGCTGGACATGTGAGAATACACAACCCCTCCTTTTAAAAGCTATCCACAGACATATGCTATGCAACATAGAATTATTAAGACAAATTCTTTCATTTACAATTATTAATCTAATTGTTTTTACTTTGGTCTCTGACTAAACATAACTTGACATTACTTCCTTCCCCCCCCCCCCAAAAAAAATGGTCAGAGTATCACTTTCCAAATGACACATGACATAATTTACTGCAAAAGGGAAATGTTCTGTGACTAAAATGACATAATGTTGATTTCCATGCAAAGCATGGTCTCAAGGATTTACAGATAAGACAAAAATGACCACATATAAGTCTCAAGTTTCACTTAATAAATCTGTGTAGCAGATTTACACCAGCCATTTACACCCCAGTGAAGCCATGATGATCCCTGCTCACTCAGACACCAAAATTGATATCTGCGTTTGGGGACAGTCCAGGTCTTTGGAAACCACAGTATGGCCTCAAATGCACACAAAACTCATCCTGGAGGAGCACCACCACAAAATAAGAGGTAATCTTCCATAACAGTAAATTCACAAGGTATATACGTTCAGTCTTTTATATGTGCTGCCCAATATCAAGGTTACTGGGCAGAGAGCAGCTGTGTTGATTAAAATCTGAACACCAGATACCACTGATTTACTACTACATATTTTCATGGTACAACTTGCAATTACATCATATCTTGACCCACAAATGGAGCAGGAACTCAGATACTCCATTCATTATTTCTTGAGAATGCTGCACATGCCCAAACACTTCCAACAGCTTCAGAAAACCAACAGACAAATTGCAGGACCAGCTCAACTTCTGAGAAACAGGTCCAGCTCAGTTCCTGCCCTTACATCTCCATGAACAATCCCATTTGCTGTCAGTTGTGTTAAATGGGCAACTTTCTTACTAGTCAAGCAGAAAAGATGGGGTGGGGAGGGGTAATCCTGCACGCCCAGTGTGACACGGCACCGGAGGAGCGAGCATTAAATTAGAGTGAGAGGTTATAAGTCTGACAGAAATCTGATCTGTATTCCCTAATTATGGAGGCTCACTTCCACAAAACTGACACAAATGTTAAGCCAAATTAAATGTTGTCTAATTAACTATCATACACAAGCCTTCAGAGCGGGATGTCTTCATGTTATTTAGCGAAGGAACACGAGCACTCGCAGATTATCAGCCGAGGCAGAGCTGCCACCCCAGCTAACTGTTACAAGGTGAAGCCATGCCAGTCCCTCACATCCCTTCCATGAGTCCTGCTTGTAATGTTTACAGGAGAAGGCACATCAGTAAACAGGGCTGCCCGGGGAGGCGGGGGAGCTGCGATTCAGTGGCACCGGTGTCCCCAGCCAGGTGCCACAAGCTGTTATGAAAGGCTTGGCTGATGAGCTGAGGGCAGATTAAGAGAAAAAAAAATCCACCAGTGCTGGTAATTCATGAAAAACTACACACTGCAGTGACAGCTACAAGTGCCAAGTGACAGCTGTCAAGGTAAATGGAGTTTGGGAAGCCTTTCTTAAAGGATCATCTACATGTACATGTGATTTTGGGGGGAGGGAAGAATTAAGTGTGAAGATTTTCATATCTATTTCCTCCATTGGGAAGCAGGTGAAAAAGCTAATTTATGATGCTCTTGATTTCAGCATAATCATTCTGGTTTTTGACTGGAAAGGATAGAAAAGCATTTACTTCCTTCATTTCAGATCTTGCATGGTGCTAAGCCCTTCCTGTGTCATCAATACCAGGAAGAGTCTTGAGCACGGGTGAGGCTGGAGGGAAGAAGGTGCCGAGGCTGGAGGAGCCTTGGGTGTGGGAAGGGAGGGAAGTGAAGGCAAACCATGCTATGACATGGTATGGGAGGGCAGCAAAAGATGCCCTTCACAAGGGCTGCATTATCTGCAAGAGAGACATCACCCAGATTAGTCTCAGTACTAATCCATAGTCTAGAATGGGGAGGAGCTGAGCAAGACAAAGCAGCATCTCAGCATGGTCAGGCTGCCTTGGCACAACTGCTTTCCCAGCAGAGCTGGAAGGGCTGGGCTGCCCTGGCTCTGCGTGGGTAGCAGGGCTCAGCCAACATGGATCTGATTGATTTGAAGGGGTTTTGTTCCTACCACAGGAGGAAACAGCTGCAGCAGCCCGAGCAAATCAGCCACCATTTCCCATACAAATCACTTCTTATCCTGTCTTAGCTTCCTGAAAACATGATTTTGTTTGTTTAGGAGCAGCCACATTAAAATGCAATAGCCAAAGCACTGGAAAATTGATTAGTGAAAATTTTAGAAGATCTACATCCAGCCATGGTTTAATGGCTAACACTGACCATGCACAATGCAAACACACAGAGCTCTACTGTTTACATGCTCTCAGAGCATGGTAGGAAAGGCACCTCACAAAAAAAAAAAAAAAGAAAAGAAAATTGGGCAAGGAAAGTGCGAACAAAGCCTGCTATTAGCATAATTCTCTCTAATTGTTTTATAACTGTTAAATTGACAGCATAAAAGGCTCTACTATTATTACCAGCTGTAGTCTATCTCTCTCTATCCACCCTAAGCTTCCAAACACTAGTTACTCAAAACAAATGGAGCCAAACATTCAAGCTGAAGTCAAACAAAAAGGAGGATCTTGGAAGTTTAACACCCACTCACACCCAAGAACAAATAAAACCTTGCAAGGACCTATTCTTTCCTGCTGTCTCCAGTAACAAATCCATCTAAGCTGATGAAATTTTGCATTGAGCATCTTCTTGAACTGCTATTCACACCATTCCCAGGGCCTCACCCATACCAGATTGCTGCCAGTGTTTCCATGTCACTGTTTCCAGGAGATGTGTGTTGGGAGCTCATTCTCATTCCTGACTAACCACCCTGTAGCCTGACAAGAAACAACAGCACCTTGCTTTAAAACCAAGCACCTGGCCTTGCCCTCAGCTTCTGCCCTGCACAGATCCTCACCTGCAGCTGCTCTGCTTCCCCAGCAAGGCAGCCAGGGGGGCAGATCCTCACACTTACCCCAGGACAGGGGGTGGTGTCCAAGGTCCACTGCTGCCACATGACTTCTTCACAGAAAACAATGACATCACATTAAAAGCATTAACGTTGAAGGAAAAGTGGTTGAGCAAAGGGTATTAATAGAAGGGAGTCCACCAGCTGATTACAGCATCACAGGATGTGCTGAGTGGGAAGGGTCCCACAAGGATCATTGAATCCAAACCTGGCCCTGCACCTGCACAGGGCCATCCCCAAGAGTCCCACCATGAGCCTGAGAGCACTACACAAAACTGCCTTGAACTCTGTCAGGCTGGTGCTGTGACCGCTTCCCTGGGGACCCTGTTCAGTGCTGACTGGCCTCTGGGAAAAGAACTTTTTTCTAACACCCAACCCAATTACAAGAGGTGAAGCCTGGCTCCCTTTGCAATCCAAATGACTGAGGAGCCCTGTCTGAATGGGATGATGCTGACAGCTCATGGGTGAGACTGGCCTGGGGAGCAGCTGAAGGGGTTTTCATTCTCTTATGCCTCCCAAAATAGTTATTTCCCAATTGCTGGAAATACCAGGATAAAGAAGAAGTGGTGCAGGTCTGGACATTTCTGTTTATGCTTTCTATTATCCAACACACCGTGCTTCCCAAAAATAAATAAACTATAACCACTTTTGCTTTTGAACAGATATTCTAAACCCCAGTGTCTGACTATGCACAGTGGAGTGAGACAGGAATAAAGAGAATACACTTATTTAGGGAAGGGGAAAAACAGTGGAGAAACAGGGTAAAAACGAAAGCAGGATTCCATTTTTCCAGTTAAGATGCAGTTTGCCTCCACTCTTACAGGTCTGATCCTTCCAAGATCAACACAAGCACGCAAGCTTCTTACACCTGAGTATCAGCATACATGACCTGACTTGTCAAACAAAAGAAACATTAAAAAAAAAAATAAAAGCATTTTCTCAAGGGAATCCAACACGCCCTGTTTCCCCTTTCACCACAGCCCTGTGTTGAACTTCAGAGCCTTGCCACAGGCACCTCTCCTTCCCTCCTGTCTCGCACAGCTCCTCTGTCCCAGCCCAGGTGAGCTCTGCCCTCCCTGCAGTGTCCCACAGCTGAGAGCCCATCCCACACCCTCAGCCTCCCTCCCTGACACAAGTGGGTCTGAGCACCCTCCTCTGTTGTAGGCTTGCCAACCATGGCATCACTTAAACCCTGTTAAAGCAGGGAGAGCACACAGACTCTCCCATTGTCCTCATCCCCATGCTGGAGGTCCTACACCTACACAGGATTGGATTTGCTCAGGACAATGGCAAATAATGCATAATTAAAGGCATAGCCCAAGGCCCAAATTGCTCTGGAAGGCAAACCACTGGAAACTCCTAAAATCCTTCTGAAGCCATCAAATACCTTTCATGTTATGACTGAAAACACCATTTGCAGCTCAGTGAGCAACTCCCTGACGTGTGGAGTTCCCTGGATGGGCTTCATTTTCCTTCACAGGAAACTTTCTGTGCTTTCTAGCAAGATAAATGGAGATTCCCCAGATATCCAGAATCCTGGTCTGGACCCAATCAGATCCAGACCAACCCTCTCACATCCCCATAGTGCCTAGAGCATTCTGGAAACACAGCGCTCACTATAATGCTTCCTGACAAAACAAAAAGGTATTTTTCTGCCTAGCAAACAAATGTGGCTGATCTTCAGGTTATGGTTGGTAATGATGAGAATAATGCTCTTGTAATGAAGGTCCCTTCCCCAATTGTAGGTAACATCTTGTGAAATATATTCCAGTTTAAAATTATTTGCATCAGTGCAAAATTAGTAACAAAGTACTTGGAAGATATTGCCAATTATTCAAATTGTGGTGTAAGAAACTCAGAAGTAAAGAATATATTCTGATCATTTTAAAAGAAGTGTTTTTAAGCAAAAATAAACCCCTTAGAAATATATAACTGAGTTTCTTTACCAATAAGCATCACACAGGGGAGGTGACCAATTTCTGTGTAATTAACTACAGAGACACAACAACCTGCTGCACTGCTGAGAGAATTTTACCAACTTACAGTTTGCATGAACACGTGCTTGTGAACATCTAGCAAAGGTAGATCAGCACATACAACAAAAGTCTGATAATATCTATTGTTTTAAGGGGGAAAAAAAAGGATGTTTCAAAGGTTTCCTGCAGTGACAAACTGCTAAGATCATCAGCCACAAACTTTCACTGGGCAGGAGATTGAGGGGAGCTCACTGCAGCCAGGCAGCCACCAGCAGCCCGTTGTCCTAACAGGAGGCTGAAATTGTCCCTCTTGGAGCAAGCAGCAAATAATCCATGTGTCCCTTTTATCTACTTGTTCATAGCATCATCCTCTTAGATTTTGAGTTGAAGACAGTAGCACCACTGTGAGATTTCCATATCCTTGGGGTTGCATTCCAGTGGAAGCCCAAGGCCAATTTTAAGGAAGGCTGTGCAGTCACCTCCTGTAAGAGCATCCTCCCCAGCTTCAGCAGTTGTGCCAGGACAGCAAAATCTGCACTCTGAGAGCATATATTCCTGTGACCATGTAATCACCTTCCTTTTGACCCCTTCCCTCTCTCCCTCCTCCACCTTTTCCCTTTCCAGCCAATCTAAGGTTTCTCGGTGTTCTGTGTAATTTTTCCTTGTCTGAATGCTACAAACACAAGAGTCCCAAATTATCATATTTTTCAGGACAGATTTTTTTATTTTAAAGAATCATACTTCAGTGTTTAGAAATTAATATTTTCAAGGTATAGATAACATTTATTTGTACAGTTCTCTCTGGCTTCAGCTCTGAATTTCTATAGAGAATAATCTGTGTATTTCACCCTTGCACAAGTAACGTGCCTCCCCTCTTCCACCCCAAAAGAAATGTAACAGCAACCTCAATCACCCAAAGAAGTTTGTAACATTTCCATTACAAACTTATTTCAACCTACAATTACCAAATTATTTAATTATCATAATTAGATACAAAGCTTTACTGTAAATCAAGATTAAACCGGGTTGTTGAAATAAATGCTACTATATTTAATTGTGGTAATTATTTTGGCTTCACTGCTATTCCTCAACAGCAAGTCTTCCAAGTCAGTATGACTGAATGATGTCTTTGCATGGAGTTACCCAAGCTCACCATGCAGCAAACAGCAGCAGCTCAGTGTCTGAAGCAGAGGGCACTTTTCCCTGTGTACCTTGACTTCCAGGGAACAGATATTGATTTCCACTGGAAGCTAGCAGCTCTTCATTTTTACCTTCAAGGTTTCAAATTAATCTGATAATGGCTGGAACCTATTCTCTTCCAAGGCATTACTGGTAGACACAAGGAGTTCCTCCCAGAAACGTGGACTGAAGCCAAGAGATGGGAAGTGAGCAGGTCTGCTCACACTGTGTGTGGCTGATGAGGAGAAGGCACAGCCCTAACAAAGCAAAAGGCAGCAAGGGACTGTTACCAAATGCACTTCTACCTCTGCCCTGTCCAAATCTGCATCATGCTGCTTGTTTCAGCACTTACCTTTGAACTGAAGCACAATCCTAATTGTAGATAATAAAGGGTATTGCAAGGCTCACAGGAAGAGGTAACAAACTGCCTGGCCCTCACAACCTGTAGCAACATTTGAGGCCAGATCTCTGCTGCTGCAGCAGCCACACTGTATTAGCCAGATCCATGCTGTTAGCTTGTTTAATATAGACTAAAGGCAGGTACAATAAATTTGATTTGCAACCCGTCTCATTTACATGATGAAGGCAGTGCAATAAAATACTTCTGACACATTACACTGGCCTATGACATGATGCCAATGGAAAATTACATGTCCCACCATGCTGAATATGATAACATTTATCTGAATATGTATGCTGCTTTTTTAAAATCTCTGAACAATTCTAAACTTAGCCAGAAAACATAGGATAAAGTATGGATTGAAAAAATACTTATTTTCTCACCATCTCACCTGACTCTTCAAAATTAGCACAAGGCTCAGCAGATGGGGTCAAGCCACTTTCAAAAGGCATTAAGAAGCCTTTAGAGATATTTTTAAAGTAAACATACAAAATCAATCATAAAATAGAAACATTTCAATATTTATTTTCAATATTCTTTGGGAATTTCTTTTATGCAAGTCCTGGAAGAGCACAGAGAAGATTTAGGTTCATGCTAAAAATGAACTCATCAGCCACAGTCTTTACCCAGGGCTGGGGAGCCAAGGCCTGACCTCAGAATCTGCACATGAATCAACATTAAGCCTTCATGGGCATGCAGCATTTCCCTCTAAAGGCCTGAGAACGTTTTATAAGCACTAATGAATTAAGTGTCCAGCACTTGTGTGAGATAGGGAAACACCATCCTTCTTTGTAGGGACTGTGGGCAGAAGGAGGTTAAGTGATTTGTACAGGGTCACCAAATAAATCTGTGTAAGGCACAGCAAAACTCGTGTATTCTGTCTCCAAGCCACCAGGCTTGGGGTGAGGCCATTCCTCATCTGCACCCCAGGCACACGAGGGCTGGTGCTGGAGTCACCAGGTGTGGGAGACAGAGCCTCTCACACACACATTTCCCATCTCCCCCTAATTACTGGTACTTTAGAAATACTCACATTTTTACTGCTTTCTTCCATGACAAAGTCTCACTAGGCTTGGAAAGGTCAAAGTAATTACATGTGAATGTGTCATATGTGTTATAACACCCTGCAGAAACCAGTCAGGACTCTTGAAGGCCAAAGAGATGAGGAGTGTGTGTAGGGGACTGGAAGAGGGTCCATCTGAGCCTGTCCAACCTGGCTGTCACCTGCAGACAATTCCCTTGGAGACACACAGGGTTTCAGGCTGCTGAGAGCATTCTGAGAAACCAGCAAACCCCTGCTCCGAAAAATATTTTGTTTTTCTCGCCAGCTTCAGTAATGAGATTAAATTAAAGAAAATTTTAAATTGAATACCCAGGGCAAGAAACCAACTTCCTGGTACTCTGATGTATTAAGCAAGGTAATCTCCCAGAGGAAGTGGCAGAGCCCAGATTGCTCAGAGCCAGACAGGGCCAAACAATCAGTTCCCTTGTCCTGAGACAGACAATTTCTCACCTGCAAATGGGCATTTTTCCAGCAGACAAGCTCAGCCTTTAACAAGATAGGATTTTTTTTTCCCTTTTGTACACTTACAAAGATGAAAAGGCACAGCCAGGGGAAGGGAGACAGAGCAGCCAAGAAGGATCCTCTGAGCTTTCCCAGCACACCCACCCCAGCCCTCACCGGGGCAGGTGGGCTCACACACAGGAGATGGCACAAATTGGTCAGTAACAGAACTGACTAAAGAAGTACAAGAAATCCACATAACCTCAAGTGAAAAAGATCATCTGTTAACTGCTTCTGTGACTGCATGCACGCAGCCAAGTGAGATTATTTTACACAACTTTTATTTACTATTCTTGCCGTATTTAATTAAAAATGCTTTCATTCATCCAGTTTCATTAAATTATCCATTACCTCAGAAAGGCCAGTTTAGACTTACATTTCAGTTTGAAAGCTCAGAAATCTACTTGTGATCTGCTAGAGCAAGCAAACCAGCAGGAAAAGTTGCAAAATCAGAAGGAATAAAACCCCAGCGCTGCTTATTCTCACTGATGGCAAACCCAATATATTTAAAACACATGCAGAAATTCAGAACTACTCACAAAGTGGGTTTGAGCTGATGCTGGTGAATATCAAATGAATGGTTTTGCAATATGTAAAAGATGTACTGGGAGCCTGGTCTGGTCTGCCAAAGGCAGCCTTGGTAAGCTGATCTCCAGAATGTCAGTGACCCAGCTGCAGCACTAAACCCCACCAGGCACTGTGGGTCCTGTTACACCCAGCTGAAAGGCTGGGGCTTCAGAGGTTTGCTCTTGCACAGGGTTTTGGAAACCTGAAAGAATTTCTCAGATGCCTTTTCCAACAAAAGTTTTCACTGGAAAGGAAGAGAAGGCGAAGCAATTGACGTGACGCTATGTGGTTGTTTGTATTTATAAAAACAGTCTCTGTGCATTATTTTCCTCCACTTTTTAATCATCAGGTTTTGTCACACCCCCTAGTCCCCAGCCACAAGGACCAAAGCAAGCCTTTGCTGGAGAAGCATGGATTGCCTGCACTCCCATGGGCAAGCTCCTGCAGAGATAAGGCTTTTCTGGGCACTGTAAGGAGAGGAAGCAGTGCAAAGAGACCAGCTGTGAGACTTAGAATGATTTTCTACCATGTTGTTCTTGATCATATTCCACAGATTACCTACTCAATCATTATTTTACATTAAAAAACATATAAAATCACTGTTAAATGACAGATAAGTTCAGAAACCAAAGCTAAGAAGTGTAGAGCATCCTGTGCTGTTGGTGTCCAGCCCAACTGGCAGGTCCTCCCAGAAAAATATCCCCATTTCTTCTGGCTAAACAATACTGACTACATAAAGCCAAATAAAATGTGGGACCAGAACCTGTGACTACAAATAACTTCAGTCAGTCTGGGAAGGGCAACCATCAGGCTTGGCAGCACAGGCTGTAAATATGTCCTTCACACACAGGCTGTCCAAAACCAGCAGGTTGTAGCAGCACTCTTAGTGGCACTAGGGACACCTAAGTGCAGCAAATTCCCAAGGGAGGTGGTTCTTCCCCTCTACAGGTTCTCATGAGAGCCCACCTGAAGCACTGTGCCCACCTTTGAGACCCACAGCATCGGAAGGACATGGACCTGTTGGACTGAGTCCAGATGAGGGCCACGAGGATGATCAGAGGGCTGGAACACACCTGTGAGAGCTGTGGCTGCTCAGACTGGAGCAGAGACAGATCTAGGGAAGCCTCATAGCACCTTCCAGTACCTAAAGGGGCTCCAGGAGAGGTGGAGAGGGGCTTCAGGGGCATGGAGTGATGGGACAAGAAGGAACGGCTTCAAACTGACAGAGGGCAGGGTTAAATTAGATATGAGGAAAAATGTACATAGAGATGTTTAGATGAGATATTAGGAAAAATTACCACAAGTGTGGTGAGGCCCTGGCCCAGGGTGCCCAGAGAAGCTGGGGCTGCCCCATCCCTGGAAGTGTTCCAGGCCAGGTTGGATGGGTCTTTGAGCAACCTGATCTAGTGGAAGGTGTCCCTGCCCATGGCAGAACAGGATGGTCTTTGAGATCTCTTCCAACCCAAACCATCCCAGGATTACTCGTGAGCTGCTCAAAGCTGCACATTTATCTGGAAGATCAGCCCAAATGGTCACACTGTCTCCTTTCCCCCACGGGCACCTAAACCACTGCCAAATCCAGCAGACAGAGCTCTGAAGCTCCTCCCTTTCTTTCTCACCTTCCTGACAATGACAACAGGCTACATCCACAGTGTCTGCACAAAGGCCAAGGGGGTGCAGCTCCTCTTGCAGCACTGTCCTGCCTCAGCCATTCCCCCACGGCGGCACCTGCACCATCCCCAGCTGGGGCAGATCTGCCTGGCCACAGGCTGCACCTGAGGCACGGGGTCCTGCAGTGTCAGGGTCACAAATACAGCTCAAATTAAGGGGTCTTGTCGAAATTTAGACTTTTGTCCTCCAGAGAGCTCAGCACATGTACCCAGCTGCTCCAGCTTCTCTTCACCATGGAGCTCACTGCAGGGTTTATGCCTATCCAAACCACAGGTTAACAAAACCCTACACCTCCTTCCTTTGCCTTACCCCAAAAGAAACCAACATCAGAGAGTGATTCTGCATGGCTTCAGCAGGCAACCCAGATGCAAAAGCCCAGCCAAGCCTTCCTTGCAGTTTGCCAAATTTCATCCATTTCACTGCCTTAATCCAGGCTGGTTACAAGATTTCAGCTTTTTCAAAGTTCAGCAACAAATGTGTAATGTTTCTGTCTATCAAGAATGTTAAGTTCCTTTGCTGTATTGTGTCTGATGGGTCAAACCCCTACTAAATCAAGCTCATCGTAAAGCAATACTAGCACACATAAATTTGAGCCTTTTAGTGCAGGCCTTTCATCAAGTCATAATGCTGTCCATGCAGCAAAATCTAGACACTTTGGAAAGCCTAATTGTAAGTTGAGGCTATGAAATGCTCATTTTCCTATTTAAACCTCTTTTTATCACCACTCCTTGTTGCCCTATGCTGCATATTGATTATATATGTTATACAGCAAGAGATAATTGTGTGAAAAGAGCTGTGTGTCATTTGAGAAAAAGGGAAATAAATAAGTCTATTGGCAAGACTGAGACACACTGGGTGAGTACATGTCACTCTTCCTACAAAAACACACAGTGATTGCAGGCTCTGCTGTAACCTAAATTGTAACAATTACAAAAGTAATTGTTAAATTACAAAAAGACATCAAACTCTCAGACCTCCCGGGGACCCTGTGCATTTGGCCATCCTCAGCAGTAAAATGAAAGGTGGGTGTCCCCTTTGTCACCATATCATGAAAACCAGACCAGGTGGCTAATCCTCCTCAGGGAACTTGAACCTTGGCAAAGCATCTACCAGAGGCTGAACAGATGCTCAGGCACTCATTAACCAATTCATTTCACCGTCACGCACACAAATGGGAGTGTAACACTGAGAGCCTCCCAACTCTGCTTCCACCCCCACCAGTGAGACCCAAAGCCTGCCCCTTGCTCATTTAACATGGCCCAGGTCAGTGACAGGAGTTTAACTTTCCCAGCCATCTGGGAACACGCTGGGCAGCAGCACAACACAGCAGGAACCCAATTTCAGAGCTTTTGGAGCAGTTGGACGCAAGTTTTTGGATTATTTCAGGGACTAGCTGCTGTATTTATAACAAAACAGCAGCAAAGCCCTCAGATGCCAGCCTGCAAGCACTGTTAGATGAGTGCCACTGCCACAGCACTGGCAGGGGCACTGCTGCAAGCAGGACAGTGGCAGCTCCACCCATACAGCACTGGCAGCTCTTGAGTTCAGCAGGAGAACCCAGCAGCAGCATCAGAACTGGGTCCTGAAGACTGCACAAAGCCTGAGGATGACTTGGAGCATCACATTACAGTGGCAGGGTGGCTCTAATACCTCTAGCAACTACGTGAGGATGGGATTGTTAAAAAGAAAAGGAACAACAGAAAAAACAACCAAACAAAAACACTCAACAGCAACAAGAAACCTTCCCACCCAAAAAAAAAAATACTGCAGGGGTGTGTTTACAAAATATAATTTCAATAATATAAATACAATAGGGGATATGAGCAGCAAGTCACAAAAAGCAAAGCAGATTTTTTTTTCCTAAGAGTAGTTTTAGAAGTTTAAATCATTAAATAAGAGGCAATATCTAAAAGGGACAGAGAAAAGAAGTCAACCCTGCCCCAAAATATAGTTATAAACAGAAAAACTCTTATCCAGCTACTTAACTTTCATGTTAGACAATGACTGAAAGAAGAGCATCAGTATCAGCAGAAGAAACAAAAGGAGCAGGACTCCTGTACACAGCTCTACTTTACTTTCAGCTCATTTGCTCTCTCCTAGCATAACACCAACAGAGAGCTGCTCCATCACCTTGGTAAAACCAACAAGCCACTGGAGAGTCATTCAGCCAGGGCTGCAGGAAAACTTCCAGCACTGCCCAGATATTTTTGCAGTTAAATCTCATTTTTTTACACTAGGTTCACTTGTTTAAACAACAGAAACATCCATCAGTACAATGCTGGATGTTTGGTCAGTTAGATGTTTTCAAAAAACGCGGCTATGACCAACACCACACCACTACCAACACCACTGCAGCTGCTTTGAAGAAGGTGTTAGCCTGAGTTCATATTAAAAACCACACTTTGAACATTTTTTATTTCCTGAAATATTATCTTAATTGGTGAAGTGTAATGAAATGTGCTAAAACTAAACCCTGCCTTAGGCATCAGGGGCTGTCAGAACAGCCAAGGCTGGACTGGAAGGAGGTCCCAAGGAAAAGTTTTGGTTTGTCTCTGCCTGTCTATGATCTGCCTGCCTGCCAGAGAGCTCAGAGCACAGTCATACCCACCAGGCAGCAGCCAAGGCTATGGAGAACCTTAGAAGTAATTTTAATGGTCTTTCACAGAACAAAACTTCTCTAAAGTTTATATTTTTAGTGTGTTTTTTTAAGGTAGAAGTTGGTGATGGAGTAGCTTGTAACATGGCTCTGAAGAGGCAATGCTGGTGGATTTTGGAGCCAAATAGGGGATTTTATCCTCAAAGGATGAGAAACCAGCAAAAGTCTGAGACTGCCTTTGTGTGTTTTACAGCACCGGGCACAGGGGGTACAGAGACTGGAAGAAGAGACTCCAAAGAACAAAAATAAAGCAGAAGGGAGAAACGCCTTTCCAGCTGCCAATCTCCAGGCAACTGAAGCCCACAGCCCCCCTCCCTCCCCATCCTCAGGGAGAGACAGACCAACTGCTGCAGGACTTACAGGAACTGATCCTGCCAATGACAGACACGACCCAAGCCTCAAAAACCTTCGGAAAGAGCAGCTCTGTAGACACACACTTAAAATAAATAAATTAATATCTCATCCCAGGCCAGAATAGAGACTTAGACCACAGATCACTGACAAGACAGCCAGCAGTGGTGCTACTGTCACGTCAGTGCAGCTGTTGGCTCATCCACAGGAGAGGCTCAGCACAGCTCCCAGATGCCAGCACAGAAAGCTCAGTCCAGGTGCAGCTCGTCCTGCTGCGAGTCAGGGCTGCTGGCAAGACCCAGCTCTATTCCCAGGCCTCCTAATTGCATCAAAGGCAAGGAGAGTGGGAAAATGCCACCATTTCATTTCTGAAAGCAAGAGCTGATGAGGATTATTTACACACAGCAGTAATTCACAATTACATCAAACCCTTGGGTACCTTAATTCTGTGCATCACACAAATTACTGAGCACGAAGGGTTTCTAATTGCAAGTCTCTGGGAAAAAGCTCAGGGAGCTGGATCAAAGTAGGTGGGATGGAAGCACCCAGGAAAGCTCAGAGATACTCCACAAGGTGTCAATGTACTCAAAAAATGCTCCTTCCTACACTCTGAGCCCATAATTCATAAACCTCTTAGACAAAAGCTGATTTTCTCAGGATTCTTCACTTCTCAGGGAACAAAACTGAAGCTCCTGATTGTCTACAGAGTGACCTGCAGCAGAAAAAAGTGCTTGCAAAGCAGGAGAGCAGCAGCTGGGGCATTGCTGCTGCTGGCAGTGGTGCTGGGCAGTCCCTGCTTGCCTCTCCCAGTAAACAGGCTGTCCTGGGCCAGGGCCATCCTCACACAGCAGCACATCCCTGCTGCATGCTCAGCCCCAACACGAGCTCTGTCCTGCAGGCAGGTCCCAATGGAACAAAAACACCTTCAAAAATAAGTAGTCCATTCCTCTGCTCAATTGTCCTATTTCTGAGGAACAAATCAGTGCTTTAAGAAGGCCAAAGCACGCTGTGCCCAAGTACAGCTTCTTTTTCTCCTATTTAGAAGGTACACAAATGCCTTCAAGCTTTCCTCCTTCCCCTGCCATTCCAGGGAAAAAAGGCCCAGCAAAACAGAAGAGAAATGAAGTCAAATGTGCTTTATTACTTATTAGTTGGTAACATAATACTTGTGACAAGCTGAACAGTTGTAGCAGGCGGCTGTGGAAGTCACTACAGTGTTTAGAACAAAAACAGGAATGAGAGACAGCTCTGAAAGTGAGATTTTAAGCACAGTTCAGCCATCCTACCGTGCCCAAACCAAGCACTGTTATTCAGTTAATTTAGTGAATGAATCCCTCAGGGTCTCCAGCCATCTACCACTACAGCTCATTAGAACCCAATATCCGACTTTTCATGTTGTATCACTGAAAGCACTTATGCTTAAAACGTAATTAAACTTAAAACAAACAAGGGCTGGTTCCCCCCCTCAGCTGCCCTGGGACGTGCCCCAGCCCTGCCCCACGGCCAAAGGTACCCATCTCTGCTGGGTTATTTGGGAAAACACCCCCTGCTTCCCACCCCACAGGCTGACATTTGCCCCAGCGTTCATCCTGTGAGCAATTAGAAATCTAAATACTGGGTGTAATGCTTGGCTGTTGGGATTTAGACTCTTACAAACGAGTAATGCAGTAAGACTTGCTGTCCAACGAGGTGTCTTATTGAAATATCCCAGGCTGGTTTGCTTGTCACAGCTGTCGTTTCAGCCATTTGCACTTACACTGTATTGCTTTCATTACAAAAATAGAAATTTGTGTCCTAAGTGCTGTTACATTACTAATGCTAAATATTTAATTCCCTGGGGTTCTAATTATGGTTGAGCACTGGCAACACTGATTCTACTTTTTAATAACAACTGTAAAAGCAGTTTGAGCATTTTTCAATTAATTAAATACATAGTGTACGAGTAACCTCTTGTCATTTTGCCCTCCAGGACCCGAGCTAATTTGCGTGGAATAAAATGTTTTGAAAATTAACTGATATACTGGTCTGATCATTGTTGTTCTATTAAATTATAGTCTGCCAAATGAGTGGTGGATAATAGTTACATACTGTACCGTTCCCTTATTTATGATGGCGTGGTGGTTTTTCGAAAAAAAACTTCTCCAGCACATTTCTGTAGAGCACACTGGAGAGGCCTAATTAGCAGGCAGGAGATGGTCTATGCACCACGGGCATCAGTAGACTTACAGTGCAGAGAGACTTCAGCAATGAAAAACAAAGCCTCTCTCCATTCTCCAGACCTCATTTTCACCTTCTTTCATAGCTGAAATTAAAAGTGTTAATTAAATGACTTTCTGCTGCATAAACTCCCATGGATTAGTTAGTAGTTTACACTTTAACACATGGGAATTGCCTCACGGTATTAAAACCCACGAGTAGCTTAGAAATGTTTGTCTTCAACTTGCAGAACCCAATGTGAAAAGACGTGTCCATAAAATGAGTTTTTTGGACTACAGACACTTAAAAATACCTAGCCTGCTCATGCAAACAACCAGGCATAAAACTAACTTCTCCTGCATACCTAACACAATGCTAAAATTATAAAGTGTATTTTCCATTTACACAGTCCTAGAAGTTTAGAACACTGACACACAACAGCACCTTCTGTATCCTGGTAAGGGAAACCTCTTGTCCAAGTCCCACACTGAAGATAGGGACTCAACCAGGAACAACTTCACAAAAAAACCTGAAATTTTGAAAATGTCTTTTCCACATGTTTATTCATAGCTGATGAAGAATGCTCTTTCAGCATGTATTTTAATAGTGCATTTTATTTTACAGTGTGCAACAACGGTAAGTTGAACATATTGCTTGAAAAATGCTTAAGGTCCAAACATTACAAAATACACAGGCAAAAGTCTGCTAGTTTTTGCCAAATAACCCAATAGTAATGACAACATCCTACTCTGAAATCATACGAAATACAGATGATAGATAAACAAGTCTATTTTTTCACAACTTGCAAAAGTATCACACGTGGAACATTGCACTCATCATACTGGTTAAAATGAAACTCAGCCTCAGTTTATGCTGAGTAAGATTCCTTGCTTGCTACCACAGCACTCACACAGTAAGAACAGCAACCCAAACTAAGCAGGGAGGTGTTCCAGTTTAAGAAGTAAATTAATTAAAAAGCCCCACAATATACTGCAGATTACTTTTCGTACCAAGAAAATTGAGATTCTTAGTCAGTATTAAAACACTTTTTGCCCCCCAAATAAATACTAAATAAAATATACAATCACTGTCAAATGAAAGTGCCCAGGTCAACCATTTGTTTGTAGGTGTACAAGTACATACATAAAACATACACATAGACAAAATACAGAGAACACGAGCAACATATTGCAATAACAGCTCTCTTCTTAAAGACAGATTTATATAACAGCATAAAACTTGGAAGTTATCTTTACTACTATTAAAAGCTCCCCAGTATCTCTAGATGCCTGCCTTCAATAAATCCTGGAAACATTCTGCTCACATACTGAGTTTTAAGGAATGTGCAGCATATGTCAGCTTCAATAAAATCAGTACAGTTCTTTAATTACTCCATTCACCCAGCAGCTACTTTAACAAAGTATTTCTCTGAACTTGTAAAAATGTAAAATACCCAAAAAACCAGTCATCTATGTACAATAACCACTCAGCATCTAACAATAATGGATATACTGAAGGACAAAACCGTGAGTTGTGCCAAGCCCATATTTCTCAGTGACTGACTGTAAAGCACTTTGAGTCAGCACTAAGCTTTTAAAACTCTAGCCCTAATCAATCGTAAACAAAGAAATAAAGATCTTGTCACAATATACATTGCAGTTGAGATGGCCACAATGCACAGAGTGTCACCATACCATTTCAGAAAGCTCTAAGCATTCCCCCAAACAGAGCAACACCTTACCACATCAGAAGGCTTAAAGCATCTACCCATACACCACTTCAGAAGGCTGCAAACTTCTGTCCTTCTTGCTCTTTAGCCCAAACTTTTATACCCCTCATGTTGATGCCCTGCACCTGTGTGCCCCTAATGGTTCATGCACTGCACCTGAGTGCCCCTCACTGTTAATGCATTTCACCTGTGTGCCCCTAATGGTTCATGCACTGCACCTGAGTGCCCCTCACTGTTAATGCATTTCACCTGTGTGCCCCTCATGGTTCATGCCCTGCACCTGAGTGCCTCTAATGGTTCATGCACTGCACCTGTGTGCCCCTCATTGTTAATGCCCTGCACCTGTGTGCCTCTAATGGTTCATGCCCTGCACCTGAGTGCCCCTCACTGTTAATGCATTTCACCTGTGTGCCCCTCACTGTTAATGCCCTGCACCTGTGTGCCCCTAATGGTTCATGCCCTGCACCTGTGTGCCCCTAATGGTTCATGCACTGCATCTGTGTGCCCCTCACTGTTAATGCCCTGCACCTGTGTGCCCCTCACTGTTCATGCCCTGCACCTGAGTGCCCTCTGCTCCCTTTGGTGTTGCTCAGTGCCCCTGGGCACTCCATGGCTCATTGCTGTCAGTGCTGCTCACCTGCTGCTCACAGCTGCAGCTCATTGGCGATGAGGCTCAGCCCAGTCCCATCCCAATTGTCACAAACTGGGCACCTACAAGATCTCACAGTTATTTCTAAAATCTTAAACACTAGCACATAACTTAAAATACTTTTTCTGATTTGCACAGCATTCTTCCCAAGTAAAATATGGACTTCTGCAAGAAAACAGGCTTGTATATACAAGCTGAAAAATAACAACACCTATTTAAACACATGAGCCAGTTATACCTGGCATTTTGGACTTTTTGGTGGTAATGTATTGATTGCCATAGAGCAGAACACATCCCTGCTGGCCAAAACCAAAGGTGCACAAGATTCAGAAATCTACATGGAGACAACCTCTCCCCTTCTCCAAACACTTCTGCCCAAAAGTCTTTGTGGTACAGGACAGCAAACACCATCTCCCCAGGCTGTAGGGCACTTGGAAAAGTACAACTTGCACTCATTTGGTGACAGCATGGCAACAAAAAGCCTATTAAACAGAAAAAAGGCAGATAACTGGATACAATCAACTTGCAATCATTTTCTTGTAATGCGTTAGTGAATGGATGCCAGCTAACTAATCTTAGTAGAGAGCAAACTTAATTTATCCACAGCAGGAAGTTGTCAGATTATTTTCAACCTAATAATTATTTCTAGCAGAAAGGCAATACTACACTTTGTAGAAGTAGACACTCTGTAGAAGACACTTGCCCTGAAAAAGATGTCCATGTGCTGTTATTAATGTGGATGGGGCAAGGATGGAGGAACCGTAAGAACCCACCTCAGCCAATGAAACACCCTTTAGTGGCAAGCAGTCAGGTGAAAGGGGATCTTTGAAAAAGGCATTGCACTAGGAGATAGGAACATTCCCAATGCCCCTCCCAGTCTTTTTTTGAAGGTAAGCTTAATTACCTTTGAGCAACTTTTCAGTGGAAGCTGCTATTCTATAAAGATGTTTGCTACACTGAGACTTCTCACTCCCTTCCAAGCCACAAGGATGTCTAAGATGACCCTGTCTGGCCCCAGGTGTTGCAAAAGCCACAGAAGCCAGTGAGGAATTCCTCTACCACCCCCAGCCATTTGTTCAAGCATATACCTCTATAAAAATATTTCATCCTCATTCAAAAGACAGAAAATCTAATATTCCCTTTCTCATCATTTCTAATGATTCATTGGTCTTATTAAAAGTTTGCTCCTTGTCATAAACTGATTTTTATCTCTGTGTATTGTCAACACATATTGCTGTAAAAATGTTGTGTTATGTCTGGAGTATGCAAACATATATATATATGCGAACATATAAAATCTAGTGCTCCATTACAGATGTAAAGATTATTGTCAGGAATGCACCTTTTATTCAATCAAGTTAGAACTGAAATTAAAGGAGTTAGAAAGTAACCATATAGTACCAGTTAAGAAGGTAAACTATGTTTTGTCCAACATATTTGTGGAGAACTTATATAGAAGTCATGTGTTTATAATAATAAACACACCATTATGATTGGGATTCCTGATAGATTCAGACCAAATTCAGCAATCACCAAAGAGCCAGGAAGTCTACTTGGAACCAACTTCTTATTTGGAATATTTATAAGAAGAATCTCTGCCTTCCCTGAAGTTTTACTTGGTTGGTTTTTTAGCACTACATAAACAGTATGGCAGTTTAACTATAGTATTTGATGGTTTTAAGTGCTTGGATGTAAAATTTTACTCATCAGCTTAACATCCATGACAGTGCTCTATGTAAGATGTTATTTTGCAGTACTGGTTCACCTGTGTATTACCACTTAGGCAGGCAAATAGATTCCTAGGCAATCACAAGTATTTCCTTAAACATTTCAATCTCTTTAATAATCCATTTTAAGATAAAAAGAGTCATATGGATTATGGGCTGTCTCAGAGAGCTGGGGAGGCCATTTGCCCTTAGCTCATGGTCAGGGGAGACGTGTGCCATCACTCCTGAACCCAGCACTGAGAGCTCAGCCACGGCTCAACCCTGGGCTGCTGGAACAGGGCACAGCTCTCCCACCTGGAGCCACACCTGCCCCTTCCTCACACACCTGGCACTTTATTTTCTTCCCTTCCATGTGTGCAGTATGGCCACTGCATATTCCTCACTCTTTACCTTAAGGACAAATAAAAGATAATGGATAACTCACAACCTGAGCTGGAGGCTCAGTCCTTTCTGTGACTGTGTTCTTTTGACCTGGCAGTGCCCCAGGAGGAGACACAAGCAGTGCTGCTGCTCTCAGCTTTCTCTTGCTCTTTGTATGCCCAGGCTGGCTCTAGGAAGGCACCTACACTCCACAGCCTTTGCACAAGAAGGGTCAGTGTGGAAGGAGCTGTTCAGTGCACTGCTTTTACTCACTATGTCTCTGAGTACTAAAGATTATCCATACCATTCTAATTTTGGCACAGAGAACAGCAAGAGCTTGGATGCCTCACCAGACTCCAGCATCTACTGATTCAACACTGTAGAGAAGCAACAGCAGCCACTCGTGCTGGAGCTGTTCTCTCTCCTCCACTCAAGGCAGCTGATGTGTCAAAAGCAGTTCTCCTGAGGCATGTGTTGGCTGAGGCAGCCTCTTTGATGAGTAAAGTAAAAAGTGTGCTCTCTAGATAATGCAAACACTTGTACCATTCCCACACCTTGACCAGATACATTTTCCTGAAATAGGTGCCTGGCATGTACACACACACACACACACACCAGTTCTCTCCCCTCATACTAGCACACACAAGGACTAAGTCAAAGAGCACAGGTTTATTCTGCATTCTCCAGGGTGTCCCTGGAATGTGAATATTATGTGTGACAGATCTGCACAGCTTTCTAACACGTCCAATTTTTACCACATCTGAGAGATGTAACTGCACCTGCTGAAAAGGCGACACAGCAGGGCCAGCCCTCAGCAACTCTTGTCAACACAGCACCCTTCCCAGACATGACGTCTGCACAGCTGGTCTGTGCATGCCCTGTCCTTTCATCAGACTGACCCAGGGCACTGATAACTAATATTTGATAACAGGATTCACTTTGGCTGAAGTCAGTCTGCGTGTGCTCAGGGAAACAGCTCCGTCTGCTTCCCTAGCAGGGAGAGAATGAGCAAGCAAGCGTGCACGAAGCCTCCTTCTTTAAGCAGCACAGCTGCTGACAAAGGAGCCTGTATCTCTCGCCTTCTCTGAAGTTAATCCCAGCAGTTTAAAGCAGACTTGTGAAAAAGCATGAATCTGAAGTTACTCTGAAATGCTACTCCAAGGACACATTAGTTCCACTAGAGTCAAAGTATATGCCAGACGCAATAGGTCGAGTTCTAGTCGAAGAGATTGCACAGAAAGTAAGAGCTAATAATTCTTAATTTGGCATAACATGACATTCCCACCAGCTTCTCTCTCTCCTTCCAGTAATTGTATCTTGGCAGTATACATATTAAAAAATCATTGCACAAAAGACACATGATGTTGGGAAAAAAAACCCAAAAACCAAAACACCTTTCTTTGTGTTGTGTCATTCCAAAAAATGAAGACACTTTCACTGAAAGGGAAAATATGCTGATCAAAACAAAAAGGGGACAAAACCTCATTCATTCCTTATTTGTTTAAGAATTACTAAAAAGAAACATTTTTGTAGGAGGCTAGGGCAACAATAATTTAGACATTAATAAATTGAGCATTGTAACAATAACTATTCAATTGAATAGAAGAATTCTGGCAAGAAACTTTTCACATGGCATTCAACAGATATTAAAATAAATGAACAAAGTATGCAAGTTAAATTACTTCAAAAATAATGACTTTCCAGCATTTTACCATAATGACAACATCCAATAAAAAGATACAATAGCACTGTGTAGCCTAAAAATTGTCAGTTTTATTTTACAAAGATGACTTCCAAAAGCATCTTGTCATGACAATTGAGTTTTGAGGAAAGACAACCTGATAAATAGAAGAAATTAACTGTCATTAAAGTCACTTAAGCACTCCTCCTTCCTGTTATCCTTCTCATCTTGGCAGTAAATGATAAGAAGATTTTCAGGGAGGCTCAGTCATTGATGGCAGGATCTAGAAAAGAAACAATTTTGCATACAGTTATTCCCAGGTTCCAGTTATTGCATTTCACTAACCTGCACTCAATTGGCTTCCTTCTGCCCCTGGCATGGGCACAGTGGGCCATGTACTTCATACAAATCACTGCTCCCTGTTACACCTTACCCCATGAAAATATCCAGGTGGCTGCAATCCTGTGGCGTTAATATCACATACAAAGGTAACAGTAACAAAGGTAACAAAGTCCCAGTAACAGAGCCCTGTTATCCACCAACTGTGAATTGCAAATACCAGCCAGTGCTTTAGCCAATAGGGACCAGACATTGCTCATTATCATGCAGTTCATTGCTTATGGGACATGGTTGAACTTGAGCCTGTAACTTCTGGAAAATGCACCACTCATCCACAGGAACATACCAACAAAATAAATGAAGGACCAGATGCAATGGTTACAGGAGAATTAGTGAATAGGCAAACTACAACAGCACATTTCCTTCCCCTGTTCCCTCCCAAAAAACATTACCCAAGATTTTTTCTGACTAAGCAAGCAGCTTCAAGAGGAAAGGAGGGCATGGATTGGGCAAAGAAAAAAGCTCTGAGCCTTGCATATCCAGACTAAGTCCCGTGCAACCCAGGAGGTTGTGTGCATGGCAACCCCACTTCCAACATACAGAGTAATTAATTGTATTCCCACATTAAAGCTACCATGGCACACCTCCACCTTGGCAGATTTCTAGCTGGCTTTAATCCTTTCCACCCTCCACATGCCAGGTTCCTCACACCAACTGGCCCTCAGTGACAGCTGAGTTTTCAATGCCATACAGTACCTTGATGCAAATGGGTTTTGCCCTTTTTTCCACCTTTTGCTAGGCTACACTGCCACTTAGTCACTGCACTGACATAACAACTCCACCTTCTCTGCTGCAGTGCAGCTGTACATCCACTGATGTGACAATGGAAGTGAGGGCTTCATCCCTACAGGAACAGAGCTGCCTTTCAGTTTGCAACTTGCATCATTTTCATGCTGAGGACAGAGCATATGGTCCTTCGAAGGGACATCAAAATAAATATGACAGGTCAGTGCAATCATCATACTGAATGAATTCAAATGATGCCGTATCTAAAATGAAGTGTGTGCACATAATAAAGATTCAAATGACAAAAAAATTCTCCTACCCTTTATCCCTCTCTGAATTATTTATGAATTCTGCAACTCCAGCTGTTGCCACCAGCCCAAGGACACTACTTCATTTTGGGAATGACACTTCATATTAAAAGATAAGTTAACAAAAGAAAACAAAAAGAAGGAAAAAAAGGACACTGGGGGCCTTTAAAGACCACAGAAAAGCACAATACATCTCTTCCCAGCTCTTACAAAGGAAAATAATCAACAATCAATTCTGTTCGTGTTTCTCAACTTGTTTCCATAATTCCAGACACAGATTTCAACACTAATGCATTAAGTCAGCCATGCCTTTTTAACCATTGCAGTTAAGCAAGACTCTCACAGCATCTTGGATCCCTCACATATTTTTATAGGGTTATCTCAGTCTTACAGTTCACCATAAGCCATATGCCAACACATCAAAGACTGTGATACTATCTGCACTACTGACACCTTTTAATACATAAAATGGTCATTCCAAAAGAATAAAATATTTGCATATATGGAATTGCTTTTGGGAAAGCAATAATTTGTCCACAAATTTAAACAAAAAGAAGCAACACCTTCAAAGTGAAGTTTAGGGCACAAAGAATTGGTTTCAAGTAATCATGACATTTAGATGAGCAAATTCTACACAGTGCTGTCTGCCTACTTGTAGACTGCTCTGATTTGGATTCCATCACACACTAGTTCTTAGATTTCAAATAAGTAATTTGGCAATGGGAAGGAGGCAGCATGGAGAAGGCTTAGCCAGTGAGCACAATTTCCATCACCTACATCAACATGCTCTCCTCTCTTACTTTAAACTAAACTTGTTTTAGTTGGCTGCTCTGTAGAGCAGATAGATAACACAGAGGCTCAGTAAACAGGAAAAAAAAATATAAATCTACCATTGGTTTTGGTTGCTACTTTATTCACCATGGAATCAAGATCTGAATTGTTACACAAAACCACCCACTACAAGAACATACTGATGTATTGTGTTCACTGTGAAATTAACTGAGTCAAAATCTGCAAGTTGCTCAGTGCTGAGGGACACAGCCCCTAAACAGGAGCCCCTCATGAGTGACCAACAGCTTCATCTCTGCCACAAATGATATCATTCTGTTCTCTATCCATGATCTTAATTTCACAGTGTTTTCTACTTTTACCTTTACCTAACTGAACAGCAATTGGGCTTATGTTCTGTTCCTGGGAGATCCCAAATGCCACAAGAACTTTTAACCACTTTCAACAAATTAATTATTTAGGATTTTTTTCTTGTCTGAGGTTTTTATTTTCTCCTCCATAAAAATGGACTAACAATTGTCACAGTTCTAACACAGAAAGATGTATGAATAAACTGCAGAGCTTCCAAGGTACCATCATCAGACAACTCCAGTATCACCCACAAATTAAAATAAAAAGCCAAAAATGCACCATTTGCCTTTAGTGCCAAGCACACGGTTCAGGCCTGAGCTGGAATGTCAGATATTCAATAAATAAACTCATCTTTGGGAAAGGCAGCAAAGCCAGAGTTGTTGCCTGTCTCACAAGTGAAAAATGCCAATGGCTTGCAAGCAGAGATCTGCTGTTACTCAGTTTGGTACCATGAGCTCATGCAGTGTTATCCAGGAAAAGGAGATGTTGTTAAAACAAACATTTATTTGCCCTTCAGTCTACAGCAGAGCTGGCACCCAGCCCTGAACAGTCTCCCTCTTCCTCGCTACTGTGGGAAAGCTACTGAACAAGAATCCTCCCCTTCCATCTCCTGCTGTTGGCCAAAGAAACAAAAAGGCACAGAAACAAAGAACAGGCAGAGAACCTGAGGTGTGTAAAATGTCACTGAGCAGGAAGTTAAGGTTCTACACTGGAACATTTGTAGATCTCTTGTAACATTTACAAGAGCCCCAAATTCTCCTCTTGTCACAGCTATATATTTCAGTTTATTAATAATGATTAATATTCTCCAATATTTTGGAAATATGCACAAATCCTCTCAAAACTACAATTATTTAGTTGTAACCCACTCAAACGTACATCATACTTTTTTTTGAAAAGTAGCAAATTAAAAACAGGAACATATCTCACATTCCAGGGTTGCCATTTAACTCTCAATGCCACAGGTTCTCAAGTGCCTCCTGAAATAGTTTCTAGCTGTGCTAAAGGAATGACATTTGGAAAAAAATCACCTGTGTGCTGATAGGAAAACATCCTTCTGAAGATTTTCACAAGCTAGTTGGATGCAATTGAAGTTAGTCCTCAGAAAATAAGAAAAGTCGTCTTCATGCCCAAACATGCTCACTAAATGCTTCTGGCTATGACATTATTTCATAATTGACACATTACACACAAACAGCCCAAGAAAATATCTTTTTGTCTATGTCTGGATTACACGGCTATTTATACCCAGTGCTTCTGCAGAGCCTTCCCCATGTTGCACGATGCTCTTGAATACAAATGACCAATTGATCCTTTCACATGATAGGGTGGGGGTTTTTTTAGTGTTCAATACTTCTAATGTTTAAAAAAATTGTACCTCAACATGGTCTTTAATCCTTACCCTGAACAATTTGAGTACATTTGTATTAATCTATTAGATGCTTTTCCACACCACACCTATGGCACTGCATAAATTACTGTAATTTAAATGAATTACTGCTTGAGAATTCTCATGTGGTAAGAAACATGCAGTATTATATGTTATGGAAAGAAAAATGTGCATTATGGTAACTAAGTTTTATACCACAGTATATCTAGGTGCTCATAAACCAGCCATTCTAAACTGCTGAAGGACAAGAATATTAGACTGATCACACAGAACACACATCAGTATGTCAAGAAGTCAATAATAGGAAATTAAATCTACAGTTTCTTTAGATATATTCCAATGCCCATATTGAGATTCCACATTAAAAATGCCATTAGGCTAGCTGAAGAATATTACTGCAAAAGATATTTACACCTATAGTAGTTCTATCTCTGCCCTGGATAACTTGCATTTTCCTGTGTTTAATCTACTGAAACATATTGAAGAAAAAACAACTTGGAGAAAAGAAAAAATAAACAGAAAAAAAACCCTGAAGTTCTTTTGTTACATTACTCCACATATTACCAATGTTTAAGGATGACTTGTTTAAGACTGCACATTTCAACTACCTAACACTAAAGAATGAAAAGCTTCTTGCTACAAGCTAAAAAGAAAGTCTTTACCATGCTCCTTGAAGAGCTCATTTTCACATTACTCAGGCTTCATTATGCTGAATCAATATTCGTTTAGTCACTGGGTTATTGACATATTTTAAAATAAAAGTATACCCTTCAGCTACTGCACTCATTACGGGTAATTTGTCTTGTCAGGGAGCAGGGAATATTATCCCAGTCTTTCAGGGGCTGACAGCCCATGGAAATACCTCCCCTTGGTTACAACTGTAAATAATTTTAAGGTAAAATATTGAAAAATCAATGACTGTTTCCTGCAATCTGTCACAAACAAATCAATCATAATCTGCACAGCCAGAGAGTATGATTTGAAGGAGATGAGAGCAGATGTAATTCTTGGCTGGAATCTCTCATTTCAAAATCACCTCACATAATGGTGTCATCATTTAAACACTTAGCAGTCACTGCAACTGCCACTCATAACATCTAGTTGGACAAAACCACAAGGAAGAGGAGGAGAAATGCCACTGCTGTTATGTAAACAAACACTTTATTTCAATGGTTGCAACATTAGCGAATTTCACAGATATAACAACAAGGCTTGCCCCTCCACAAACATCCAAGGTGCTTTTCCTTCTCAGTGGAAGACTGCCTATAAATGAGCCTCTCAAAATGCAAAGCATTTTAAATTTTAAAACCAAACTATGCTTCATAAAAAGTGAGAAATAATATCTGGTACTAATACTACCTCTAAAAATATTTTATTCACTTCAAATTGCTCATAACAGAATTATGCATCAAATTCTTAAGAGATTAAGAAAGGAGAATTATCTGAGGTACCTTTGTCTTTTTAAGAGCAATAAGGATTTCAATGCTTCTTTGTCCTCTACATATTACATTTCACATCTAATTTTCATTAAGCACACACTGACTCAACTTTTGGGTAGGAACCACTGCAAAGTATATGCGAAAGAAAGTCACAACCTACATAAATTAATTGCTAATATATTTTCAACTTGCATTCAAAGATTAAATGTTGTATATGGAATTACATCTATATAAAGGATCAATTTATACATAAAGAATTAACTACTGCACTCAGAATGCTATAAACTGACCTTTGTAGATGTGAATAAATTGTGCAAAACTAATCTATTTTTACAGAGAAACACTAATGCTTAGACTAAAATTATTTCCTCATTTGTCCCCCCACCTCACTACATTTTCACCCCAATACTACAGTGTTTAAAAGAATTCTCTGCAGATAAAACAGGATAAAACTGTTGTAAAACTGCAAAATGCCTAAGCCTGCATTTTTTGCACAAACAAAATTTACAAATGCTCATGGAGTGTTTCCCTCTGGAGTCTATAATTTGAGCTCTTAATCTTTAATGTGCAGAGCCCGTTATCACATACTCATTTTAATCACATTAACCTTAGCAACTCCTAATTCTGAATATTTATCTTACAACTGTGAGACTAAGAAAAAAATGCAACCAAAAAGATGAAATTATTTCCTCTTTTCTTGAAAAAAATCCCTTAATACTGTTTTAAAAAATCAAAGAATAGGGCATATTGTACATCTAAGTAAACCTCTCCAAGGTTTGCCTTCCTTTAAAGCAGGCTTTAAGTCTCTTTATCTTCTACTTGGAAAACATACATCTCTAACTCTATTGATATACATCAAAACCACTATTGTTTGTAGCAGCTGGACAGATTCCCTTTCTCAGCAAAATAAATTATTAAAAAAAAAAAAAAAAGAAACTGAAGTCTTAAAGAAGCAGTTAGTGCCTTAGAGGCTAACTAAGTGTAAATACCAGCCATGAAGAAAATCAGCTTATTGTGGGGAAGGCCCCTCCACAGTGAAAGGAAGAGGGAGGAGGCAGTGGCTGAGCAATTGCTAAAAACCAAAGTAGCTCCTAGAAATGAGTTGCAGTTGCCCACTTTTTCCCTGGATGAGATCTATAATGAAGCTATCCAATAGACAGCCCCAGGCTCCTCAGCCCCCTCACATGTCCTCCTGGCCCAGGGACAGTGACAGAGGGAAGCCCTGCTCCCCAGGCTAAGCCATTGTGCGAGGGGGAAGCGCGGCACGCACAGAACGCGCCGGCAGCTTCCCCCTGTGCCATTCCCCTGAGCCAGCTTCTCATTTCTTGTGACAATCACCTAATTAGGTGGGTCAAGAATTGCAGAAGATAGAAGAGATTCATTCTTCCTTACATGCCAGCTTTCCTATTTGTAAAAAGGAAGGCAATGGCTCTTCCACTCCATTGTAAGGCACTTAATAAATGTTAATAATAATTAAGTCAGTCACATCTCCCAGACAACACTGTCAGATCTTTTTTTGCAGTATTTCAGAACTATTTGGCTCAGGAGGGAGCTCCCACAAGCTCCAGACAGAAAAGGACTCACAGATTCCATCCTTCAATGCAAGAGGTCACAGAGGGCTGTGCCACAGCAGACATTTCACAAGCCCTGAGGAGCAAGAGCAGCACATGCTGCTGCACTACAGATGTTAATAGGTCAGCACTGTGAGTGCAATTTCCTGCTGGACAAAGCATTAAGATGCTCTAACAGCTAGTAGGACTGTGAAGTCTTTCTGGTTAAGAAGTTGAACTAGATTCAATTTCTTGAATGAAAAGATGGTTTGGGTTTGTTGTTTTTTTTTTTTTTTTTTATATCTCAATCAAGAAACAAAAGCACTACTGGTTATGCAAAGAGCTGAAAAAAGAAAGACACTGAAGAACCTACGAGCATTTCCTCTAGTACCCACCTTCTCCATTTACTGCTCTCACTCATAATGTTAATTTAAATCACTGGCATATGTTCATTTATTTAATGCAGCTCCACATGATCACTAAACAATATAGCAATGCCATATTACATCATGCAACATTACTGACATGACACTATTAGCAATACTATACCTAATGAAGTTTATAAAGTCTTCGTGTTTGGGCATTACAGAAAGATGAAGAATCCTGCTTTGAAATAGCTCCTGCCTTCCAATTCTGTCCTTCCCTTCTTCAGCATTGCTGAGACCATCTCACTGAGCTCATCTGGAGAGAACAAAAATAGAAAACAACATACTTATTACATGCACTGTGCAATTTTCTCAACAGAAATGGAATAAAGTTGATGTATCTGGAAACATTAATTCTGCATTTTGTAAGTGACTAAACCCAGCACCACAAAGGGAAGTGCCCCAGCTCTAATGCTTTGCTTAATGAATCATATCATACTCATAGCAGATTACTTACCATTAACTCTGAACAGGACTTAATATGGTTAAAAATACTGCAAGCCCAGGTGTATTCTGGCTTTGTACTAGGTCTCTTCCCATATTCAGGCAGGTACAGGATAGGATGGACTGCTGGGTTCATTTTCCCCACTGTGCATCTCGCTGCTTCTCTCTTGGGTGCAATCTGGAAAGGCAAAAAAAAAGGGATGTATGGAGAATGGGGGCTGGAACAAAAATACAGTATTTGTCACTAATTCAGACAGCATGTTTCTCTGACAAACAAGGATTATAGACTGAGCAATGCAAGGGTTTCTTCACTCATTGATCCTGTATGTTTGTTAAATCCCACAAACACTATGTTAGTGTCACATCCCACTGGATGGTGTTCAATCCTGCATGTTCCAAGAGGTGCACCACAAACAGGTGCCTATGGAAGTCCAAGATCTTAGGAACAGGGCAGTTTAATGGCATTTTGCTAATGAAACAGTGATAGAATTAATCATTTGCTCAAAAGCACAGGAGTCTAACAATTATATGAGCATGGACACCAATTTACATCTGAACATTTCTGAGACAAGCAGAGTTCCTGTTAGGTAAACTGAGGCCAAGGTTACACGAACAAATCTAGGTCATAGGATGTGCCAGAAATGCAAGGAGAAAACAAACCCAGGTCTAGCCCTTTGCGTGCTATTAAGTTTTCCAATCCCTTCTCAGCCAGCCTAAAAGTCTCTCCACCCTACTGCAGCCTCCTCCCAAAGAATGGATGACCTGGATGACCTCAGCTTAAGTTTTACTTAGGGCCACAGCCGCACAGTGTATATTACAGGGAATATCAGCTGAACTTTAACTGATGCAAGAAATTAAATACTGAAATAAACTTAAGAAAAAGCATAAAGGAAAAAAAAACCTTTAAAATTACTTCTGAAACTTAGGCTCTACAGAGCTGTCCTCTTCCCAAGAGACATTCAGGAAACATAATGCCCACAGGAGCTGGGAGACAGCAAGGTCCTTCCTAGATAAAAGCCAGAAAGTCAGCACAAACAAAGCAATTCTCACACTGCCAATATCATAAAGAAGTCATAGGCACCTTTTTATAATGACAGAGTATTCTTAATAAAAGCTTCAAGCAGGTTTTACAGCTGCATATTATCCAATGAAACCAGTAATAAACAGCACTGTAGAATTATTTAGTGCAACTCCAATACGCCGAGAGTCTCAACCTGGGTTTTATTTATCACACAGGCTAAAATGTTTGTTCTTGGCTTTACAGTAGCAGCCAAGCCTGTAGCTATCTTTTATCCCAGCACACTGCCATCTGGATATTGATACTTTGCTATGGGATATGAAAGAAGAGCATAGTTACCTAATACAGCTTAATTGAAAACACAGCACCTACATATTATACCATGCATTATTTTACACAAAATTAAATCTGAAGGGCATGAAAATTTCTGTAGATGTCAGCAGAGAATATTTCAGAGGTAAATGCTGTGTTCGTCATCTGCGCTAGAAATGCTAAAAAATACTGTGAAAAATATGTGCTTACAAGAAGAAAAAGCTTGTTTTTGCTCTGTTGGGAAAAAGGAAATTGCTCAGAAAGGTGCATCTCCTTCAGCAAGAGCAGGAGAGTAATCAGTCACATGTTTATTAGTACATTAAACTCTGATATGGTGATCCATATTCACCTTGAATGGTCCAACTGGTTTGTTTTTCTCCTCAAGCAATGATTTAATAATAAAAAAGAAAAAAAGTATGCTGGTTCTACCAATACATTCACTTTAATCTGCAAAAAACAGCTTTAAGAATCATCTACATCTGCACCACTCACATTAAGGAATACAGACTAAAAAGCTCTAATAAAATCCCAGAAATTAGGAACTGTTAAAAAGAATTCCTTGGGTGTAAGGCCAGAAAGGCTACCTGGCTTTATGCTTCTCCTCAGAGAGGTACTGCTGAGCTCTTTCAAACACCAGTCATAAGGACTGCAAATATATGGAAGTAAAGTAGATAAAGCACAAAATCTTTGGAACACAACACTGCTATTAAGACACTCATCTCTAACACCCACACTGAAGGCCAGATTCCAGCTGCAGGAGCTCCCACCACGCTGCAGAACCTGCAGGCAAAAGGGAATTTGCCACCATGAGGGAAGCTATGGGCTCATGTAGATCCCATAAAGCAGCACAGGGAGCCACAGCCATCCTTCCCACTGAGCTGCTCCTCATTTGCTGTAAGAGCCAACTAACAGGAGATGTGGCTTGCTTTAAGTGAAAAACTTGCTCTAGACATGAAAGAAAGCAGTTTTTCATTTTTCACTCAGAGTCTATTTTCTGCATGTGTCCATGGAACTGTAAGTAAAATAAACCCTAAAGACATTCTTAACTTAGTCCATACTATGCCAACAAATTCAAGCAAATAATGCCATTTAAGTTAATTACAGGAAACTTCAAGGAAACTGAAATGCAGTTTCAGGTTCTCCCATGATACTGTCAAGATCTTTGGAGTTACATGCTCAGTACAATAACTAGGTGCTTGAAAGACTTGTCAGCTGCACTTTTCTATTTTATTCCACACACTAAAAAGGCTGCTGAAGTGATTAAAAAAAAAAAAAAGACTGGAACTGATAATCAGGCTTCTTTTAGCAGACAAGAAGTGATCTAAAATAGAGAGGCTTGGAGAGAAAAGCAAAACTACCTAATACCCAAATGCTAGGCACAGAAGAGTAATTCTAGGTGTTCACGAGTTTACACCTCACTCTCAGACCACAAACACACAGAGTGTGAACAACGAGAATCTTGGGCAGAGGAAGTGCAGGAAGAAGAAACAACAGAGCAGCTGATCTTGCTCAGAGAGCTCCTCCTTTATCCAGGCTGAGAGCCACAAAACACCAGCACTTCCACGGCACCTGGAAGTCCCAGCACTGCACCTGAGGGAAGGAGCAGCAGTGTCTGCAGGAAGGGGCCTCTAAGTTTTATAGCCAATATTTTACACGCATTTTTTTAGCTCTTGCCCAGTTAATAATGTTTTGATTTAAGATAGAAAGACACAGGCCCCTCTCTCCCCTTTGCACACTAATTAGTTTTACTTCTATGGTAGTGCAAAGATGAGAAAGAAAATTTTCTCTTCATGCCTAATTAAAAGAATGAATATTCACGTGTATTTATTTTTCTCTTATGAGTTGTTAATACTTTAAAATATACTGTATGAAACATCTCTTATCAGATGTTTCCAGCAGCAATTTCCCCTACCATCTGAGTCTCACAGAGTTTTTTTTTTCAATAGGACAGCTTTAACTGAAACAGGGTCTCTTGTAGGAGAATTACTATTTAATTCTTTTTGCTTTAAGAGGATTCCCTTTAGCATCACGTACATAATTGTTGGGTAATACTGTCCCAAATTGAACTGGAGAAACAAATTCAGTGTCTAAGGTCAGGTATTCTGATAAAGAAATATCAAAAAGGTTTTGAGAAAACAGCCTCCTTCTCATCTACCCCTGTAAAAAGAAAAAAAAAAGAAAAAAAAAAAGTTGAAATGATCTCCTAATGCATCTCCCTTCATAATTCATGCCGAAAGATGACATTTTCTCAGGATCTTAATTAAGATAATGATGAACACCTGTGTCGGCATTCTTTGGCAAGACAGCATTATCCATCATAATCTTTTAAGTACTCTCAAAAAAACCCAACAGAATCGTATGACGGAACCAATCTGTTGCCTCTCCTTGCACTAAGTTTTACATCTCAGACACACAGAAGAACGATTAGATCTTTAAGGACTGCAATAAAAACAGGATCGTTAGATTTTAAAGTTTCAACAGAAAGTAGCTATTAAATTAATTAAATTAAGGTGTATCATATCCAAGATAGCCAAGTTTAACTGCATTCACTATAAGCCACCTGGAACCAAACCACTTACAGTTAGAGCCTACCAAGAGCTCTACTTTTAAACTATAGTTTGCTGTTACTTCCAGGATCATTCTGCCTCTTTCCATTTGTTTCTCCCAGAAACAAAATATTCTCAGCTGATCCCTACTGTACATTCATGCCCTGATTTATTAAGCCATTTTATGCTGTACCCCATTTGCACAATCTAAATGAAACCATGCAAAAGAAACCAGTGTAGAAAAAACAAATATGCAAATCCAAGTTTTGCTATATTTTGGGTCACCTTTTGTGCAGTCATCTCAGATCCAAGCTCCTCTCATCCCAAAAAGCCTACTGGAGTCCAACTACTAAACTAACCAATGACCCTTTCAACAGCTTTGCAGGACCAACTGAACAGACTGAAGGCTATAAAAATAGGGATTTTAATTATTTATTTATAGAAGCTGAATCTAAATTCACATGCCTAAATTTAAATAATGTCAACAGGCCTAAATTTAAATAATGCCAGACTGTAAATCTTTCCCACTATTAAATAAGACTTTAAGGGCAAGCATTTTTTCTATTGCATTAACAATTTATCTTCAAAAAAATTATGAGAAAAATATAAACAGTCCAGAATTTTAATATCAATCTTCACTGTTATAGTTTCATTGGCAGCTGCAAAATACACAAAAACCCCTAATACCAAGAACTCATCCATATCTTCAAATGCACGTACCTCCAGCAAAATGCAGAGAAGCAGCAAATGTATCCTCAAGCCGCACGTTTGTTAACAGCACTGATGAACAACATAAGAGTCTTGAAACAAACTTCTTATTTCCCTTCCATCAAGTGGTTGAAAAGTCCTGCAAAGCAGATTAGTCTTAGGCTTTCACATTTTAATATGCTGCTATCACAGGAAAAAGTTGCTGTGACTAGTCATTCAGTAAAGCTATCAATGTGCAAATAAAGCAGAAAATAGAGACATCCTTAAGAAATGAGTCTCAAATTTGATATAAAGTGAAGGTGACAACCACAGCAATAGAACTATAAACTAAATGTTTCAATATCTTGAATAATTATCTACAGTTCTTTTAAAACTGCAAAGAATATAATAGTGGCATAATGTAGTGAGAATGTCAGTTTGATAGGCACTTACAATCCTGACGGCATAAGAGTCCTATCACTACCGTTTATTAATCAGCTCTGGTATTATGTTTGCAAGGCATGAAAGTATGCATGAACTCACCACAGTTTCCAAAATGTATGCCTACAGAAGAAAGATTAGTGGAACATCAGAAATAAAGAGGGTAATTTTACATGACGTTAACCTTACCTCCTCTTCAAAAAAGTCAGATGCCATGGGAAGATGGTTAAAACTTCTGCTTCTTCCTACAAAGAAAGGAGCACGGAAAAGCAGTTAGTTATTCTACTCACATATAAAATGAATGTTAAATGTATAAAACTTGACCAGATGATATCTCACTCCCCGAACAAGGGGGATTGTCAGAGGATTATGACAGAAGAGCTTTCGAGTGGAGAAAGAAATGCAGTGCTCCAGAGCGATCGCTATAATGAAGCCGGGGACAAATACCGGTGACACCGTGCAGTCGAAAACTGATGAAAGTGCACACCTGTGTGGATTGAGCATGTAAAGGAGCGTGCGAGCCGGGGATGGACCTGTCCCGTTTACCGAGGCAGAACCACATGGAGTTTAAGGAGACGAAATTCCGCACACCGCACATTAAAAAATTAAATTTAAAAAAAAAAAAAAAGAAAACAAAACCAAAAAAAAAAAAAAAAAAAAACCAACAACAAAACGGGGGGAGGGAAACGCAAGAGGATAGAGGCAGGAACGGCCAGACCGAGCGCGGCTCGGCAGCAGCCGAGGAAGAGCCGAGCCCGGTGCGGCCCCGCCAGTCCCGCCCGGCGCTGCCGAGACCAGCGCGGGGCCGGGGCCGAACCGCGCCGCCCGTCAGGGGGCGCCCCGCGGCGGGGCAGCGCCGGCACCGAGCGCCAGAGCGGCCCCCGGGCCCCGCTCCCTCACCTCGGGCCGGGCCGGACTCGGCGCAGCCGGGCTGCTCCGGGCCGGACCGGACTCAGCGCAGCCGGGCTGCTCCGGACCGGGCCGAGCCGGGCTCAGCGCAGCCGCGCTGCCCCGGGCCGAGCCGGGCCGGGCCAGGCCAGGCTCAGCGCAGCCGGGCTGCTCCGGGCCGGGGGCGGCAGCCGCGGCCCGCAGCGCCTCCGCGCGCCGTCCTGTCAGCGCCGCCTCCGGACTCCGCCGCAACCGCGCCCGTGCTGCCACCGCCCCTCCACACCCCGCGCTGAGGGACAGCTCCGCGGGCCCGTGGAAGAAGCGGAGCGCCCGCCGCCGGCGGGGGAGCAGCCAGTCATGCGCCGGGACGGCCGGGGGCGGGCCTGGCGGGGCCGCGGCCTGATGGGTACTGTAGTGCAGGGTAGGGTACGGGGGTGACGCTGCTGTACGGCGGGCAGCGCCCGCCCCGCCGGCCTCGGTCCTGCCGCGTCCCCCCCGAAGGCAGCGCGGACAGCGCGCCCTTCCCGCCCAGCCCCGGCCCTGCAGCGCGGCCGCTTGGCGAGTCCCAGCCTGCGCCCGGCTGGGGGCTGTGGATGCTGCCGCCGGGACGGAGCCCCGGAGAAGGAGGGAGGGAGGGAGGGACGGATAAAGCGGGGCGGCGTCGATGTCGCCTCCACGGCGACACGGGGAGCTCCTGCCCCGGCCTGCCCGTTTTAAAACACAGCCCTGCTCCTCGCGTCTCTGCGTTCGTCCCGCGGGGGAGCGCGGCGAGAGCATTAGGGTCGGGAAATGCAAAAGTTACAAAATAAAATAAATTCTGAAAATATAAGTCTTAGGCTATCTTCCCCCTTCCCTCAACCGAGAAAGGCACGGCGGATCCTTATGGCCAGGGGTCCGCGGCCGCCGGAGCAGCTCCTTTCCTCAACCGCAAGGGAAAAAATATGCGAGGAGGGAATAAATCGGGATATGTTTCTATTGAGAAATATATCTGGTGGAATCACAGGAGATTACATCTTCTGATCGGCAGGGATTTATCCCGGTTCATATGGTTTTAATCTGCTTTCGCCTCGACCCTTCATGGAGCCGAGGGCGGGGGGACGATACCCGGTGTGTTCCTTAGATCCGCGGGCAAACCCTCGCTCTGAGCGGTGTCTGCGGACCCATCTCAGCCCCCTCCGCTCCCCTCCGGATCGCCCTTCTCCTGCGGCCGGCGCTGGGAGTCTAAATCCGAGCCCTCCGCGCGGCTGATCCCCGCTCCTGGCCGGACCCCGCCGCCGCTCCGCCCGCACAGCCGCCGCAACAGGTCCGGTGGCGGGGTGGCCCCTGCCCGCGGGAGTGACCGGCCGAGCAGCCCAGGGACAGGGCTGGCTGCGGCTCTTCCCCAACGAAAACCTCCTTTTTTGTTAAGAAAATCAAAACTAACAGCACCAGCAGTCCGCCGTATATCCCACCTCCAATGATTTAGCGGAGGGAGGGGCAGGGGCAGAGAGCACGAGGAGGGGTGGCTGTGAAGAGGGGGAGCCGGGCGGCTAATAAATCTTATTAAAGATCTATTTTTTTTTCATATACTGATTGGCTTGCATTCCGGCGCAACGCGGCTCCGCACGGTATTTAGCACATGCAGAAAGTTGGAGCTGATCTTAAATGGCTCGGAGGTGACTGCAATCCAGGAGCCGGCGCACTTGAGCCTCTGAGCGCTGGGGAGGGCCAGGGAAGCGCGGAGCCCTCCCGCTGGTTGGGCCCGGCCGCGGCAGCCCAGCGGGGTCCTGCCAGTCCTTCCACTGACAACACCCCGCGAAGGAGGAGCCTCGCCGGGCCGTGCTGAAGGCGTCAGGAGCTGCAATTTCCAACTTAGCATCTTGGCAGGACCCTTCGGAAAGCGAGAGCGAGGAGGAAGGGGGAAAAAAAAATCCCCCCAGTGCAAGGGGGAGAGAGAGAGAAAGAGAGGAGGGGGGGAGGGAAAGAGGGGAAAGCAAGGGGGGGAGAAAAAGGAGGAAGCGGTGCCCGGCTGCAGGCGAAAGCGGAGCAGCAGCCCCGGCGCAGAGCAAGGTGCCGCCTCTGCCCAGCTGGCGAGGGCGGAGAGGCGCCCGCGAAGCCCCGGCCGCAGCCGCCCCAGCCCGGCAGCGCGGCGGCTCCCTCCCGGCGCCTTGGGCTCCCGGGTATATGTGCGCGCCTGGCCATGTCGTATCCTCAGGGTTACTTGTACCAGCCGTCAGCGTCCTTGGCTCTCTATTCCTGCCCGGCGTACAGCACCAGCGTGATCTCCGGACCCAGGACCGATGAACTTGGGAGATCTTCTTCGGGCTCCGCTTTTTCCCCTTATGCCGGATCTACCGCCTTTACCGCCCCTTCTCCGGGTTACAACTCCCACCTCCAGTACGGCACCGACCCGGCCGCCGCCGCCGCCGCCGCCTTCACTTCCTACGTGGTAAGAGCAGCCGCGGGCAGCCGACACCGCGCCGGGCACGACGGCATCCCGTGGGCGCCTGTCCCCCCCCTCCCGGGCCTGCTTTTTGTTCCCATTTTATTTTTGAGATCTCGGGGACAAAAGGGAGCGCGGCTCCCCGCCTCGCCGCCCAACTTTCCCGCATCGCCGCCGTGCCCTGCCTCACACTGTTGCTGGCGGCAGCGGCGGGCAGGGCCGGGCGGGGGGGAGCCGCCGGCGCGGCCCGGGTGAGCAGGACCATGGCAGGCAGGGACTGGTTTCATTCCCTAAAAAAAAAAAAAATCAAATGTATAAAAAACACCGACCATAGTTCTGCAACAATTAGCTTGTTGTGATTGAAAAGGGAATGAATTCAGGACGGGTCGGCGATGGGAGAAATCCGGGTGATAAATCCAGGCAACTTTCCCCTGCCCGGCGATAATTAGGCTTAAATATTGCAGAGCTCTAATCCCATGGCCGCGAGCTGCTCCGCGGGGCTGCGCGGCGAAGGGAAGGGGAAGGGAAGGGGAAGGCAGGCACTGCGCCGCCGTGCGCGCCCGCGGGGCACCGCGGGGCCAGTCCGAATGCGGGACATCCACACCGCAGAGCTGTGGTCACAGCCAACGCCCCTCAGTTCCCCCCAAAAATCGGCGACTTTGGCTCAGCTTCTCCTCTATGTTTAGGGCAGAGTTTCTTTCCTTTTTCTGTGTCATCTTCTTTTCTTTAGGATTTTATTTTTGCCCTTCTCCCTCCTTTTTT
Source organism: Agelaius tricolor (assembly GCF_023055355.1). Classification (NCBI taxonomy): domain Eukaryota; kingdom Metazoa; phylum Chordata; class Aves; order Passeriformes; family Icteridae; genus Agelaius; species Agelaius tricolor. The sequence continues at coordinate 11,802,929 of NW_027269275.1, forward strand.
GTTTCTCTTTTATCTTCTTTTCTTCTCTCTTTTCTTCTTCCTTTTATTTTTTCCCCCACCCGTCCCTGGGCAGGGAGGAGCGGCCCAGCCCGCCCGGCCGCCTGAGCCCGGCAGGTTGTCTGCCGCGATCGCAGCGCAGGGGGGAAGGCTCCGGTCCCCCTGCCGCTGTCCGCCCCCACACCGCGCTGCCCACTTGCTTTTCCGCTCCTGCATTTGGGGGAGAACCGCTGGATTGCTGCAAGCAGCCGGCGGTCTCCTGGGGTCGGAGACTACGGGCCCCGGAGAGCTCCCAGGGCCCTTCCTCCCGGGAAAGAACCGGGGGACAAGCCGGGCAGGGCCCGGCGCTGGGGGGGAGGCGGCGGGGCGCGGGCAGGGGCTGCGGGCAGGCCCTGGTGTTGCCTTTGCCCTGTCATTGCCGCCCCGCGGCCGCTGACCTCGCCCCGCCGGGCCGCTGTCCCCTCTCTCCCCAGGGCTCGCCCTACGACCACACGCCGGGCATGGCCGGTTCCCTGGGGTACCACCCGTACGCGGCGCCGCTCGGCTCCTACCCCTACGGGGACCCCGCGTACCGCAAGAACGCGACGCGGGACGCCACGGCCACCCTCAAGGCCTGGCTCAACGAGCACCGGAAAAATCCCTACCCCACCAAGGGCGAGAAGATCATGCTGGCCATCATCACCAAAATGACCCTCACCCAGGTCTCCACCTGGTTCGCCAACGCCCGGCGGCGGCTCAAGAAGGAGAACAAAATGACCTGGACCCCACGAAACCGGAGCGAGGACGAGGAGGAAGAGGAGAACATCGACCTGGAGAAAAACGACGAGGACGAGCCCCAGAAACTGGAGGAGAAAGGGGACCCCGGGACTCCGGACACAGGTAGGACAGCGGGCCCGGCCGGGTCACCGCGGCCGCGCCCTCGGGGCTGCCCCGGCCCGGTGCGGCGGTGGCGGGGCGGCCTGTTCCCCCGAGCATGCAGCCGGGGCGGGGGGAGCCGGCGGGCAGCGGAGCGGGCCTGGCCACGGCGGGGACCGAAGGGTGGGCGGCGAAGTGGGTGGGCGGGTTTGGGGGCGCAGGGCGAGACCGAGAGCTGCCCCCCCACCCCTGTCCTTTCTCCCCCTACCAGGAGCGGCGGATCCCAAGGCAGCGCCGGGCTGCGAGCGCCTCCAGGAGTCCCCCGGCCCCCGGGAGGCCGAGAGCGGCCTCAGCGACTCGGATTGCAAGGAGCTAGCGGAGGAGCGGCTCGACGGGCCGCCCGTCCCCCACAAGGCGCCCGGCGCTTCCCCGCTGGGACCGTGTCCGGCGGGCCGCGGGCCGCCGCCGGCGGGCGGCGAGGAGCCCCCGCCGTACCGCCCGCCCTCCGCCGCCGCCGGGCCGCCGCACGCCGCCGACCTGCACCCGCTGCTGCCCGCCGCCACCGGCGCCTCTGTCATCCACTCGCCGCAGCAGGCGGCCCTCGCCAAGCCCAAGCTCTGGTCGCTGGCCGAGATCGCCACCTCGGCGGACAAGGCGAAGGAGGCCGGCGGCGAGGCGGCGCCCCCCGGCCCCGCCGTGCTGGGCGGCAGCGGCCCGTCCCGCTCGCCGCCGCGGCCGCGCTCGCCCGCCGCGCAGTGCCCCTTCCCCAACGGGGCGGTCCTGCCCCGGCCGCTCTACTACACGGCGCCCTTCTACCCCGGCTACACGAACTACGGCTCCTTCGGGGCCCTGCACGGGCACCCCGCCGGCGGCCCCGCCGCCGCCGCCCCCGGCGCCCACTTCAATGGATTAAATCAGACTGTCCTCAGCAGAGCCGAGAGCCTGGCTAAAGACACTAAAATGATCAGGAGCCAGTCCCAAGTAGACCTTTGCAAAGACTCACCTTACGAACTGAAGAAAGGTATGTCCAACATTTAATATCGGCTTCTCCTCCCTAACCCCTCCTGGGACTGTGGTTTTGTTCCTTTTTTTTTTTCCCTTTTTTAATTTATTTGAGAGAAATAATAAATTGCTTTGGCAGTTATTTTTCCAGTACCAAAAGAAAAACAAAACAAACAGAAAAAGACCAGCTCCCCCCTCCCTCCCAGCCCCTCTTCAAAAGTTTATAGAGTCTATTTGAAATGGCTGGTGGAAACCGCCCAGAAATGTCTTAAGCAAGTGAAAAGCAAACGAGTGACATGCTCTCTCTCACACACACAAAGAAGAAAGATTTGTATTAAATCTTATTCTGTATATTTAATGTAGCTTTTTTGTATTTAAATTGATAATACAGTATCTTTGAAGTAAATTATGAAATCAAGACAACTGTACAGGCATTAATGTTGTTTTCGTAATATAAATATATACATTTCTGTGTCTTTTTCCGAATTGTTTCATAGTTTTAAAATATATATATACAAGTTTAATTTAATTTTTTATGCCTATTGTTTTTTTTTTCCTTGGGTGTGAGTTAAACTATAATGCAAAAACGAGACAAAAAAAGGAAATAGGTTATACGTATTAGATTTAAAAAAACCCAAACCTGCAGCCGCCTTTGTAAAATGCAAATATTTAATTAAAAGAGATTTTTAACAGAATAAAAACCACTCTCTTTTTGCAACGGGCAGATACGTGCATAGCTGCGGAAAAATAAAAGCATGTCTTAAAAGAGACGCGGGGCTCCATTTAGGACCTCAGAGTAGTACCTGAAGCCTTTTTGGAAGTGGCAGGAAATTTTTAGAGGTCAGGGGGCTCCGGAGGCGAGAGCCGCCCGCGGGGCCGGGAGAGGCGAGCGGCAGCGGGACGGGGCCGGGTGCGGGAGGGACGCTATTCCCAGAGGTGAAGGCTTAAATCAGGCCACGCACAAAAGCACTTGTTAGAAACACCAAATCGAAGCGCAGTCCCATCTTTTAACCTAATTACTTCCAATCAGTGTCGTGTTTTATGCAAAGCAATCAGCTGGTGAACTTTGCTAATGAGTTCGATTTTCTGCCAGATTTAGCCCGCGTCGCTGCAGCGGCGGTGCTGCGGCGGCAGCCGGGGCCGCCGGCTGCCCGGGCGAAGGCGCTCGGTGCGGCGGGGGCGGCCGCAGCCCCTTTGCCTTTACCTTTGCCCGCAGCCCGGCCCCGGCGCGCAGCCCCGCGCTGCCCGGCCCGCGGTCTGGGGCGGTCCCGGCGGGGCCCGCGGGCGCGCAGCCCCGCGCAGGGCCGGCCGCGGGCGCGGTGCTCCCGGCGCTGGCAGGTAGGTGTCACACTCGGCCCGGCTTTGGCTCCCGCCGCCCGCTCGGCCGTGCGGGAGTCCCGCGGGGCCGCGCTCCGCTCCGCGCTAAGGCCGCAGAGCAGCGGCCGGTGTGGGACAGGGGCCGCGATCCCGGGGCAATCCCACCACAAGTCCCTGGGGTGCGGGGACAGAGAGCGCCCCGAGCCCCCTCCGCGCCGTTCTGGGGCTCCACAGCCCGAGGCAGGGGGAAGCGGGTCCCCGAGCGGATTAGGGGCTCCCCAGCGCAGAACCCCCAACCAAAACTCGGCTTCCGCTCGCGGGGCTGCCCGAGCAGCCCGGGTCCCCTGCAAAGGAATAACGGCGAGGACTACTCCAGCACCCGGCTGCGGGAACGGGTCCCTCCTTGTTCCGTGTGGATTTTGGGGTGTCAGCTGTACGCTGACATCGACACTGCTGATGTGATGGGAGTATGACTGGGACCTTTGGGGCTGGTGCCGAGACACCTCTCCGTTTGCTTGGATTTTTTTTTCTTTACGAGCCAGATAATTATTTTGTAATCTCCTCAACTTTGTCAGAGCCATTTATATTAGCTGTAACAGGTTTATTCATGCATATTTACATTTTACGGGAATTTAAATAGTAGTTTGTATTTTGAGTTTTAAAGATGCAGTCTATATTCGTTTGGTTATACGATTTTTGGTAGATAATTTGGTTTAAAATCAAAATTGTTTCAACTGAACGTGCAAAGAATCAAATACTCCTGGGATAATAGTATGTTATTTTGTCATTCTACTAACGATAAATGGTTTTTTTAAAAAACGCTCGAATTCCTCCGTTGGATATTTCATTTCCAGTCAGTGAGACCTGCAGGAAGGAGTATTTTTCGCGCAGCAATGAGCTTTACTGGACTCACCTGCCTTGTTTAAAAGGGGATAAAGTTCTGGCGGCGAGGGGCAGGGTAGCGCTGGCCCGGGTAGGACCAGCCCCGATGTGCGGGCTGGAGGCAAAGCGCCGCGGGCCGCCCCTCGCCCGGGCTGTGCCGGCCCCGTCCCCGTCCCCCGGCGGAGATCGCCTGCGGGGAACTCGGGGAAACTCCCTGGCGCCCTGAGCTAGAGGGAGCGACAAAGCCCCTCAGGACCGCGCTCCCGAGACAACAGGTTCCGCAGAGGAACGACTAACCTCAAAATAAATAGGTTTCAATTATTCATCTAGCTATGGATTTTTTTTTTAATTGTCGTGCTACCTTTCCACAGCTGATCTTCCGATCTCTGAAAAAGCTATTTTGCAAAGCAGCTTAGGAGCTTCGCTCGTTCAAAAGCCTTATTCCTTATACTCAGGGCTATTCTGAATAGGTCTATTAGCGATCTCAATACGGTTTTCGTTTGATGTATAAATTCCTAAGGGAATTAACCGTTTCCTTTAGGTTGCAGCCCGTCGCCTATTTTAAACCATAACTATTATTGTAACCCAAACGATTTCATACAACAATTTTATCCATCACCCTTTTCCCCTGCCACAGGAGATATACTGTATAGCCATTCTTTAACATAAGCACGAATTTACCAGTTTCTTTCCCGTAACAGAGTAGGGGGGAGGGGGTAGCGTTCGCCTTTTTTGCCTCTGGCATGTTAATTTGTTGTTAAGAAAAAAAAAAAAAAAAAGACGTGAGGATATCTTAAAATAAAAATAACGCCTGCTGCCAGTTAGAGCTGCCGTAGGTTACTCGGGAGCAGCCCTCGGAGCAGCCGGGAGCGACTCTCCCGCTGGGAACGGAGCCCTCCCGGGCCGCGGGCTGCCCCGCGGAGCTTTGGGGAGCGAGGGCTTCGCTGCCGCTCCGAAGCGCTTTTTGGGCAGGTGAGGGGGAAGAGAGGGGATGGAGGTGGGTTCGTCCAGCCTGGGCTTTCATCAGCTCGCCTGGCAGCAGGTGCTTGCCCAGGGGTGCAGGTGGGAACGGCCCAGCTCCGCTCCCGGAAGAAAGCGCTGGCCCCTTTCCGTGCCCGCTCCCTCCCCTTTCCGTCCCGGGCCCTACGGCACGGCCCTTGCTGGGGCGGGGGCGCCGCGACCCCTACGCCGCCCGCCTGGACGGCGCGGGTGGAGCGGCGCAGGTGGCAGCGGGGCCGCCCTCTCCCGCAGGTGACAGTCCAACATCCCCCACCAGCCCCCAGCGCGGCCGACAAGCCTGGTGGCGTGGCTGCTCCGGCGGGGCACACGCGTGGGGCCGCAGGAACAGCTCAGCCTCCAGGTCCCGTCCGCGGACCGAGGATCCGGGACCCCAGAGGAGACAAGGGGGGCTCCCGGCGGCAAGAGGCAGCTCGCCGGGCAGGGAGCGCAGCTCGCCTCGGGGAGCCGGGGCGACGTTCCCCTCCTCTCCCGTCCCAGCCAAGCGCCCTGACCCCGGGGAAGGATGAGGCTTCCCCGGAGAAAGCCGGGCAAGTGTCCCGAGGTCAGCCGTGCCCGTTCCGATGGGCCTACCGACACCTCAGAGCGCCCGGGATGAGGGACCGACCCCAGGTGGACTGCGAGCCCAGGGCTGCAGCCACCGGTCCCATCCATCCCAGCCACGGCAAAATTCTCTCAGTCCTGGAAGCAAAGAGACAGAGCTGGGGGTGCGGTCCAGCACAGCCCCCGAGCTCCGGCAGGGAGCCCCCTGTACTTCCAGCCCCGATTCTCAATCGCGGGGACGGAGGGCGAGAGAGGCGGGGAGCCTGGCGCAGCCCTGCTGCTTCCTCCTTCACGCTTAAAAACAAAACAAATCCTAATTTAGACCCTCAACACCCCGGACCGTGTTTACATCCCCCCCGCTGCTCTCCCCGCGAGTGTTGCCTTTCCAATTGTCACGATTAACCTACGGGGCTCCCGCTCGGCGCGGAGCCTCCGCCGCGGCCGGGACGGCGCGGTGGCGTCTAATTGGCTTATTGGACCTCCCCCGCACACCTCCCCCGCCCCGGCAAGAGGTTCTGAACAGCATCTTCTCTTGCCGTGCCTAGGAAGTACGTGAAAGCCCCTCCGCCAAGAAAACACGGGAAATTACACGGTCAGCAAGTTTAAAGGAGACGAATAAAAAATGTCACAGGGGTTTGCAGAAGGGAAAAGTACAAGAACTTCAACCAAAAACTGAGACGAGTTTAGGAAAAAAACAAAAACGAAAGAAAACAAAAGAAAATTCGTCCCCACGGCCCGGTCCGGCCGGCGCCCAGCGCCGGTGCGCAGCCGCGGGTATTCCTCAGCCGGAGTGCGGTGCGCCCGGCTCCGCAGCGTTCCGCCGGGCTCCGCAGCGTTCCGCCGGGCTCCGCAGCGTTCCGCTCGGCTCCGCAGCGTTCCGCCCGCCCCAGCAGCAGCAGCCTGGCTCGGGGCAGGCTTGGAGCCGCACGGGAGTGCCGGGGAGCCCGCCCGCCCCCCCCCCCCCCCAACATCCTCCTCCCGCTCCCCTCTTTCTGTGACCTGCCACGATTATTAGTAAGGACATCTGTGGCTGGCAAGGGAACAAGTGTTACCAAAACCAGAACCGGCTGTTTTTCCAAATGAGCAATATGTTAATTCCTCATCCCCCCTCTGGTTTCTTTAAAACCTGGCACAAATACATCAATGGCGGAGAATAAGGAGCCTTTGCAGAGAACAAGTGGCAGTTTTGAATTTACCTTTTGTGTGCGCCTCAGATGCAATCTTGAGGCATTTTTTCCCTTCTCTCCCACAGAAAAAGAGTGTTAATCTGCCCTATCTTGGGACCCAAAAGGATTGGAGTGGAGTAGATATTCACTGGAATCACATAGGGGAATAAGGGTCTTGCTTTATTGAATCATCAAATCCCAGGAATGAAGCTCTTAATTAATTATGGGTGCTAAAAATTCAGGCCAGCTGTTTCTTTTTACTTGGCTCTGACAGAGAAAGACAAAGTCTACATCGAGATCTTCTAAGGCGCATTCAGCATAAATCAGCGCCCTCGGCGGCGCTCCCGGCCGCGGCGCGACCCGGCGGTGACAGATGGCGCATTGTCCCCGCATTCCTCCACCGCGCCTCCGCGGGCGCGGAAGCGGCCGCCCGGCGGCGCGGCCCGACTCAAACCGGGGACCTTTCTCTGCCACGGGAAAGGGCTCGCCCGGGACCGGGAGGGATGAACGGGCCGCGCCTGGCCGAGGTGCCGGCCCTGCCCGACGGGGCGGCCGTGGCGGAGGCTCCTGCGCAGGCTCTGCCTTTTCTTGCCCGAGAGCGCTCCGCAGGCGCCTCCTCCGCCCCGGCAGTCCCACAGGGCCATTCCCAGTCCCTGCCCCTGCTCCGAGGCTGCGGCTGGAACCCCGGCACCAAAGGCTTCCTCGGCTTCCCTCGCTGCACCCAGCACCCTCGGCGATGCCTCTGCGGAACCACCTAACGCTGGAGCGAGGGACACGGGGCCCCCCAACATGGGCCCTCTGCTTTTCTCCCGAAGGCAGAAGCGTTTCCCTGCGCGGCCACGGAGTCCCCCGGGAGGGCTGCGGCGGGCCCCGCAAGGGGCAGGAGGCAGCGGGGGTCGCAAAGGCGCGGAGAGCCGCGCAGGAGGTGCGGCCGCGGCCCGCCGGGTCACCTGCATCCCGCTCCCCGTCCCCTCTTTTGGGAGTGACCACGTTCCCTAAATGCCCAGTACTCAACGGGAGCAACCCGCGCTATTTCCATGGCCAGTTTGCCGGCGAGGGGCTCCTGTGGCGGGCGGGGCTGCCCGAGCCCCTCTCGCCTCCTCCCGCACTTTTGTGTCAGGGAAATCTCTGCGGGTTCACCTCGGCGGGGCCCAGCTCGGGAGGCCGGTGCGGGGGTGCTCAGCGACCTCCCGGGGTCGTACCCCGCCAGGCGCTTCCAGCCTCCTCAGCTGAGGATCCCTTCACCTCCAACTACCAGAAAATAAATGTCCTCCGCACGGCGTTACTCATCTGTTATAATTAGAGCATGTGCGAACTCGCAGCGTGCCGGGAGCCCGGCTCGGGTTGATGCAGGCACTTGTGCAATAACCACCTCTTTCTGCCGTGGCGCGGGCAGCCCGGCAAGGGCCGGCTGGGGCCGCATCCTGCCCCGAGCCCGTCCTGGCTCGGCTCGCCCCTGCGTCCGCGACGGGAAGGGAGCGGCATCGTCCTGATACCTCTTTTTCCCCAAAATTGGCTCTTATTTGCCTAAAGCTAACCACAGACCTCTCCACGCTCACGGCTGATGGATGCAAATGTAAATGTGCACTTATTTAATTGGATCAGGTCCCAAGATAAAAGAGATAAACGGCTCCCAGTTTGCCAAGTTATTTTCAGAGGCATGCAGTGATGTGTGGAGGGAAAGTTAATGAAGAGGAGAAGAGACACACTGTACTTAAAATACCTCAGGTCTAGACTCGGGGAGAGGGAAGCATCGAACTCCGCCGCTGCGGACCGGCGGGGGGCTCCGCGCCCCGGCCCCGCGCAGCCCCGCGCAGCCCGGCTCGGCGGGGCCGCAGGTACCGCACGTAGCCCCTCGCCCAAGCCGCAGCGGGCGGGGGGAGGCTGCGCCCTGCGTGGCAATCAATGCTCTTCCCCTCTTCCCTCCACCAAAATTGTTCTCCGTTCCTGCCCGTCTCCCCTTGTTCCTCCCCGTGTTCTACATCCGTATGCATGAGACATTAACAGACGGTTATTGATACAAACATAGTTTTTGTTGCTAAAGGCCTTCCAAAACAAATTCTCCGGCTGAATGCCAATGTATGCATGTTGGCTGGTGACAGCTGATTAGTGAAATGATTTACGGCCAAGTTAAAAAAAATGATACTGTCAAAGGCAGCAATTTGAAAAAAAGATAAGACAGTACAGCCTCAAGGCTTCCCACTGTAAAGCCACCCAACAAATCTAAACCTACACTACAAATACCTGAAACACTCAAGGAATCAATTGGTTGCAGATTAAATACAGTCTGTATTCTGACTCGCCCTGGTAATCTGTTACTCTCCACAGGAGCAGCCCCTCGATTTATGCCTCCAGCCTCACCTGCGGCAGGGCTGGCTCCTGCCCGAGCTGCCCTGCCGGCCTCCCAGCATCCCTGCAATCGGAGACTTAGGCCTCCTTTTTGTTTCAAGACTTTTTCTCTCATTAATTGATTAAAAAAATCCCCCTTCCCTCATTTCTCTGTAGCTCTTCTTCATAAAGAAAGCTTTTGCTCTGCAATAAAGTAAGAGACTTTGATCCCAGATCATCCTCTTAGGCCTTCCAGCTGAAATCAGCGGAGAAACTATGTGGAGTTATTGTTCGCACTTGCTGCACTTCTGATTCAGAAAGGGCTGATTTATTAGCTTGTCAAGGGAAGCATTGTTCAGGAAGGCAATCAAAAAGCACTTACCTAGCTAAACTAAAATTACTGCCTTTTCAGTGGCTAATTTGTATAACTCCCATGGAGGAACTTGGGTAGTGTTTGATGAGGCATAAAATGATGATTAATGAATTTATTGGCCTGCTGCTCATCAAATAGGAGTAGTATATCTTTCCCCTATTGGGCGTTGGGTCTAATGCTACATGTCTGTGTAAAGCAAGTCCAATATGATCTCCTTTTTAGCCCCCTTTTAACCCCCATGACCTGAAGAATATCACCGTGTAACAGAGGCAACATCAGGGGACTGCAAAGACAAAGAGCCCGTTTGATAAAACGCTAAATGAGAAACGCGAGGAAAGTTGCTGCAGGGACAGATCTGCTCAGTTTTCAGCTTTCAATCACTTTGACTACTGAAGTGGGAAGAATGTAGAAACTAGATAAGGTGTGAGAAGCGAAAAGAAAATGATAAACCAATTTTAACTTTCATAAAGGATCCAGCCAAACAACTTCATTGCTACTTGAAAGAACGAGCGAGTGCGGGAAGTGCTGGGATTCCCGAGCAATCAGGCATGCTGCAGCACCTCACCACCCAGCTGTGCATGGAGACACAGGGAAGATGCCCCCAAACTGGCCATATCCAGGGACAGCATGTAACCTGGTTGGCACTCTGATCAGATTTGGTGCAACCATTTGGAACTCACACATTTAGTGTCCTTTTTTCTCCACTAAAACACGTTTCTCCTCTGCTCGGTGTTTAATGCTCAAATCACTGTTTTGGGGCTAAAGGCTTCTGAGAGAAATTACTTACTTTCTCCCTTTTAAAAGCCCTAAATACTAGGGCCCTAATACTAAATTACACTAGGTGATTCAGTGCCCACCTGGATACACATGTGACTTACAGGGTATGTTATGCTCTACACATTGCTGCTTTGAACAGGTTGAGACCCCCAGAAATGTTGCTGACATTTCAAAAACTTGTTAAAATAAGTTTGTCTGAGATTTGGAGTCAGAGATCTTCACAGGAATGAATCAATTTAGCTCTTAGCTTCCATGCACAATTCCCCCTTCCTGCAGCTCTGAAGCTTGTCGAGAGATCTGCAGCTTGCACGTCTCCCAGTGAAGATGCACATGCCTTATCTGGAGCCTGTTGCCAAAAAGGCAGCATGTCTCATTACCTTTTGAGGTTTCTCAGAAGTACCCTCAGGCCTGTGTGTCAGCAGCCCACCGTGCTGAAGACTGAGAAGGTGCAAGAACATTTTGCAGAACTGCTGATGTGATCAACACTTGCTGGATGATGTGATGTTTCAGGCTCCAATAAGGCTTGGAGGAGCAGGAAATGGTAATGTGGAGGTACCTGGCAATCCCAGCAGCCTGTCTTCCCTCTCTGCACCTTCCCTTTGTGCCTCTGGAGAGCCAGAGCACAGCCTGCTCTGCACTCCTTCAGAGGTGAGTCAAGAACTGAAAGCAGGCTGTAGATGATCCTTCCTTTTGCTCTCTTGTGTTACAATGCAGTCTTTTCTGTATTTTTTTTTCTTTCCATGACCTGTTCTGTTATGGGCTGTATTAGATTATGTTTCTGGAAAGCTGCTTGGGAATTGACTGAGTCAAGTCTAGATTTCAGCCTAGGAAGGCAGGAAAATTGCTCTCCTTAATTTTAAGGGACTTTAGCACATATTTTCTGAGAAATTCTTAAATTTGGCTGTTCCATATTAGATAAGAACTGTGATTTCAAACATTCTTGTTTGCAAAATACAAGGTATGTAGCAAACCAAGAATTGTTCATTTTTCAGATCTGTTTAGAAATAGTTTCTGAAATGGTAAAAGGAATATACTCCTGACCAATCTTTAGTTCATCAAAACAAAACTTTCCTGTGACAACACACTGGCTTCCTTCACAAAATGAAAAAGGCACCCACCTTATGTTAACAAGATCAGAAAACATTTATTTCAATTCTACCAATTGGTATTTGTCTGAGACACTTTTAGCTGAAATGATCCTCTGGAAAATAATGTTTATAAACATCCTTGAACAAATAGCACTCTCCTGACACAAGCCTACCATCAATGTACCTCTCAACAAGCTTTATCTACAAGTCCTTGACTTGTGACTGCTTTTACAAAGGCTCTCTGTTCATTAGCAATTTAAGGTCACTTTAAGTACTTGTGTCATGAACACACAGCACAGCCATAAAATATATGTATTAAATGCCAGCTGCATTAATATAGGGGTTTATTTTCCTCCACTTGGCTCCCCAAAGCAACATGATCTTACACATTGATGAAAAAAGACGTAGTTATATTTGCATAATTACAGCAATATTGTAAGTCTTTAGTGCAATAGACCTAAGAGGCTGATTTATGATTAAATATGTATAGCTAAAAGTTACCATGCTGGGTAGTGTGCATAGCATTAGACAATGACAGTTTTGGGACATAATTGCTTTAATGTGGGCAATTAAGACTAAGTGCATGTGATTTTAGTGTCTGCCCTACATTCCTCTGAATGATTACAATGATCAATACACATGATTTGTAAGTCGCTTCCTATTGATCGAATGGTAAAATGTTTGACCTTCCTTTGAGGAAGTAATTTGCTAAATTATGACACCACGTAAAGTCTTTCTTGGTTCAGAGGTGAGGGGTAATGGTGCTCAGAATTAGAAAAAAATAAAATAATTTTCCCCCCTTTTCCTGAAAATCAGTCTCTGTAATGTCTCCACCAATTTTCTGACTTCACCTGTGGAGGGAGGAGTTTGGCAAATTCATCTTTGAAAATAGGCAAAAAAAAGGGAAAAATTGAATTGCAAACTCATTCCATCTTTGCAAGAAATCCTCTTCATGAACTTTATCTGTTTACTCTATGCCAAATCATGAGGACGTTCTTGACCACAAGATCTCTGTTGTTTGCAAGCAGCTTGTGAAAAATGTGCAGCAGCAAAGGTGGGGGAGCGGAGCACACGGTGAGTGCTGTGAGCGGCTGGGACTCGTGGCACGGCTCCCTGGGCTGCCTGCCAGGCCTAATTTAGCTTTGCATGCACAGGACCAAACAGCCTTCACTATATCACATTAGCAGGTACGAAAAGCAAACCAACAGTGCTCATGAAAACACTTTAGCCAATGAACAGTAACTTAGTTACAGCTGAGGACCTTCCTTCCATGCTAGCCTTGCCATCCTAAATGCACACAGTTGCAAATTAGATCAAAATTAGTAGATACCAATGCAGTGAGATGTGTCCTGTTCCAGGGGTTCACAGAATCACAGGCTCAACTAGGTTGGAACAGACCTTTGAGATCATGGAGTCCAGCCTATGACCTAACACCACATTGTCAGCCAGACCATGGCACTGAGTGCCACATCCAGTCTTTTACTAAACACCTCCGGGCACAGTGACTCCACCATTCCCTGGGCAGCCCATTCCAATGCTCAATCACTCATTTATGAAGAACTTCTTCCTAATGTCCTAAAGCTTAAACCTCCCCTGGAGCAGCTTAAGGCTGTGTCCTCTTTTCCTGTTGTTGTTTTCCTGGGAGAAGAGGCTGCCCCCCACCTGGGGGCACCCTCCTGTAGAGAGTGATGAGGTCTCCCCTGAGCCTCCTCTTCTTCAGGATGAACACCCCAGCTCCCTCGGCCACTCCTCATAGGACTTGTGTTCCAGACCCTTCACCAGCCTTGCTGCCCTTCTCTGCATGTGTTTGAGCAGCTCAACGTCCCTCCTGAACTGAGGGACCCAGAACTGGACACAGCACTCAAGGGACAGCCCAACCAGCACCCAGCACTGCCCTGATCCTGCTGGCCACACCATTCCTGATGCAGGCCAGGAGCCATTTGCCTTCTTGGCCACATAGGCACCCTGCTGGCTCCTGTTCAGTCTGCTGTCTAGTCTCCACACTCCATCTCAGAGACAAGCCTTCCCAATACAATCCACTCTTCCTGCACTACAGCTCCAGCATCAACACGCTGCCCTCACCATGGCCAGAATGCTTCAGCAGCCTGTGCAAAGTTGCAGTTGCCCATGCAGATCAGGCTTCAAACTTCAGTTCTTCTCCACCTTACCCAGAACTGGGGCATCCCCAACCTCGAATGCTGTGCTCAGCCTCCCCCTTCCCCCAGCTCCTGCCTTCCTAGTCCACCCTAGGTAAGGAAAGTAGCTGGAACACAGCTACAACATGCTCACTTCCACACTGCTGGCAAAGGCAGTGTAATGGACTAGAAGGACAGAGACACTTAAAAATGATGATGAAGATGAAAACATACCACAAATCATGTAGCTAGCAAGAAACATCCTATTTACTGGCTGTTGTGCCAAGCACACACGCCGTAACACAAGGTCCCACTCTTAAATCCTTTCTGTAAGGAGAAGACAGCATCAAAGAGTTCATAAATTTCCTAAAACAGCCGTACTGAACAATGAATTAAACTACAAAGCAGTTGGAATTCCTGGTTAGAAAAAAGTTCAGTCAGACAAAGGGCTGACTTGTTGGAAAACTGAAGGTAAATCTGCTTGCCAGACCTAAGAGGACAGGCCCTCCTGGAGCTCACCAACCACTGCTGAAGCATCCTGGGATCCTGGTGTCCAAACATCATCATGAACAGATGATGCTTGGACAGCAGGTACAGACAGACTTTCTGGGATGAGCAGGACTGCTCTGAAAGTCCACCCTTTCCCACCCCTAACTCTGTGCCAGTCCTATGCCAGGAGTGAAGTGTATGACTCCAAACAATAATCATCTTGTATCTAGATTTTGAACATTCCTTTTAGGTTTCTCCCAGGGTTTAATGACCCTCACAGAGACTTAGATGTTTCATTTTTAAGAACACTTACAGACCAAAGTTGTTAAGGCTATGCAGTACACTATAGTCACTCTTAGCTGCGATTAAAAAACCCAAACATAAGATACAGCCATGGATAAAGACTAAATAGATAATTTTACACTCAAATTTCCATTTTCTTATTCATGGTATCATTCCCTTGGCAGTAATCCATTCCAAACAGTTTCCCACACAACAAGTGCTCTAGCCTTTGGTCCCATTTCTGGATGGCCCAAGTTGAGCTAGCTGATGATTATCACTGGATAAGAGGACAAGAGGATGGAAAACTGGTAGTGGCAGTACTAACCAAATGTTAAACATGAGAAGCCCCAGGTAGGGTAACTTGGTGCTGAGAAAGTTGTTTATGCTTCATTTTGGAAATTTTCCTAGCACAATGTACTCAGATATGTTTCCATTACTTTTAATTTAAACAAATTCTTCTTTACTCATGAACACTTCCCTTGCTTTTCCATTGAAATATTTATGGAATAAGATAAAAACCCATGACCCTTACCCAGGAATGCTCATAGTCACTTAGCTTTAAACATAGAGCCATTGAACTTGATGAGACTTCAACACACAATTAAACTGCACACTTCAGCCTTGTCTGGTTCCTCACACAGCACTTTATGTAGGAGATTCAGGTTCAAAAATCTGTTTTTTTCAGGTGTGAAATAACATCAAATATATGATTAATCAAATGACTACATCAAAACTAGTTTTTCCCCAACTAAATTACTAGATAAGATGAGAAGAGAAAAAGGGAAATATTAAAATGTGTCAACATAGGAACGGAAAAAGAGAAACTTTAAAAGCAAAACTAGTAGCAGGATTTGTGGTATTCTGCAAGTTCAAAATGCAACTGACACATTTCTTTGTTGCTGTTAATTTTGTTTTGCCTTCGTATTAACTGCATCTCTTTGATGAATATTTTTAAAAATAAAATAATGGTTATCACTCAGGCTGCTTTGAAGTACTTCTGAGTTGAATGACTGGTAGCATTTATTGATTTCATAGTGTGACACTAGAAGTTTTGATATGGGATTTTAAAAAACGATATTTGAAGTTAAAAGAAGACATCTTGATTAAAGCCAGAACAAATTGTTTGGCTGAGATTCAAACTCTGGTTCACATGCCTTTCCAAGTTTGTAGATTCACTTGCTCGCTAGGAAAAGCCCATATGCTTTCAATGGACGAGTTCAAAATTCATGCCATGGAAAGGCAGGAAACTGCTTCAAAGTTGGGAACCAACAGTCCAGCTTAAACCCTAAGGGAAAATACACTCATAGACATTAGATATAAGAATGAGGTAGAAAGGTCTTGTGTTTAAGGGGTTCAGTTCTGAGACACAGACAGCGTGACCTTGAACCAAATCCCGTAGTCTTCTGTGCATCCGGTGCCCATATGCAAAGTGCTGATAACAGCATCCTCATCTTCTCCTGGGCAGGAAGCTGTGAGGATGAACAGCAGCTCTGTGGGGCTGTAAGTCATAGGGCTGGCTGGACAGATGATCTGTTGGGTTATCACTTCAGGTCTCAGACTGCAATGAATGCTACAGATCTGGTGGGTACAGTCCCTCCCTGCCAGCAGCCTGGGTAATTCTGGTTCAAAAGGTACCTCAGACTCCACCACACAGGGCACTGAGTTTCTGTGCTGGCCACTTCTACTGAGATACCTGATGTGTTTCTCCAGGTGAGGGGGGAACATTTAACCAAGGACTCCATGCCTGAGGGCTGCTCAGTACTTCAGGGTGAGCAGAGCCCTGCAGCTGTCTTCTCCTACATTGGGTACTGTCCTGTGTGGCTTAAAGAACAAGAGTGGAACTAGTTCTTCAGAAAGGACCAAAAGCACTAAACCTTTACAGAGATCATCTGCTCAAAAGCCACGTGGGTCCTTATTCTTTAAATAACTGACCTAAAGCACCTGCTCATAAAGCAGTTTCTGCATCTTGGGAGATGATCACCACTTCTTTTCCTGACCTTCTTCCATTGCTGGTTTCACGAGGGATGAGACTGACTTTTAAAGGAAAAATTTGCCAATGCCATTTGGGAAGGTTATGAAAAAAAAAAGGAAGTTGTCAGTTTTAGCAGTGGAAACTGCAGTAAGTCACCAGCAGGCTACTGACCGAGTTGTTAAACTCAGGGGGAAAAAAACTGTTAGGTGAGCTGGTTAATATCAAGGCTCACCACTGACTTCTGCATACTACAGACCATGTCAAAAGCTTTCCAGTAATCAGTAGAGCTTAAGAAAAGTCTCTGATTAACTTTTCTTTCATCTTTCTCTTTTCCATCTGGTGTTAAAGATCAAACCTTCAGTTCCCCTACTCTTTTAAGCCTTGCCTGTTTGACAGAAAACCTCTCATCCATCTTAAATCTAGTGTGGGCTAGAATGTCTTTCAGCAGTGGCTAGAGGGTAGATATATTATCAGATAGTAACCATATTGCTCCCTCTGCTTTTACTTTAGCTCTGTATTTGTTATTATAGGATATATCTGGGGTTTGTGAGTGTTCAGCCTCTATCCCTCTACTGCAGGGATAGTGCTGCTAATGCTTTGCAAATCACTGCACTATTTATTTCCAGTTTAGTAATGTTCTATCTGTGCTTTGCATAACTTCTTCCAATTTTACCAGCAGCCCAGAATACTTGTCTCCTAGGACTTGCAGCATCTGCACTCTTAAAGACACTGTGATGTGGGAATGATGGTGACTTTGAGAGTGCTGGGGCTGTAACTGTTTCAAAATGCACCACTGCTGATTGTCAGCTGGGTAAAAACAGCATCTTCCCCTTCCACATAGACTCCAGGAGGATGGGGATGCTCAGCCACCCCTTGGAAATCATTGCCTGCTTGGTGGGATATGGGTAAAGACTTCTGGAACTGCTGGGATTGATTTACACCTGCCATGGCATCTTCCATGACACTCTTAGAGGTATTTCTTATCAGCAGAGGAAAAGCAGCTCTAAGTGTTTGCTGTGTGACTTACCCAAAACAGAAAAAGAGGTCACATCTCCCCAGCACATTGGGGCCACCAGTTAATATAATAGAGTACTTGGATAATGGTAAATATAGATAATTACACGATAATTACATTTCTCATTATTTGAAAATGAGGCATCTTTTTAGGAAGAGAAATTCCATTTACTTCCTGGCTCTACCACCTAACATCACTTTTAAGCTATGACTTCATAGTCCATGTGAATTATCAGATCTACTCAAAATATCATTTTCAGGCTAGTTATTGTACCAGAGATTCATAAAATGTCTTAATGACTTTGCAGAGGGAGGCAAAACACTTGAAAATGAAAGATGCTAAAAGATGTGGGAAAAAGAGGAAAGCTGCCTCATGCAATTTACAGTGGAGTGGTGATGACCATTCTGTAAAACAGCAAGCAGTCTGTGAAGCCAAGTTGTTTTTAGAGGACAGTGCAGCCAGCAGTAGCCAATCTACAGACACTTGAAGTGCACAATACCAGGGCATCTATTCTGGTTAGCTCTACTCTGGTCCTGTGAACTGAATTAACATATCAGGGGTAGCCCAGAACAGCATTATCTCCTGTGGTTTAAACAAAGGGAGCACATGCAGTCTGTGTGCCATCAGATCTCTCCGTGATATAAACACTGAATAGCAACTGGTAATAATCAAGAATTTTTCTTCAGTGGTGCTGAAATTAAACACTTCTTTTGTCATACCTATCACAGGATTTTTTTGGTTAAGTATCTGTGCTCCATAAGCATGACACAGTATTGGGTCAAAAGCTTTTTCATGCAGCCTACCCTCTCTCTCAAAGGTGTTGGCCTGCAACTCCATGGGTCCATAAATCAGAGTGATGTAAACCTGCTCTGCAGACCAGTTTCAAATCTTAAATTTCCAAAAGAAGTAGTCAGACTGATCTTGAATCCTTCCTGTCTGTAAGGAAAGTTAACTGGGACCTTTGGAGGGAAAATGGTATGATGCTGTATGTTTGAAGGTCTTTCTGCCTTGCTTTTCTGAGCCTGGACTAAAGAACTGGGGTGCAACTCTTCCTGCTCGGAAGAGTAGAAGAAAGCACTTTTGGAAACAGTTGGTTCTGTGTCTGAACCAAAGCAGCAGCTCTTGCCTGGTGCTGATCAGTACTTAATATTTCAGGAGATATGCAAAAGCTTATTATTGGGCAGATGTAAGCAGCTTGCTTTCATATCCTGCTCCCTAGCAGTTAGAGACTGATTTACATCCTAGAACACATGGTTCAATTCCTTTTCACTATGTGTTGTATTATATATAACATTAGGTATTTCTGATTTCAATATAAACATCTAAATCTGAATCCTAAATCTCAGTCTGAACAATTTGCTGTGGCAGACAGGCCCACAGTTAAATCATGTGTTGTGTAAAAAAAGCATTTCCATTTATCAGTGCTGAATTTCATACCTTTAACTATCAATTTAGGTGACACTGGAATTCACTTAAAACATTTCTTCTCAGTGTAATAGACCCTATATGTGAAGTTCATGCTCATATGGCAATCAATTGTATTTACAGTTATAAACACAATTATTCTGCAGCACCATGCTACAGTTCCTGCAGCTCATCTTAATGTGGATGCAAGGGTTATTATTATTGAGAACTGAGAAATGGGTTGAAATAATAATAAATACAAACATTCTGGTTAAATAGGAGGAGAATGTGAAGCATTAAACCAGCTTTGGAAAGGAGCAACTCCTTTCAGTTTTCATTGGTTCATATCATTAAACTGGGGGCATGACTCATCCATCACTACAATATTTCAGATTTAAAGCAGCACAACTTTGATTGCAGGACAATTCTGATAGAAAAGCCAAAGAGATATGATTGTGGGACAGATTTCTCATTTTTAAAAATTTCTTTGTTCTATGTTACATGCAGATTACAGAAATGTTTCATGTTACAGTTTGCCAGACTGCATTTTATTTGCTGAAGGGAACTAACAGTGGAATTAAATGAGCTGTTCTGAAGTTGAAAGTGTGCACAGGCTCCTGGGTAAATGCTTGGAGAATACACTACCTTCCCATACTAATTTCAATTCTCTAGATAATATTTGGATAGCAAAAATATGTATTTTAAATGTATATTTATCATCTTAGGAAATTTAAATGAGAGCACATACCTCCTCTTTTGGTCATAGGGTAAGTACTCATTTTGATAAATCTAAATTTCCTGTAACTGGCTAGCAGAGTAGCCAATATATTTGTCTCACAAAAGTGTTTTCAAGATTAATGTGTAAATAGTTTGCACTTCTGTGATGTGTGCAGTCCACATAGTTATTACAACTTATTTCACACATTAAATTAAAGGTTAAAATACTCTTTTTCCCCACCAGTCATACAAAACTCAAATTCTTTGGTTGTTTTTTTTTTTTTCATTCTTATTTTAAAATTTCTAAACTATAGTTTAAGTCTAGGGAAAATTCACTCCATTCCTGCCTCTCCAAAAGCATGGAAAGATGTCAAGCTTTCCAGAGCTGCTGTTGATAGCAGGAAAACCAACACAATCTGGGCAGAATCATCATCATCATAAATAAAAGAGTAATGTTTTGATTTTGTGTTCACTATAAATAATGAAATAAGCACCTGATTTTTATCCAAAAAATTAAGAGGCATAATTAATTCAGGCATGCTTCAGGGTAATTCTAACATGCACTCTTTGTTCTTGTGTTTTATGTTCTATTTGCCTCCGTTGCTAGGATGTTACTGCAGAATGGTGCATCTTGAGATGGGCACTGCTGGGTGCTGTGGGTGTGACAGGGTATCCCTGTGAACTTCACTTCTCCTTCAGAACCTGAGAATTTTGCCAAGCTTGGTGTGATCCCAGCCTCCCACACCAACCTGCTTTTATGAGGTGGAATGAATGAATGAATGAATGAATGAATGAATGAATGAATGGGTGGATGGATGAGTGGGAGACTCCTGCATGCCTGGAGGGAGGGCAGGGGTGTGAGAGGCCTCCTTATCCCCAGCAGGGCTGTCCCCAGCCCAGGACAGGGACACAGCCCTTGGGGACACCTCAGCAGGGAGAAAATACTGCCCACACTTCTCAGAGGGTGAAGGAAAAGCAGCTAGAGCTGAGGCTGAAGGAGCAGAGATATCTCCCTGACACCCTGAAGCTCTTGTGAAGGTCTGCCCTGTGGAGAAGATGCTACAATACAGCCCAGAGGAGGATGAGAAAGTTCCTCAGTCACCTTCAGTCCTTTCTGAAATAAAAATACTCCACTGTCCTCCTGGAAGAAAGCAGTTCTGCTCCAAGAACTCTGTTTCCTAAAAGCTTCATAATCCCTCCACCATAGAGCTGTCACCTTTAGGTCAGTAGGAGCAGATGAGTCTCCAATTCCAGCCAACAAATTTCATTAATCTGTTCCTTTCCTTTTTTGCCAAGTGAAGACTCATTATTTTATCAACTTCTGCTTGTTTGCTAGCACTCATGAAGCTGATGAATCAGTTGCAATCTACTTTGACTTGTGCTTACTGGCACTGCACACCAAGTCCTGAGGAGCAGGAGGGATGTGAAGCCTCCTACAGTCTCCACAATTATGGCTCTCTTAGCTCATGAGTTAGGAGGGAAAAAAATAATGTCACACAAAGGCAGTTCTTTTATGGCTCTTACAACTAATAATGCCAACTCAGATTCACACAGGCAACAGCAAACTGTAACAGTGGCTGATTTTAACAGTGTATCAAGGAAACTGCTCTTAATGTAATAATAGTCCTCACTTCCAAAGCCCACATGAAGCAAATTAAGTCCAGAGAATCTACATAACTGATTATATTAGATGGTTTATCCTAGTATCAAAGTGCATCAGGTAGGAAACAGACACAATTTGTGTGATAAAATTAGCAGCAAAATTTAATCTCTCGTTCCCACACATGCACAGCTGCATCCTAGAACTGGTCTGCATGAAAGCAAACAGAAGCAGCCAGGGATTTTGGGGCAAAGCCTTTGGCAATCAGGTGTAGCTGTGTTGTGTCCATGAGAGAAAACCCAAGTGCTCAGGAGGCACTCAGCCTTGCAGCTGCAAGAATAACCACTGAATACTGCAGGTTAGAGCACTCCAGTCAGTCCATAGTGCCTGAATTTACTATCATACAACAGCATGAAATCAGTCACAGAGTCTACTCCTCACCACACACCTGCTACAGCATCCCCACCAGTCCTGTCACAGGAAGAGCAAACCCCTCTGATTTAATGCTCAGAATTAATGCAGAGCACCCTGCTGTTCTGAGCAAGTCTCTTTACCCTACCTTTGTCTCACTATCTCTACTTTTAGGGTAACTTTTCAGAGCCAGAAAAGCTGAAAGCAGTGCCTTGCATAGATGGCCATGCTCAGACCTCTCTGGTAGCTTTGCCCTGCAGAGCAGCTAAACTGATCAAGCAGGGCCTCATGCCTCTGGAGCTCACTTCTGTGCAGTAGGAATCAATGGTAAAGATGGCCTTATGTCAAAAATTGGATATATTTCTTCCCATGTCTCTAGTCCTCTTTAATTTACTAAATCTATTTTCCATACTGAGCTCAAGCCAATTGCAGGAACTCTATCTTAAAGTTTAACCATTCATTCCTGTGTCTGCAAAAGATGCTCTTTTCCATGACTGGAAGTCTCTCATTTATTCTGTTTAGTTTCCCCTTTAACTCATGTTTTGTCTGTCATCCCAGTTTCTCTCTGCATCCAGAAAACAGCCTGGCATGGAGGCTCTGCTCTTCAGATATGCCCATGGAGGGTGTGCTGTCCTTCTGTGAGCATCCCTTTGCAGCTCTGGGCAAGTGGGCACAGTAAGAACACCCTCTGCCAACATCCTGGGAGCCAACCCCCCAAAAATGTGCCCCTGACTCTCAGATTTGTCTCTGAGAGGGCTTTGCCCTAAACTCAGTCACCCAGTTCAAGGCTAAAACTTCTCACTCAAAGAAATGAATCTACTACTTTAGCCTAACTTTTCCTTGATTGGGTTGAAAGGTTAAGTGGCAACTGAGCAGGAGTTTAACCTGAGAGACATATTATGTACTGAAAGGTACCTATTATATTTCATTTTAGATATCATGTAAGAGATACTTTGCATTTGCTGAAGTCACCTCCTTCCTTCTCTGTGCTGTCAGCCAATATTTTGAGCAGTCCAGAAATGGTTTAGCCAAAACACAGTCTTTAAATTGCAAAACATACTTTTTATGCATATTCCACTTTCTATTTTGAAATGACAATATAAACCTCTTTCATGTAGCTGAAACCTACCCTTCTGTCTCTATACTTAACTCACCCAAATTATACCTGAATGCTTGCAAAGAACTTTAGGAAGAATATTGGTCTATTCTAAGACTTGAAGGAAATAAATATTGTGAAATATGTTTTTCATTCCCTTTGTTCTGAAGTTTTATGACTAAGTGCTGTGCTGGTAACAGAGGTTTATCAGGAATGCCTGACTTGTCCAGATCTTGAACTCTAATAAAATAATTCAACAGAGCAAGAAAAGAAAAGAGGGGAAGGGGGTAGAAAAGGGAAAAAAAATAAGAAAGAGTAAGCCAACTACAATACATGAAAAGTCTAATTGTTACTTGTAACATACGGTCAGTGTTTCCATCACAGCTGTAAAATAAAAAAAGCTGATGTTGAGCTGGTAACATCTGCTCTGTATCCCATGATTTCTATATTCCTGTTCACACTAGCTAGAGCTCTGGCCTTAATTATTTAGGCTTGGATCCTACTGGTTTTGGGTTTTTTTTTTCTCTAAAGACAGATGCTCTTATTGAAAAATACATCTTGCAGAGTTGATTGACATGGACAAATAAGGTCCCTAAGACTGCTACAACAAACATGGTCCTTGGTTCCTATTCTACAAAGTACACAAAAAGAGGTAATTTGCAGTTGAAATTCAGTAGGGTATTTCTGATAATATGATAGTAAGTAATTAATTAGAATGGTTTGCAAAAAATCTAGAATGATGGAAGCCTAATGCAACCTGGAGCTTTATTGAAAGAACACCCTGTTAGTGACCAAGCACGTCAAAACCCTCCCTGCATGCTCCACTGGCAGGAGTGTTCCCAAAGGACACAGTACTCACTTCTGAAATCTCAACATAAGAGAGGCAGGAATAATTTTAAAGCAGCTCAAGAAATAATACCGCAGGCAACTAGGCTGTACATAAATAAATATTTAGCATAAGCAGATTCAACTGCAGTAATAACAAAATTAACTAAATTCAAAAGTGACTTCCCAGGATCTTCTGTGTAGATAGAGAAATGCCATGCCTTGAAGACCTAATGCACTCTCTCTTTTCCTTGTTGGCAGGAAGTAGCTAACAATTAGGATGTGTTCACCAAGCCTGTCTGGTACCCTACCTGAAAAGCTGCTCACCCCATCCTCCATCTGCTCACCACTTCCCTCTGCTGCAGGTTGCTATCCCTTCTCATCTGCTTGCTCAGCTGCTCACATAATTGCTCCTCACCTCAGTTCAGGCACAAGGAACCACATTAATAAGGATCTAGTACTGGCAGTGTTAAAATAACCTGCCTTGCTCCAACTGAAAGAGGTCAAGGCAGAAGACAAAATGTTAGAGGTGACAAGAACTTGTGGAGGGGGTGAGGGAGCATGAACAGGACAGCAGCTGAAGACCATGTGTGCACACATTGATTAGAAACAAAGAGATATATAGCTTTGGGTACGTAAACAAACATCTCCCACTGTCCTTGGCAGAGCAGAAATGAAAAAGAGTGAATATATGGGTCACTGAACACTCATAAGTCTGTTTATATATGGTAATTTGGAAAATGTATCAAGCCTGGGTACCTATGTTAAAATGAAACAAAACAGTATCTTTGCCATCCCTCACTGACCTGTCTTTCTTACTTGATGAGCTGTTACTGGAACAATCAGTGCATCTTTCAGTGCATCCATTCTGCAAGTAATCCTGCATCCTCCTCTGAATTTCTAAATTGGTTGAACTGAATGCCAGCAGAACACCAGCCAAGAGTGCTACACATTATAAGGTCACCATATCATAAAAATAACATTCAGTGGGGATAGATTGTGAAACCTAAATTTACAGCTGGGCTGTGCTTTGGTTAACATAACACTCTAAAATCTAAAAAACTGCTAAAATATAAACAATATGGATTTTATTTTTAATTTTATTTTATTCCAAGTGTAAGCATCCAGTTGCTGAGGAAGCTGACCTGAACAACTCCAAGTAATAAGAACATCTTCTTCTGAGATGCTACTGATGTATCACAAATTGCTTTAGAAACCTGCTACCTTTTATATTGTATGAGACATCCAGGGCATTTTATGAACACACCTCGAAGAAACTTGGCAGAAGCTTTGAGAAGCAAACAGAACGTTACTTGGAAAACATTAATGACCTTTATAACATCTGGTGTTTGATCCCAAGATAAACTTTGGCAGCATCCACCCTTCCACTGTTCTAGTGCTGTCAGGAGAAGACAGGGAGGGTTTTCTCAGGTGGGAGTGCCAGGTGGTCCAGGTGCACTCAGGGAGAAGAAGGGCTGGCCTGCACCCACCATACTGCCAGTGCCAAGCCTTCAACAGCTGAGCAGGTCGTGGCAGGATGCACAAACCAAGGCTGCTGGGACTGTGCTGGGATGGCTGCTGCAACTGAGGTGTCTCCTTTAGGGTGTGGCCACGAGTCCAGCCATGTCTGACCTGGTGCAGTTTCACTCCAGGAAAGAAATGACAGTGTCTCCTTCTTGCCTGAAGCTGAAGCTGTATTTCATGGGACTCTACCTTACAGACCCCATTCTGCATGGTTCACAAGGCACAGGCATGGAAACAAAAACTTTAGCTGTGTAGAAAAGTCTAGAGAGCTTATGGGAAAAAATGCAAAACTTGGGCGAGCACTTTGTACCTGTGGCTCAGGTGTATTGGAGCTAGACCAACATTTAAAGAGAAAAAGATTGACAGTAGCAGCTTCCCTGTCACTTTCTGCCATCCAAAGCCCATGTACAAACAAGAAATCTGCCTTAATGAACAAATCTTAGATGGAATAAATGAATGAATAAACAAATGAATAAATCTTAAATCTTATCTGGTTCAGGCTGGCTCTTCACCTTCCTAGGCCAATGATCTGCTGGTGAGCTACACCAGCATTGTTCCAACTCCCAAGTTCCACCATGAAAGTACTGTCCTACAGAAGAGGGGGAAATGCTAGGGAAATTGGGTGGAAGCCACATGTTCAATTGCCTTCTGCAACTCCTCTTCAAGGATCTCAGTTCTTGCTGTGAAGTGGAGGAATCTTCCCCATGCAATCAGAGGTACCATTCCCAACAGATAATTGTCTCAGCTCATTACTCAAAGGCCTGTGTGCTGTCTCACATGCCTGATACTCTTCAGCTCAGGAGCTGCCTCTTACACCATGGACTGTCTCCCACAGCTTTTAGGAAAGGTGTAGGCCTGAAAAATCCACCTAAACTAACATAGCAGAAGCCACCCCAGAAATGTGCATACATTGGATTTCCAAAATGATCTTACAGAAGTACAGAGCTGGTTTAAAGCAAACCTGTTTTGCTTCTGCAAAGCTAATCAGTGGATAATAAGTCAGTGTATTTCCATTGCCACTTGGTGTCCCCAAACCTATTAGCAGCTCACACAAGCTTGGCAGGACAGGTACAAGCTGGATGAATACATGTGATTTGATGCTTATATTTTGTTTTGCCAAAAGACTGTGCTGACACCAGCTAATCTCACAGTGCGTGCCAGGCTCAGCCTACACCTCCTGCAGAGGTTGCTAACTGCAAGAGTTACACAATGCCTGTGCACTGCACAGTCTGTTCTCAGGCCCACCAGGCCTCCAGAGGATGGGGAAATCCCTAAATGCCAGGAATGCCTAGGCTTTTGTGTTACAGGCCCAAATAGAAAGCTCAGTCCTCCAGCACTCCTTCCTCCTTGCCCATCCATACTGCAGAGCTAATTAAAGCAGTTTTATCATCTCTGTGAGTAGCCCTTAGCAGGTCTATGCATTTCATGGCAGGTATGACTGCTGCTCGAAACTCCTGAGCTTCCCCTTTCCTACCATTCTCCAGGCTCTGCACTTGCTCTGTGCACAGCTTCCCAGCACTGCAGTGTCAGTGTGCTCAGTGCTCTGAACACCAGGGAGCCGTGCAGCAGGGCCAGTGCTCCTGCTCTTGACGAGCATTTGGGCTCCAAATTCCACGACAAGTCTCACGTATCACACTTCCCTCAAGAATGTGAGCAGGCAAG
This sequence comes from Agelaius tricolor, assembly GCF_023055355.1. Classification (NCBI taxonomy): domain Eukaryota; kingdom Metazoa; phylum Chordata; class Aves; order Passeriformes; family Icteridae; genus Agelaius; species Agelaius tricolor. The sequence continues at coordinate 11,829,406 of NW_027269275.1, forward strand.
TTGGCCAGACAGCTCTGGCATTTGGACATGGGTATGGCCTGATCAACAGCTGAGTGGAGTCAGAGAGACTCCTTCTGTTCATTACAACCAGTTGTAGAATGGGGCCTGTGCAGCACAGACTGGATGCCATCCTTGCAGAGATCATCCCTGCTGGCCTGAGCGTTCATCACCCTCAGTGACTAATTAATTGCATATTCTGTAAAACACCACTGAGTGTGCATCTCATCCTGGGGAATTACTGAAGCTCCCCTGTACTGACCAATGTTCTCCCACCCCAAACCCCCCCAGACCAGCTGGAGTACCTGGTGGCTGGGACAGGGAGGCACCAGCCAGCCCTTCAGGCTCTCCCTCCTCCACTGACTTTTGAAAGGGCCACACTCTTCCTCCATTTCTCATCAGAGGCGTGCACCTCTCTGTGTAAATTGAAGCACTAAGTAGCAGCCATAAAGGAAAAGAGAGCAGGAGGGAAGATTTCCTTCTGGTGGGTTATTTTGTGCAGCTGGCAGGTTCACTTTTGTATTTTCAGTCTGCCTTCACTTTGGTTTTAGTCCTTCTCTCTCTCTTGCTTCTCCCCTATACAAAGTGACAGAAAAGCCTTAAAGAATAATTTGTGACTGTAAATGATCAGGAAGCCTACAGGTAACATGCTTTTGTAAGATTGCAAGTTGTTCTTTTAATACAGTAAACTGCAAAACAAAATCACAGGTGCTGTAAGAGCCTATAGATTGTTTCCTATAAGGCCATATTAATATTTTATACCACTGTCATCTCTGAGCATTCTTGGCTGACTTGTTACCCTGCACAATCTGGAAGGAGCAGTTTGGCAATAAGACAGATCAGTGGGGACAATGTGGAACAGCACTTCAGCAAGAGGTGTTGCACTCACGATGCAAATGAGTCTCTTGACCTTGAGCTTCCCCAAGTGTGAGGTGTCACTGAGCAGGTTCGTGACAGTGCAACACCACACACACAGCAGGGATGGGACGGGGCTGAACAGAAATAATCCTTCCTTAAATTTCCTTTAATTCTTGAAGAACAAAACCCTATCTTATAATTACTAAGCATATGGCATTTTTAAGGCAGCCCTGGTTCCAAAATATGTTATTCAGAGATAACACAATATGACTCAACACAGCAGCATGAGACAGAGCTGACATGTGCAGGTAAGTTGTCAAAACAGGTGACAGATGGAGTTGTGCTTAAAAACATTCAAGATATTTGCTTCTTAGCTTTTCCCCAACATGCATCACCCACACAGTTTTAAAAATTTACCTTGAAGTGCCTCTACATAATCTAATGTGATGAAAGAGAGAGAACACGAGTGAAAGAACGAATTGCAAAGTTGTTACAGATAATATGAGACATACAGCAGATACCAGCACACAGCAAATAGCCCTGTTTGCTGACAACCTATATTGCTTTGGAATAGTTTGGCACAAATTGCCTATATGTGTATGATGTGTATTTTCTTCTTCTTGCAGCTCTAGTGATTTGAAATGCAAACTCCTCAGTGATCAAGGCAAATTAAATATAGCAGTTCATTACAAAAGGACGAGATTTAGCACAAATCATCAGTGCATGTTTTCTTGTAGGACACAGTGTTCTTCTCCCTTTTAAAAGGAAGTGACATGACCCTCTGTTTATCTGATTGACATGGTTTTGATATATATATATATATATATATATATGTATTTCATGAATACTGTACTATGCTATTCCATTTCTAATACACACATCACAAGGATGCTTTTCTACATTTCTTCATATCTGGAAAATAAATACTTTGAAATGGAATGTAACTTCACCCAGATCTGTTTGTTGCTGTAATAGACCATTATTTGTTCTGCAGAAGCACCTGGTATTGTAACAAAATCCACTCAGAGAGGAGTTCAACTGGCATCAGGGAAACAATTACCACAGGATCAAGGTCCCAGATAGTCCAAAATACTTAAGTGAGAGAAATTTAAAGGGTTTAACTAAAGCTCTGTTTCATTATGCATTCTTTTCATTTATTACTTTATTTATGACTATTAAAAAAAGATACCTAGCTCAGAATATTTATGCATTTCAGTACAGATTTGCATCTAATAGCATCTCCTGCAGTTGCAAATTTGAAAGTGGGGATTGGGGAAGGTGGTATGTGCCTTTAAATAATCCAGCAGCTCTTTCCTGATTCTCACAATGACATTTTGGGGATCTCAGTTACACACCATTAGTGGCTGCATTTATGCTATTTGAAGCCTGTTTGTATATAAAGAAAAAGCAGCAACAAAGATGACACCCTAACTTAGAAACATGGCAAAATGGAAAGTTGATTGCCATTCAGGAGATGAAACTCAAAATCTGTAAGTTTAGTGAGCAAAAGAGATTGACTTTGTAAAGAAGCGCTGCACCTCAGGGAAACATCCTTGGCAATAAAAGAAACAAAGAGCCAAAAGAAGGGATCTCAGTAAAGTCTGTGTGTTTCTCTCCAGGTGGATGTGTGTCTGCTCTGCTCATCCTCATGTCTCCCCATCTAATGCAAACACTCTGTAGACATGCTAATGCAGAACAGCCTAGGCAGGGTTGAGGAGCTCTTGCTCAATTTTATGCTGACCATGGATTCCTGCACAGTGCTGGGGCATCTGGCTGGCTGGATCACGGGATCCTGGAACCATCCAGCCATTTCCCCTTCAATGAGCAGTCAGAAAAGGCAAAATACTGTATGGTTTGATGAATCCTGTCTAAACTTATAAAATCCCCAGGTGGGATTTTGTAGGTTGTGAAAAATCACCTGTTCCCAAAGGCATTGGCAATAGTTGTTGTCAGTGAACTCATGCCACTAAAAACAGAAGCAGTGGGGACAATACTGCAATGTAATTTCTGGAATGTGGCTGAATTATGGAGGATATCAAACATGGCAGAGACCTGTGAGTGTGCAATGGGCAAAATGGAGCAATGTCAGAGCAGCTGCTGCAGGGTTGATATGATCCTGCTCCTGCATGCTTCCATGACAGAGCCTATGACTGATGCAAATCCAGGAAGCAGGAAGGAAAAGGCCATTTGTGCAACATCTGCCAGGCTCCCATATGGCAAGTTCCAAAGTCACTATTGCCTGATGACAGCATGCAGATTAGGGCATCAATGTGGTGAACTGGAGCTGATCTTTCACTGACTTTTGAATAACTTCATGGCATGGATTAAGAGGGGCGTAAAGTTCATCTTCACATCACTCTTGGTCCCTTGCCCATAAAAGTTATTCCAAACTCAAGAGCATTAAGGAAGGGTATTTTGAAAACACACCCTTTTTCAAGAATTGAAACTATTTTGAGCTTTTATTTATACAATCCACACTCAGCATAGTGCTAGATGCTTAATTCAGCTCTTTGGTAGCTATGGATCCTTTTTGTACATTGTATAAAGATATATGTCAAGCCTTGGAAAAGACTATCAGTAGCATTTCTCAACCCTTGTAGCATTAAATCCTTAGCTCCCAAACAATTATTTCCATTTGTTCAGCTCAGAGCACTCAAAAAGGCAGGGAAATGTTCACCACCTCACTCAGGGAAACCAAAGTGCAGAAAGGTGATTGGGAAACCAAGTCCCCTGCCTTCCACACCATGTCTACAAAACCATTCTTTTTATGGACAGTCTGAGGTACTGACCCCAAACACTGATAATGTAAAAGCTATTTACATCTCATGTTACATCTGCACTTTTAGTATGACTGAGCAACCTGCAGCACCCAAGAGGGGCGTGCAAAGCTCGTCTGTCATCATGCACGTTCCCCTCAATGTTTCATTTAACTTCACCTTGCCTGGGAGATTGATAACTGGAGTTTGTGCTGCTCCCAGGGACTGCAGTGGCACAGTGCTATGTCAGCCAGAGACAGGAAAGCTTGCTTGGCATCATTTGGTACTCAATGAAACTTTGTAAGTTGGAAAGTTTCATTTGAACTAGAGCATAACTGAGTTTGTCTTCCCTTAAATAGAGGCTGATAGAGAGAGTAAATGGAGGGAGAAGTGGGGGAGGGAAAAAGACAAGAAAGAACCCACCGAGTCTGCAGACCTGATAGTCCTGTTTGGGGATTTTTTTCAAGAGTCTCCTGTCAAGGCTTGCTGACACATGAGCTCTGTTGAGTCTTACAGTGGTGATTTAAGATGTTACTACATCCCTTGCTCTCCCCCCACTTCTGCTAAAGGTTATACTCCACAAATCAGGATTGGCAGAAAAGAATATTTTCCTGTCTTGGCTATTCCAGTTAAAATTCTGGCATACTAGTTAAAATATTTTGATGAAAGGCAAAGAAGGATGGCACTGGAAGGACTGTGGAGGTCACCTGGTTCATGCTTCTGCCTGTAGGCTGGATCAACTGTTGTGTCCCACATGACAGGTTTGTCTCACATTGTCTTAAACACCCCCAGTGCTGGAGACACTGCAGCCTACATGATCCACAGAGCCAATGAAAATACTGAGAAGTACAGGGCCTGCAGCAGGCTTCCACAAATGCCCACTAATGCTTTTTTGCTAGCAACTACAGCTTTTCAACATTTTTCAACCAATTCCCTAGATTTCAGATGCAAATAGCACATTGGATGATGTCAAAAGCCTTCCTAAAGCACTCCATGCCTAGTCCTCTGGAGAAAGACACCATATTTGCTATGCTGTAGCCCAGCATGATCTTCATTCCCACAAGCCCTGTGACTACTCCAGCTTCTTACAGGAGCTACAAGAAAATTTGTTAGGCCACTGATGTCCCAGCTGTATTGCATTTTCTGCATTGGTTTGTCTAACTGCATCCCATTCCACTTGCAAATCATAAATCTTTGATCTTAAGGCTATTTCCCCTCCTTTTCCCAGTGTCTGAATGAAACATTTGTGATTTGTTAAACTGGATTTTTATTACCCTTCCTCCCTTTTGTTTGCACAGGAACTCCGCACTTGTGCACTTCATACTGTTCTTCAAGGAGCTCCTAGATCTGTTTGACTTTTTCCTTGGGCAAGATTTCATGACCACATTGGAACTTTACTTTGAGGCTACATGAAGAGAAGACAACTCCTGTCCTTCAGCTACAACATATGTACCAGTTCTATTGCATGTCTTACACACAGAAAATTTAGAAAATGTATAGCATATTTCAGTGCCAGCCTAACCCATCTGCTTCCTTTATTTTCCAGTGACTGGCTAAGTGAGGCTTCTCTAACAGAGCCTGTGCTCCAGAGGTGTTAATTGGTTGTTCACGTAGAACCTTATATCCTGGATCTTCCTGGTTGCCATTGCAAGCTCACATGGCAACTGCATTCAGATTATTTCCCCTCTGGTAATTTTTACAGGTCTGTCACTGTCTCTAACCTGGCCCTGAGGGCAGCTGTGCACATCCTTGAGACCAACACACCCCATCTCCATGTGCTCCCCTTGCTGGCTCTCTGAGTAACCTGGAACAGCCACAGGGGCTCACAGGTGGGGAGGTGAGCCAGGGGACTCACACCCCTTGCTCTGTAAAAAACACAGGGCTCTTTGAAATTAAATCTTCCTTGACAGAGTTTGGGCTAAATTACAGGAGTGAGATCTTGACAAGAGCTGGGATCCCCAGCAGCACTCTGTGCCTGTGCTTCTAAAGCCCGTGGAGAAAGCAGGGGGTTGCTGGGTGGGGACTGGCAGAGCTGGGTGTGTCCCTTTCCAGGGACACGTCCCCCCTCTGTGAGACCCCTACTCAGTCCTGCACTCAGCCCCCTGCCTTTCAGAGGTGTCTGTTTGGGCTCACACTGAGAACCTTCCCTTGTCTCCATAAGACCTTTAATTGTCACAGGAGGCATCCTCTCCCTGGGGTGACTTTCCAACTAATATGCAGATGTGGCAGTCCATGTTTATTTCCCAGGCTCTGGGAGCTGCTCAGGTGATTCCTGGGTGTTTTGTGTGCTGCCACATTGAGGGTTTTCATTAAATGCCAAACAGAATTTGCCTTCCCTGGGAGATGAACTAAAATGATCTCTAGAAGTATTGGTATGCACAACAAAACTTTTACATCACCATTAGCAAAGCAGAATATTTCTGTTCCTATTATTTCAAGTTGAATAATTTAATGCTCACCCTTTTTAAATTTACCACTTTTAAATTAAAAACTCATTAAAATGTTTCAATAACAGTTAATATTAGCATAGCAATAAGACATACCAAGTGGGCATTACCAGGAGATAATTGACCTGATCTGTAAATTGGTGCCCTTGGCTTTACCTCTGGATGTCAATCAATTAAAGCAGTCAATCATCCCCGAGTAGTGCCTGCCTCAGCACGTCTTATTGCTTAATCATATAACTGTTGAGCTAATACCATTCATATTTCTGGACAAAAAATTCCACTAGGAATTCCCATTTATTATCACATCAAAATTAACAAGATCTTGAAATGCATATTATATTATTCATAGCATAATACTCTCCCAAATGGAAAACATAAAAATATATCTCCCCTTCTTTTTTCCCTTTTTTTTAAAGCCTGCCGTTGTTAATTAGCCATTCTTTAGGATGATCAAGTAATTGAGATACAGGTTTTAGATCAGGTTCACAGGGAGTATGTGGTCAAGTTAATGAGTCATGAAGAGACTAAAATGTCACTGTATAGAAAACTGACTTGTGCTCAGCTGATATTAATTGCAGTGGCACCGGTGAAGTCAATAGCTCTATGCCAATTTACTGCAGGTGAAGATCAGGCCTTATGTTTACAAGAGTGTGGAATTTAGTGAATGACATTTAATCTTCTATATAATGAAATTTAGTGCATGTAATTTTTTTAACTCTTCGGATTCTGCCTAAAAGCCTTTGCTTGGATGAATTGTTCTACTTAAGCTAATGACTTGGCAAAATATCATATCATAATACGAACAGAGAATGAAATGGATCTGCCTGTGCCAGTTAAAGCTAACAGTTTCAGACCCTGTGTGAGTTGAAAGCTGACTATATATATTAGAAAGATCCTTGCCTTCAGGACAGCCATGCAATCAAATGGAGCACAGGACCTCAGTCCTGCACATATTTATTCATGCATATTGTTTACTGGAAGGGGCTTGTGAGTGTTGAGCTAACATACACACACATAACCAGGATGAGGGCCTAGCTTCCTTTTTAAATTCAGAGATGTAAATGTGTCTCATTTTGAACATTAAATAGGGTGTAAATCAAATAGGCTTGATCATTATTGAAGTGCTGAAAAGCTATCATTCTGAAAAGAAGCATCTTGCTATTTTCTCCATAATGAAGCAGCAGACACAACATTATTAATGATAACTGTGTCTGGATTGTGCATTCAACCAAGATAAGAGTCAACATGTTTGGTAACATCAAAGAAAACCTGATACCTCAAGTATAAGAAGATTAGTATTTACAGTGATCTGTAGGGTTGGCAGTTCCAAGAAGTTGAACAGACAATGCCAGGAGGGACAATTAGTAATAAATTGGCACTGGGATTCTTTCCTGTGTTTGAAATCTGGCACTGAGCATAAACACACGTTTGAAGGTTTTGTTCAGAGCTTCCTGCTGCAGCCAGAGCGGGGCTCAGCAGAGTGAGAGTTGTTCCAACACGCTGGGAAAACCAAGACAGTTCTCTCATTGGCACTGAAAGGTGTCAGGTATTTTGTACAAAGGCTTCAAGGACAACATCTCCATCACATTCTGGGAGACTCACCCAATTCTTTTTGACATGCCACAGCAAAGCTATCGTGTGAAAGTTCAGGGATCCAGGGATTATTCTGCAGAACACACGGCTGGGCCATAAACCGTCCTGGAATCACATGGTACATGCCCACAGAATGAAGGGCTCTTTATGTTAATCCAAATTAAATTTTTAAAAGGCAGAGTAGAATAAAAATATCCGTTTTATTGTATTTATATTTACTTCTAATACCTCTTCACTGACCTCAGCACAAAAAATACGGACAGATCCCAAGTCACCCTTATTTATGTTTAGCTGTAGTTGCTGGAATTTACAGCCCTGCTTGGAGATGGGAAATTAGCTAAATACTGCACATCAGTATTATATCAGCTGAATAGTTCACATCAGTGCATAATTTTCTTTATTTTGATTTAAGTGGCACTAGCAATGGTGAACACAGTAAAATAATTTTAAAAGTATCCAGAAAAACAGGAAAGAGTGGAAAATTCCTACGCCTAATGCTCACCTTACTTGTGTTTGGCATAGCTCATTGTGAATGAAGCCAAATCATCCTTACAAATTGATAAAGGTGAAACTAAACCACTGGAGATGGAAACCCAGGAATATTTCTGCTAAATTTGACATTTGCACCTCACATTATTATTGAATGCTTTTATTATTGGATTACTTTCACTGCATAGCTCACTGAAATCAATAGGAGGTATTGATGGTATCGAGCCCTGGAAATTACCTTTTGATGGAACATCTTTACAACATGAAATGGATCTTCATGATATCTCTCTACAATAGATAAAGTGTCACTGGATCCAGTTACAGATGAGAAAATAGTTTAAGTGACCTGGACAAGGTACATGCTAGAGGTAACCAAATGCACATGCTAGAAAATTCTCTTTTCATTTAAGGCTAAAAGTCAAATAATTGGTAAATACATAGTATTGATTCTCCTTTTCATGTTCCTTCAAATATAAAAGCTGAACTATAATGACCAATGTGTCAATGTGAAACCTAGAAGGCTCTAAAAACACTGGCTGCACTATTAGCAAGCCATATTTATTTCCTAACCCCCCTTTCATTTAGGCCAACATTGTCAAAGTTTTTCAGTACAAAACCCTCATAATGAAGAAACTATAAAGAAGTAGTGATGGGTTCATGATGTTACTGTAGTATGGGCCCATAAAGGATCAGAGATCTCTACAACAATTCTATATTAGTGGAGGAATCATGTATGTAGCTGCTTTTAATGTGATTTGCAGACAGAAACAAGGACATTACTAGTTTGCAAAAGCATTTTAATTCAAAAATGTCCATGTTAGATAAATATTTTAAAAATACTTCATGAAGACACTATTGATGTTTCCTTTTTCATCAGCAACTGAGCATGGAGAACAGGACCAAAGTTCATTTAAACTCTGGCATAGCACTAACTTCAGAATGCTTGAAAGGTTTATATCAGGTTTCCCAGATTATATAAACTACAAAGCCACAATTACACAACTCATGGCTCTTTCCAAGATGATCCTAGTTATTACACAGTTATTACACTTTGTTTCTTTTTGGCTGAAACATATTAAATATTTGCCGGTGCAAAAGTGTGTTTATCTAGAGAAACAGCTACAAAAGAAAAGAAAAGAAAAGAAAAGAAAAGAAAAGAAAAGAAAAGAAAAGAAAAGAAAAGAAAAGAAAAGAAAAGAAAAGAAAAGAAAAGAAAAGAAAAGAAAAGAAAAGAAAAGAAAAGAAAAGAAAAGAAAAGAAAAGAAAAGAAAAGAAAAAAGAAAAGAAAAGAGAAAAGAAAAGAGAAAAAAGCAAACAACTTACAATAGCACAACTCTTTGCTTACAATTGAAATATAAGATTCTGAGTTTACACTATTAAAAAGCATTCTAAGGAATTTATTTTGAAATACTGGTATAACATATAAATTTTTGGATTTGAAACTCATGTATCATGTTGTGTCTTCATCACTGCAGCATTAAAAGCTCCTGGGAAATGCAATATTATCAGCATCACTGCACACCATAACATCTAGGTCTAGGCATTGGAGAGGGGGTGATGGGTCAAACCTTTGCCACAGCTGAGATGTTTGGGTGAACAGCCCACAAAATCAATATGAACATTTGGGCCATATCTGAACAAATCAGCTGTAGTTCATTTGCAAAACTCAGCTGAAGGATATGTTAAGAACAGCATTTCTCACATGAGGTTTCAGTAATTCTGCCTTTGTTATGGATACGTCTGTAACAGCCCTTTGGTATTTGGGTAGAAATCCAAGTAGAGTGTTCAGAAATGTGTAGCATTTAATATGAATCAAAGTACTCTGATAAAAAAACAGTTTGGCCCTTTGCTGCTTCTTAGGTTTCCATCTATTAAGTGACCAGGTTTCTCCATCTGCCAGCACAAGTTACATTGTTTAAGTACAACAGAGCATTTCTGGGGAAATCTTGTGCTGCCCATCTCAGCAGGTATTAAACTTCCTTATTGGACAGTTTAGGAGCTCATCATATTTGACCATTGGTCAAATATAAGATGGACCCAGCGTGAAAATGCGTGACTAAAAAAAGCCTTTAATTAATGATATAATACAAATCTAATTGAACTTTACTGCTTGAACCTTTCCCCATTGCAGGGTCAAACAAGAACTCAATTTAAACATCGTCAAATTTCAAGAATATTTGGATTCAGCTCCAGTTTTGGATCTAAACTGGATGGCTTTGATCCACTTGTTACAAAGTCTGATCTCATCCTGGATAAGAAGTAGCATTACTCAATAAGGAGAGTTAATACTGGAACTGTGACATTGGGAAAACCTGCTTGACAAGCAAGCTTGTTTAACCAACAGAAATAGGTTGCCAAGATCATAAGCCAGGGAACAGTTTAACAAAAATCAATGAAGAAATTACAAGTGACTAATAAATTCACACAATGAGTATAAGCAGCTGAAACTAGAGAAGAACCAGAGATAGAGACTGTAAACATTTTGCACAGAGGGTGGAACCTTGCCATTGCTGCACCTGTAAAACCACAACCTCATCACTTTCTTAAAGTGATTGGGTTCCACCTGGTTAAAACCTAGGTGATTTAACAATATCTGCAGGAGGTGATTGTTGATGGTTTAATTGCTAGTCTACTTTTCTTTGCAAGTTTGACTTTAATCTGTTTATCATCACCTAAATAGAAGTGTCTGACAGAAGGTCCCTCTTTTTAATACCACAATTGCACCTCACAAAACCAGAGCATGAACACAGTAAGTCACAGAAACAGCAAGGAAACAGAAATGCCCTGATCCTAAGCAGAGAGGTGATTTACTAGAAAGGTGTTGCACAGATGAAAAAAGTAAAAAGTTAAGTTTTCTTTTGGAGACTTTGAGATTTTTGTCTTCCCACAACATTTATGGAAATCAATGAGCAACAGCTATGGCATGAGCCAAGGTATTTTGTTCTTCTGTCCTGTTGAGAGGTCAAGGTGTGAGCAGTGGTTAAGAGTGAGCATTCTTCTGTCCTACAGGTGCTACAACTTCATAAGTTTGATTTAACTTTGTGTTCCTGACCCTTAGGTCTCCATGCTGTAATAGATATTGCACAACATTTGCCTTGGTTGGAAGGATGGAGAAGGTGACCACAATGGACAGCTTGCTCAGTAAAAACACAGCATTCCATGCAGAACTCCATTAAATATGAGATTACTTTTTAATGTTGTTTTTGCATGCCCTACATGGATATATTTCACCCTGCACCGAGGCTGTGCCATCTACAGTTACGTGGCCTCTCTGCTGGTATGACCCGCGGCGTGCAGGGACCTGCCCTGTGGAAACGCCGTTGTCTCACCCCACAAGGATGCAGCAGCTTGAGTGATGATCCCTGCTAACCTGTTAGGTCAGCATTATCCTACAGCAAAAGTAGGGCTGGGACAGTCAGGTACCTGTTACTCAGCAAGCCACACCACTACAATTAATACAGAACAAATCAGTGAATAAAATGGCTGCAGGCACTAAAACGCAGGATGAGGTTAAAAAAAGGACGGCACTCTGGTTGCAGCACAAGGGCAAAAGAAAAATGTTTGCTATATTTAATACATCTAAATTCATTCTGTGTATATGTCCCAGCCTCTGGAAATTCGAATAAGCCATATGTCAGCTGTTTCCTGAAACTCTTGGTAGCACTGGATATGCCCACTGCATGCTCTCCTTATCAGGACATTTCCATCTCACGTACCCAATACCATCTCTGGAAGCTTTCCCCAATTGATTTAGTAACAGTTGAAACTTGCTACCAGTCATTAGACAAGTTTGTTTGGATCATATGGCAGAGTCTCAGAGCTGTCTGGAGCATGTTCAGGGACACAAGGAGCCTGGGGGGCCTTCCCCAGACCCCAGTGAAGGGACTGGGGACCTGTGAACAGCACTGCCCACCTGAACAGCCCTGCCCACCTGAACAGCCCTGCCCAGCTCTGAACAACCCCTTGTACATGAAGAATCACTTCAGATTCAGAGAATGCTGTGATGAACACAGGCCACAGTCACTTCTCCCCTACCTTACCAAAAAGGTGTTATCAAAGGTTTCTGAATCTCACCATTGCAACAGCACTAACAAAAATGTCATTTCCTTGCATTTCTCATCAAAGGCTCATTTTCTAATAGAAGGGGAAATACTCTCTGCTTGGGATGTTACAATGACAACAGCAAGCATATACACAGCTATAAATTTGACTCTAAAACACGTTGAAAGGTTAGATTTGTAAAAATGTAGGCAATTTGACACCTCTAGATCACAGCAAACACAAGGCAGCAAAACTGAGCTTCCAGACCGTCAGTTAATTCCAGGCTCCTAAAAGTGTCTCTTGGAAACTATTTCCACAGAGAGCAAAATGACTAATGTAATTGGAAACACTGGAGAATCAATGGGGAATGAAAGAGGATAAAGAGAGGCGGAAAATACACACCAAGATGCACAAATAGACATACAGTATAATTAGCTTCAGTCTATTGTATAACAGAGTCATAACAAATGACTCAGCTCCTTAGGTGGTGTAATTAGACTTCAGTGGACCAACCCCAATTTACAGCAGCTGATAATTATGATATATAATTATATGGACTGATTCTGATCTGTATAAATTATTAGTAAACTTCAATGAGGGCAATAAGGTCAATCCAGTGAAAAAATTGTGCAAGTGAGATACAAATCAGATGTCCAATAAAATAATGAAGCATCTTATGTTCACACAGCTGCTCTTACCTCAGGCATTTTTTAAAATGAACCTTATGTGGACAGGAATTGCTTGGGGGTCCATTCAGATGTGGTCATTTCTGTGATGCCACTCAGCAGCTCTTGACTAGTTGCAGAAACTTTATATGCTCTATGGGAATGGTGGGGCAGAGAAATGTTACATCCATTTGGAAGTGCAGGGGAAAGATTATCTCGGAGGAAGAAATTGGCCATGCCTGATTTAGGACAGGCTATGGCACCTGATTGCTACGTGCTTTCAAAATGCATCACCCAACAACCCGCTGGGAGCTCAGCGACTCCTGCCAACCGAAACCATCAACCCCTAAAACAGCACAGGCGTGGGTAGAGCTGCCTGCAGTTCTCCTAAGATCTCCAGTATGAAATGAGTACAGAGACACACCTTAGACCCCATCTCTAATATTTATGCCTGTCTGTGTATCCTGCCTATTAGTAAAAAACACAAAGAGAACTCCAGAATAAGCTGCTGGATTTGGTATATTGCTGGCTGTGAAAGCAAGCCAGGGTTCCTCCAAGAGCAGATAACAAGCATGTCAGGAACTGCTTCTGATGTCAAATCCATGTCCTTATAGCTGACCTCATTAAAGGCTCTATCATGCTCCTACTGAAACCAATGGCAATGACTTCTGCAGTTTGCTGTGGGATGTCTATGTACTAGTCAGCCTTGAAAGTCAAAAAATGCTTGGCTGTTTCGCTGTCTGCCACTTTCACCAGAATTCTTGATGTGTTTTGGAGAGGCCTGAGGTCTCTGCAAGCACAGATGTAGCTTCAGGGAGTGCCCCAGCACCAGGTTGGGCTGCTAGGCCATTGCCTGACACTGCTTTCAGAACAACATCTTTTCACAGCCACTGTCTGAAATGAACACTATTCCCCATCCAAGTGTTCTGATCCCTAAACTTCACCCCACTGGGGTGGTGTACTGAGCTGGTACTGCCTTGGCTCCCAGCACATGGCAGCTCTGCACTCCCTAAGGCACAGCTGCACCTCTGTCTGCTGCAAGGGCTTTGTACTTGGAGTTAACACACGTGTGCCACCATCTCTCCTTCACCTTCTTCCTCTCCAAAAGAGGTGCCAAGACAGGTGAGAAGAGACAGCAGAGTGAAGTTTCTCACACTCAATGTGAAAGAGGGAGCTGGGAAGTCAGGGAACTGAAAAGAAAAAGCAGCAGCAAAGTAAAGCTGCTGCACCTCCCCTCACCTCTCCTGTCCCCACTCAAGTGTAAAGAAGCACTGGGCCGGGAAAAAACTACAGCCCAAATCTCCTGATAAATCAGAGCTTCTCTGGAGGGAGAAGCAACTAAAAAGGAATGTAAATGATCTTTGACCAATGACTTTTGTCTAGTTGTGGTTTCTGGTACGGCATCTGTGGTTTCTTGTTCGGAACGGTAATGAGTGTGTGTACAGCAATGTGTTCAATGTGCACAGTGCTGAGAGATTAGAGAGTGAAGGATGGCATGGGACATGTCAATATGGATTTGCAATGATCAAAGGAGGCTGTCTCTTCTGGGCACAAGTCTGGGTTGGGTTACAGCAAAGGAAAAATGTGAAGTGCTTCTTAATGTGTTTTCTCTGTATTCTCTGCTCTAGGATCACCGTAAATGGAAGAACATCTTCTTCCCTAATAATCTATTTCCTGCATGTGGCTTCCCCAATAAATATATTAAAGTTTTGTTTGAACTGCACAGTTTTCTAGGAAAACAGGCTTGCCATTGTTTAAAACGAAAATACTCACAAATGCTATTTAAAAACTAAAGCAAGGCTATGCACATATCTTTGCTCTGTCTAGTTATCAGCCATGAATCTTGTACTTAGGTAATTATTAGAGGTTTCTTTTTTAAAGAGATGATTTACTTACCCTGTATCCCTGCCAGATTTTCTTTCTTTTTTTAATATTTGAATTTTACACATTAAGTAGGGCATGCTCATTTTTCTTCTGCTTCTGCCCTCTTTTGAGTTATGAATCCCTTCAGTGAGTAATGAGCAGTTGGCAACTTTTATGCATAAGAAAGAAGATTCAATGAATTCCAAATATGCTACACGGATGCTCCTTCTTCTACATAAAAAGTATAACATTTTTATGAATTGGGCCCACGATGATCTGGCATTAAATCACTGCCCCCTTTCTTCTCTGTGCTCTATTTATGCTCAGGGGACGTGCAGTCGCAACGTATTATAAATTCAGCAGAATTACTAATTAAAAAACCTACTGTACAAAAATAGAACAAAGGGTGGAATTAGAGCCAACAGGATCTGAGCCAGTGCAGTGGTCCTGGGGAAATGGTCTGGGCTGCAAGGCAGGTGATCTGATCCTCATCTGGGATTAACTAACGGAGCTCTCTTGCTTCAGATGATTTACAGTCCTACAAACCAAGCCCCTCTGCAGACTTCTGGCAGCGGGTGCCAGCAGGGCTCCTGGCCTCCTGTTTCCCATTCCTTCCCAAAGGGATGAGCAGCTCCCATTGGCGCCATGAGAACTGGAGCCTGCAGGAAATGAGCAGCACCTCTGGTCTTGCTTGTTGGATTGCCAGACAGAGACCATGGGAGATTTCCGCTGAAGAAAAGGTTTTGCACCATACAGTGACCAGCAATCTAGGAATTGTGCTGTTGGGCACTCTGCAGCACTGTGAGAGCATGGCCTGGCCAGCAGAGACATGGGAAAAGAGAATCCAAACAAGTTCATAGTTGCTCTTCTCCTGCTAACTTTCTTAACCATCTGCTCTAAAATGGAAGTATTCAATATCAGGGCAAAACAGTAACTCTAGAAAAGCAAAACATGCAAGGTGTGCAGTGGAGAAATCCTTCTTTCCCCACTTCCAAATATAAAACAGCACCCTACAAACAGAAACAATAAAGGCTGAAAGATGCATGGAAGTTTGTTGGTATGTATTAAAACAGCACCTCTTGGATATTGCATGTGGGCAGACACTGAGCTGACCAGTGCATCCAAGGAAAGTATGCCTTCCTTCTGTCAAGAGTCCTCAAAAATAATTATATAGGAGTCATATTAGCAAAGAAGTGTCCCTGAGATGATCTAAGCTCCAACAGAACTAGGAAAAATATCCTCTTGGAAATTAAAAGTGGAAAAAAAATTTAATTCATCTTGCAACTTTCTCTGCACAGTCAAATCTCTCAGTTTCTCTGGTGACTTAGTGGGTCCTGTACTCACACAGAAACCCTCCTGGCACCAGGGAAAAGCAGTGAATCAAATGGCTTCCTCCGTCAGGAAAGGGAGTGAACATAGGTTTTGTAGAGACAAATAAAAATTGTAACAAGAGCCTTAATCATTACCTCAGACTGCACAAATAAAAAGACACTTAGCACCAGCTCTGCTTGATAGGCAAGGAGGCTTTACTGTCCCATGCTGTCAGTCTCACTCTTGATATAGCAGCATTCAAACCATTTTTGCATTGTGGCTCAGCTTCTGAACTAATGTGCAGGTTAACCATAAACAATTTCAGCCCACTTTAAACCTCTGTGCTGTAGGAATCAGTGGCTCAGCAGCTAATTCACAAATGGCTCAGTTGACCATGCAGTGGGGACACTGCAGATAGCTGAGGGCAGTGACCTCGTCACTCAACCTCAGCTAATCTGTCCCCATTTGCCAGAGACAAGGAAGAAAGAACACAAAAAAGAAAGGGCTACTGTCTGATGTCCCTTACAATTCAGCATCACACATGCCAAAGTAAGCAGTTCTCCAGAATCAGAAAATGAGTTAAAAGTCACAAAACTTAAAAGCGTTTCTGGATTCTTAGGTAAGCCTGGTAAGCTCACAGGGTTCCTTTACTGAAGTGTTTTGCTATGACTCTGAACTGAGAGCCCACACTCTTCCAGAATTTCCTGACTTGTCACATAGCTCAGCCTTTGGCAGAGAAGCTACTGAAGCCAAACAGCACAGATCATACCTAAGTGTTTGCTATGAGATACATGCACAACCCATTTCTCTCATTGCAAAGAAGTTTCACTTACATTCTGAATTTATATTTCCCTGTGTTTTCTTTTTTTTCCATCTAAGTTCAGTCCAAAAATCTAATATATTGTAATAGAAATAACTGGATAGAACCCTGCCAGAACTACGAGAGGCACACAGGCACAGGGCTTCTGCACCCAGCAACATGCAGATCATCTGGAAATGATGCTGCTAATCAGCCCAGGGCATGGGGCACTGAGTCCTTCCCAAATTAATTTATTAAGTACTTAATGGAGCTCTGCTAATGGGCAGAAGCTTCAGAAGGAAAGCAGCAGAGGTGATCCTGCCACCCAAGTCTGCCTCTCTGATGCCTTATGGCACTGGACAAGTCTCTACCCCTTCTGGCTATCAGCCCTCCCACACTTATTCTCTTGGCTGAGGAACAGGCATTCCTAGGGAAGGGACTCCTGTTGCACTCAGGCAGGTGGGACCTCTGGACTGGCTGAAAGGTGACATTCTGCATAATATTCTTGGTCACACCTGTGTGAACCTGGAATAGCCAAGACCAGTGGAGTTTCTTTAGGTCTCTATGATTTAGGCTGAGATCTCTATAATTTCCACTTCTAGACATCCATGATCCAGATCTCCATCTCTAGATTTCCATGCTCTGGATTCACCATCCAGTCATCCAAACTCCTCTGCTTAACCACCCCAAAACCTTCAGCTTGCTCAGGGAAAGGGGTTTAACCCATGCAAGGGAGTCAACTTCCTATGAACGATTTCTTACTCCATTAATAATACAATCTCTTCACCTCTTATATTACCAATCTGTCATCTACCTCTGTGCTCCCTTATTATAAAAAAAAGTCATTTGCTGTAGTCCAGATGAGCAGCACAGCCCTTTGGACAAGCTTTTGCCATTTTGGTCTCTCCCTGCTGCACGACACGTGGCTCACATCTCCCCTGTTTGCCTGGACACCAAGTAGTCACTCAAGTGCTCCTGAGCACTCTGCATTTTGGAGAATGATGCCTTTTTGAAAACTCCCTCTCCCATCAGTGTAGCTTGGAAAAGCCAGACAGCTGGACCTACTTTAGTGTAATTTAGCTGAGATGTCAGCCCTCTTAAGGAGGAAAACACTACTCAGTGTGAATAAAAGTGGCACCATCTGTTCCAACGCGCAGAGACCTTTGCAGCATGGCCTGAAGGTCGAACCCTGCTGGACTCCGAATCAGAAAGTGCTGTAGCCCACGTAGCTGTAAATGGAGAGTGCTCTGGCAAATCCCTCCATTGAGCACTGCTCCAGGATCTGCAGCCAGCAGCCCTAATTGAGGATTTACTCAGGCAGCAACTGGTCCTCTGCAGTGATGAGAGGTGTCAGGCTTGTGGAGGAATAAGCTCTCTTTTCTCCCCATCGTGACCAGTAGTCTCTCAAATCTCGAGCGTTTATTCAAGCAACCAACCTTCACTAGCAAATGGCTCAAGTTTTGATGTTTAATGTTGCAGGGATAGCAGTAGGCAGCTTTTCTTGTTTTCAGCTCTTTTAGCACACTGTTTTGCCTGAAGCAAAATATGGTTTCAAGCAGTCTCACTCCACTGGTACTTTCTCCTTGCCTCAGCTAACAGCACTTGTGTATGTATTAAAGATGCTGCAGCAGAAGTTGATGCTACAGGGCTTGCTCACTTATTTCAGATAGTCAGCAATCCAACTTTTTTAAAATGCACTTTTTATACAAAGGAATTATTTGTTCCTTTTTTTTTGGTTTACAACCCAATTTCAAAGCCTGTGAAAGTCTGGGTAGGGGGAGGGAGAACCATGCACTTGATTGGGACATCAACATAACATGACATTTTACAAAGACTGTCAATATGCCTCCTTAAAGAGACACTGACATATTAGTTTAAGTGACTGGGTTTGCTGAGATTTCTTTAAGGTTGACTTAAATGTCAGATGCCATTAGCTCTGAAAGTTCAAACAGTCTACCACTGTGAGCATCTTGTGCAGTGGAGGTTGAAAGGGTCATAGGTAAGCAAAGCCACGCTAAAACACCACCTACTATGGCTGTGAAATATGTAGCTCCACAGTGAAATGCAGAAACCAAAGCCCTGAAGATAGAAGATTTATATTCAAACAGACCACCAGGTCTAGATTTGTACCTCTGCAGCTTCTCACTTAGCAGCTGAAGTCTCACTGCTCTCCTCATCTACATGTGAGGGGGGAGGTCTGCTTGCATTCAAACTTCAGAACATGTGTGTGTGTTTGAGGATAAGAAAAGTGAACTATTGATTAGCAATTGACAAATGCAATAGAAATTTTATATAGGCTGAGAAAGACCCATCCATAATTTATGGCTGTGCCAAATATGAGTGACAGCGAACAGCAGGAGGCTTGAGCACAATATTGATTACTTTAAAAAACTGAGAAAGGCACCGTGCTGAGGACTGGAAGGATAAAGAGGAGATGCAACAAGCAGAGAAAACAGGAGCAAAGCCATTAAGGATGTTGTGCTACCAGACACTGCCAGACTAGGAAACTGAGGAGACAGTCAGGTGGAGAGCACTGCTCTCTCCTTTCCAATCAATAATACCATGTCAAAACATAAAATGCATGCTTTTGCTCTTAAGTAAAATGTGTCTAAGATTTTTAAAAGCATTGATTCAAGGTGGATCAATGAGAATCTAGGCGTATTTTCCTGTGCAAAAAGGGGGTAATAACACTTTGTAGATAATCACACAACAGAAGAGATTTCCAATGCTGGTTGTAAATGTCCTATTTATATTACAATCTTTTTGTCAGTTAAGGTTAAGAATAGTAGGTCAAGGAGCCATGCATTGTTGAAGGGGGGAAGGCAAGCATGTAAATGTGGGAGCATGGAATGCCTTTAAAAGATGTATGCAAGGACAGGACTGAGCTTGGGCAGGAGAGGATCACGTTCTCTTCAACTCCACTTCCAAAGTGCTTCCAGAGGCTTTTTCACTTAACTTCTTAGCAGGTTCAAAGCTCCAGACTCAAGAGCCATGCTCAGCTGAGAGGCAATGAATGAATGAATGTACTCTGCAAGGCCAGTTCCTGGGGGTACTGGATTTCTTCAGCAGCTGCTCAGCCGCGAGGTCCTGGCAAGGCTGGGGCTGGTGTTGAAAAGGCTCTGCTACTGTAACTATTCCAGCAAAATTTGTTCTAGCAATTTTCATCTCCCAAAAATGTGTTTGGTGGTAGAGTATACAATGGTCCTCTAATTAAGCAAGTTATGTGAGGATAATTGCAGCTTCAATTAGACTTTTTGCCTAACAAGGTTTTGGCCAGCACTGAGATGGCATTAAAACCAAAACAGAAAACATATTTATAACTGGCATCATCTTGCCAGTATGGAGAAAAAAGGCTTTAAGAAAGAGGAAAAAGTAGAACTAAACTTCTAACTGTCCAATTCTCCCCTAGAGAGAACCCAGCTTGCATTTCCAGAGACGAGCAGCAAATTTAAGTGAACAAGATGTGCATTTCAAATGCTGAGAGAGAAAGAGAAAAAAGAGAAGTGCACCTGCAGAGGGCAGCTGGGGATGTGAAAGGTACCTCAGAGATGGCTCTCACTGCCCTTGCAGCAGCCCTGGTACCTGCACAGCACAGCAGCTACTACACAGGTACCTGAGTAAGGAATTCCCTGTGCAGACAGAAACCCTTGGTTCCTGTGCTGGGGTCCCTGCACAGACCTGCCCTGTCCAATGCTGCCCTCGAGGGAAGCGTTTGTGCTGCTTGTTGCAAAGCAAGGCACTGGGTTTGTGTACTTCACACAGGCTTGCTCTGAGCATTTTTTCTTTGATGCATCAGGAAACAAAATTTGGCTTTTTCTTATTAGACTGGAACATTGAAATGGGACACTGGCAAAGGAAAAGAAAGAATTCTTTCTTCTTTTAACAAAAAACTTTGAAATATTTTAGAACACCCCAAATTCCAGATAATGACTTCAAGTAAATATTATCTTTAATCACTCATTCTTCAATAGTCATTGACTCTTGCTGGGTTTTTTTAAATGCAGGTGAAAAATTATCTTCTTTTTTTTTTTTTTTAAGAGCTATCACAGAGCTATAGTTAAATGACATAAGAGGAAGGACAAGAAGAGTTGTCCACGACCCACTTCAGCAACAGCACATTTCCAAATCACCCATATAGTCATAGAAATAACTCTCTTACAACACTCCTATGTTTTTCTCTCTCTTATTCAAAGGCAAAATTTTCCCATAATAATGCAGTGTTTCACTGTCCCGAACATTTACATGCTCCTGAAGTTCTAATACTGATGCAATAATTCCTTGGCATCAATAAAATATATTCCCTTTGCGAACTCCCGCTGTTTCCCTCATCACCGGTAAAATCTGAAAAGCCTTACAAAAATAATTATTTTGCTGCACACTGTTTTTCATTTTTGATAGAATCTTAACTGCAGACTTTTCTGAATGCAGATCTAAGAAAAACCTTGTCATTATTTCCACTGACCTGAGTAATGAGGCAGGAGCATGAACCCCCTGCCTCCCAATTGGCGAGAGGTGCAGCACAAAGCACACTGAGCTCCCCTCCAGCAGCCAAACAGCACAGGCTGGGGAAAGCAGAATGGGAGAAGCATTTGGAAAAGAGAAGGGTGTAGTCTGACTGCAGCTAGAGCACCAAGGGTAGGGACTGAGCTCAGGGGATCCATGATGGGGGCCCACTGGACAGCACTGGCTGCAGTGGGCTCAAAGGGCACCACATACAGACTCTGCTCCTGTGTTCACTGCAGTCACCTGCCCCTTGTGCTTCCTCAGTTCCCTCCAAAAGGAGCAGTTTCCCCCACCCCAGCTATTCCCAGAGAGGAATCTGCTCCAATCTCCATGCTCCTGGGTCTGATGGCTGTGAACTGTGGCAGGGAGCACATCTGGCCTCTACTCCGCAGATTTTATGCTGGTGTTATGAAAATGACATTTACCTATTCCCTTTACAGGGCTGTGGAGGAGATTGATCAGGCAGCTTATATATCCTGCTTTCTGTAATCTTCCAAACTAATTAGCTCCCAGAGAGATACCATGCCAGCAGGCCAGATCCCTCCAGCTTCACCAGTAAGAACAGCAGGTGGGAGAATAGCTCCACACACGTTCCCTGCTTGGCCCTTTCTACAACTGCTTGTGACACTAATTGATCGGTGCCAGTAGTGCTGGTGGCAGAGGCGCTCACAACCCACAGGGAAGCTGTTCAAAGCTGCAGTAATGAGTAACCTATTGCTGCTTGAAAGCACAACCATGGGCTTTGAATTCTGCTATGATTACCTGGGCTAGCCAGGCCTCTGTCCCCTCACAGTGTTAGAGACGAATAATGTTTTAACCTATTTGAATTTTACGCTAATGACCCGGGGAAGAAAGAAAGAAAGAAGACAACTCGCTTCAAACTACTTAGTGTTCAGTGACATGGCAGAGGGACTTCAGAGAGAGCCCACCTGGGAGGAGGCACAGTTGAGTCAGCACACAGAGGTGCTCCAGGTTGTTGCCAGTGGGGGACCTGGAAATCCTGCTCTGCTGGCAGCATTGCTCCATGCACTAAAGCCCGTGCAGGCAGTGAGCCTCCCCAGCCAGCAGCAGCAAGGGATGGCAGGGCATGCACACATCCGATGTTCTGGCAACCTAAGACCAAAAAAGCAACCCCTCTGGAACCTTCCCTGAAAGCACCAGCAACAACAGCCCTGAGATTACTCCAAACTCTGCCCAGGGCTGGCTCCCAGCTGCCTCAGCATCTGGGGAGAGGAGAGAACCTGCCACTCCTCAGAGGTTACTGGGAATTTACTAATCTAAGCAGTAAATTAAAAAGCTGAGGAGACCAAATCAAATGGAAACATCAAGGGTGCAGCTCTTTTCTGGTCACTACTGCTCATAATTTCACATTTTACCCAGACTTGACCCAGCTTTCAAAACCAATACTGGCTCTGCTAAATGATTCATGCAGCTTCTGTTGCAGTAGACATTGACATTATGAAAAACTTCTCTGCAAACCAGCACAGTGATTAAAAATAGAAACAAAAATATACAACACCGCAATTCCGAAATAAGCCAGCTCACAAGTGTCCTAAAATACACCTGCATCACTCTGGATACTTCCAGAAACCACTTTAAAGTATCACCATTCCAGGAATTACTGCATTTCAGAGGGATAGGTCTGTGCTTCTGGGAAGCATTGCAAGACAATGTCATCACCAGGGCAGGACAGAAGTTGTACTGGCTGCAGGAAAATTTCAGTGTCTCAGCTGCAGTGAATCCCCTCATGCAACAAAGTGTTTGCATCTTTTCTTACCCTGCTGTGGTAAAAGTTCAGCATTAAAATAAACACTGATCATAGTGGAAAAAATTTCCTTGGAATGATAGTCTGCATTGAGTACTGCATTAGTATATAAGGGCTCTACTTCAAAAGCATCCTAATATGTTCCAAGAAAGAAATAAATTGCTCACTTATTTCTACTAATAGTTAATACAAAGAATTAATGCTTACTGTAATAAGGCCAATTGCTGTCTTGCTTCAGCCTGTGTGCACAGAGGAACACCAGGGATGTCCTGGCCAAGTTCCTGCTCCAGAGAGCATGCACACCAAGCTGGGTCCTTCATGCTCTGTAGGTTTGTGTGAACACAGCCCACTGGAATAGCTTAGCATGACCTGAGGCAGCTCGAGCCATGGGGACTGCCAGGACCCAGAGAGAGTGAGCCCCAAGCTCAGACAGCCTGCCTACACCCACATTTCCCAAAAGCACATTTTCTGCTCCTGCCAGTGCAGGTGACACAGGTCTTCTCCTACCCTACAGCAAACAGGAATTCCTGCCTCCCAGAGGAAGCAGTTTGCAGTGAGCAGAGTACAAGATACGCTAAGCAGGTAACATCTGAGCCCAGCATGGGGCCCTTTGCTTCTGAAGGCAGTTCAGCCCAGTGACTTTCATCTGCAAACCCCTCCAGGTCCTCCTGGCTCTCTCAGAGTCTGATCTGCTCGATAGCTGAGATCAGTGCCTGCATCCTTGCAGCGAGCCACGATGCTGCTGCTGTTAACAACACAGGACAGCAACCCTGGGGCAGAAGGACAGCACACAAAGGCCTGAGATCACTCTTCTCACCACAGATTGCCCAGCCTTTGCTCTCAGCTGAGCAGTCTGAGAGACTAAGCACCTTTCCCAGGATCATCTGAACAATTTAATGGGGCTTTGACCTTCTGTCTCTGATGTGGCTGTTGCAGTGCCCTAATGGATTGCATATTCCTGTTAATTAATTCCTGCAAGCATTTGGTATTTACTTTAAATAGCTAAAATGCTATCAGGGGCTTGAAAATGCTCTGTCAAAGTTGTGGATGTGCTATCAGACTGTAGTTGGAAACACATTTACATTTCACATCAGCTAAACCTCTACCTCAGGAATATTTAAGTGTTCTACCCATCCTTGGAACACTTAAAGTGGGGACAAGACTCAAGTCTATGTATAATGGTCTTTTTTTCCCTGATAGGGCAGCAAAGACAGCAAAGCTCCATTTTGTTGGAGAGACACTGCATGGGTACACAGGATGCACTGAGCAGCAGGAATTCTGGATCCTAATTTCTGCTCAGCAGATGTTTGGCTCCTAGTGAAGTAGTGGGCAGTCATTTTGCCAGTTAGTGCTTCAGTTTCCTCTATTTTTCAGCACTATTAAATTAATGTTTTTCTCCCTTTAAGGATACAATTTTCAGGGCAAAAACTCTTTTACTTTGCACCGGAGCTCAGTTCAACAAAGCACCAAATCCATTTGGGACCTTGCTGCACTAATGTAACACAAACCAGCCAGATTAGAAACAAAAAGTACTGGGTTCTGAAAACACATGTTTTTCAGACTGCAGAGTTTAGGCAGACACTAGGAGTCAAGCTGTTGAATAGCATATTTAAAACTCAGATGGAAAACAGAAACTTCCCCAACCACAAGTTGTACAAGACAATATACATAATGCATTGAATGGAAAAATAGACTGTCTTTATCATATTAATGGTGATTTATAAAAGCAGATGTTCCAGAACCAAACAAACACTTCATTTCACTTCTATTCATTTATACTCACCTTCAATGATGGCTTGCTATATTCTTGATTTATTTTTGTCTTCACACCCCTTTCTGCTCCTGTTAATCATTGGCAGTCCTAGGCCTGGTATCTCCCTGCTTAAATGGCTCTGGGGTAGCTTCCTAGACAAGGAGGTTTAAGGAAAAAAATCCATTCTGCAAATAGCATCACAGCAGTGCTACCTGTAAGCATCCCCAGAATTATTCTGCTGGTTATTTAATTAGCTCAGACAAAGGTTGCAGAGTGTACAGAAATTTATCAAGGGATCTGCAGTAATATTTGGAGATAATTTCTTTTACTGCTTCATCATTAATGTTTTATGTACTCTTGCAATTGATAGAAGCAATAAAACATTTCTGAAAAATACAGAAGAAACAAAAAACTAATATACATGAAATAAAATCTCATCTGAAATTCCACTAGCAGTGCACCCATGGCATCCTTTAACAGTTTGCTAGGTCTGGTGTACAGACTACACTTCACTGCATCATGACAAAGTACTTAGATCTAAATAGATTCCCCCTATTTATCCCGGGTGGAAAATCTAAATGGAGCTTTTTGAGTGAGAACGAATATATCACTGTTTAGTTTACAGAACTTGTATCTTCTCAAAAGTTTCTCTGAGCATGAACCAGGACTGTTACATAAAATAAAGAAAAATATTTCAGTAAGATACGTCTGAATTCAAAAAACGGTTATGGTTGTAATTATATACAGGAATATATTATTATCTGTTGAAATATTTCAGCATTACCCCTAGTTCAAGTGGCCTGAACAGAAATCCTGAGTATTGCAAAAAGCAAAATTATCAGTTTCTTAACTCAAAAGTTCAAGTCTTTCTGCAGGATCCTTCTGCAATCCTCATAGTCAAAGAAAACAGGAAGAAGATGCATCATTTTAATGGCCTATCTTCAGGTTTTGTAGAAAACACCAAAGCACCCAGCACTGGGGTAGTTAAATGGCTCATTTCATTTTAAAAGCATCTGTCCATGGACAAGGTTGATACTGGATGAAGGAGAAGTGAATCTTCTTTAGGATCTTCACTTCCACCCAGAAAAACTCATCCCAGAGAGAGCCCAGCACAGTTCTTAGTTTCTAGGCTAAGTTCACAGCCAGTAAAGGCCCATCAACCTTTTTATTTGAATTTGTTGTCATTAAAATCCTATAAATATAGAACACAGCTTGGCCTTTTTAAGGAATCATATGCCTTGATTAATTTTATTTTTAAGAATATAGTTGAGGGATGGTGCCTGCTAAGCTCAATATCACCAAATGATCTGCTGCTAAGCCAGTTACAAAACTTTTGCCAGTAAGCGTGCATAGTTTAAAAATGTTTATATTCAATCAAATAATTAACATCACATACTGTAGCCACAGTGCAAAAAACGACAGAATGGACAATTTTTGTTGTCCTGGGAATTCAAAGTATATTTTACAATCACAGCAGGAAATGCAGGAAAATTTAAATAGTTTCTTTATGATGATTAAGTCAGCTAATTGTGTACACGTGAGCAGTGATGTCCCATCAGCAGTGTCATGACTTTGCAAGGTAGTAGGAACAGAATGAAACTCTTGTCAAGAGTCTTTAAACACAACATATTTGAGAATAATCAGTTAATGTTCAGCACCCATAATCAGCAGCCTCAGTAACATCCAAGACTTTTCTCATGCTTATCCCAATGTCACGTCCCAATGGCAGGCAATATTCCTGCTCCCAGATATAAACCAAATAAAGGCCAATATGTGCATGCAGAGGGAGCCCTTTACCCTGCCTCTCACATCAATGCTGCTTTTCTTACATATTATGCCCTTTATTTTTCTTTTTTTTTTTTCCTAAAGCAGAAGCCAGCTGTTGAAATCTGGACTCAATTCATCTACAGTGTGAAAGATCATGTCAAGTGCAGGCAATGACTTACACCAGGAAGGACACTTTGTGATTTCCCAGATATCTGATCAACTATGGTTTTAGGCAAATGACTGATGTTAGAGATTGGATTATGTCTTTTTCAAAGTGTGCCATAACCAAGTGTAGCTAGAAACTGAGGACACAGTTGAGTGTCATATGGAAAAGCCTCTGTGCTCATTCTTTCTGGAAATATCATTACAGAATAGCATGGAGAAGAAAGAGATGATGATTTTTTTAAAGAGGAATCTCTTCGCATTTGGTAAAAAAACAGTCCATGGCATCCAGAAATGGGCTTTTTAGGTACTTTTGATTTCATTTTAAAAGCTGCTTCAAGGGAAGAACATGAAGCCGTACACAGTAGAGCAGAAAAAGCAGAATTAGCTTTTTGGCTATAGCTGACACTGCTGCAGGAGAAGCCTGGTGATGGGGCCATTAGGAGGAGACCCGGGTTATTGGGTTACTTTCCTATGCCATTACTCTTCTGTTGCTACAGCACACAAGACCTGCACTCAAGGTTTGTGCACAGCCTTAGGCAACTCTTTGTGCTCCCCTGTGCCTTTACTGCCATCTATATCTTGAGAACGATAGCACTGCTTTGTCACAGAGATGTCACAAATCCTTTAAAGACAGACATGGATTTGTTTATTGGAGCAATAGGTTTGCTGCAAGTACCTGAGAGAGGTCTTCAGAGAAATTCAGTGCTCTGTGGACATTCTGCCACTGCAGTCACTTACAGTGACTCTAGGACAAAAAATGACTTAATGCCTCCGTCACTATCAGAAAGTGAGAGCACAGTGAAACCTTTTTTCTGCACTAATGCAATGATAGAATTTCCTGTTATAAGTTTGCAGTGAAGATAATTTAGCCTCCCCTAGTTTAAAGTCTTAATATCCATGTCCCAAAATAAAGCAAATACAAGAAACCAACTAAAAACCACTGGTCTAAACAGACAGCAGTAAGGAGTTTACAAGTAAATAAAATAATATTTTTCCAGTGTATTTATGTGCTTATGCATCTGTGCTTTATTTATCTATAACTCTTCACAATCAGGAAAAAGTATAGGCTTTGTCTAGTTGAAGGGACTGGTTTATCTCTGCTCCTGACCCTTTAATTTGTCATCTAGCCAGCTTCCCCTTGGTGAGAATGTTTCTGGCACTCCAAGTCTGCAGTTAACTTAATAAGGAATGTAAGCACAGTTAGATAAATTAATTTCAAGGTCAAGCACACTGACAATGGAAAATGGATGCAAGTGGCAGGTAATAGAGGAAAATTCGCTTGCATACTGATACACTGTTAAAGGCAGATGTTACTAGATAATTTAATCTCAAATGTAACTGATGTTTTCAGTTGCCCTTTTCCATTAAAAGAATTGTACCAGATGCAAAAATCAAAGATTATTCAAAGAATTAAGATATGAAAAGCATGTTAGATCACTAAACTCCAATTAGTTAAATTAAATTGTATACCATTATCTACCTGTAGTTTTATTGGTAGCTAGCATTAGCACTCAGCTTGAGCAATAATAAAATTAGAGAATAACACTTTAATTGAATTGCACTTAAAAGGATCATGCTGACAAATGTGATTGTATCTGGCTGTAATGCACACCTTTTCCAACGATCATTAAATCCAATGAAATGAAAGTCACAGGATGTTGACAGCTCTCTGAAATAATCTGTGAACCATGCTATATCTCCCAGTTCCTAATCAATTTAGAGAAGCCTCATTAAGGCTTTGCAGCTAAAGAACACTTAAAAATCAAAACAAATTACAACATGTTATGGATAACTAGATAATCATATCGATACAACAAGGATGTATTGTGTTGCAACAATTCATTTCCTTTGTAGGAAGAGTTTGCCATGGATGATTTAAGAATTGTTATTCCTAACTGCAATCAGCCAGCCCTAATGTCAAGTTTTTTCATCTTTACTCATAATAAATATTTCTTATGCTGTGTCTTCATTGTATTCTAGATCTAATACTGGACTCTATGATCCCGCGGCTGTTAATTATTTGTGTGTCTCTGTGTATATTTGTTTCTCTCCTGTGTTGTTTTTGCCTCTCTGGAGTATGCAGAAACAATGATGTGTGATTCTGGGAACAAATTAGACATTATCAGATACCCCTGTGAATATTTCTCAGCAGTTTTTGTTTCCCATGAGTAAGTACTTTGTTGCTGGATTATTTAACAGCCAATAACTCACCCTCGCTCTCTCCTACCTTCGGTGGCTGTTTCCTTTTTATATGGCAGCTAATACCAAATAGTGTACCTTGATGTAACACTTACACATAAGCAATTTGAGCTGGGTAATTTAGCAGATTAATGAGACCAGCCAACAGGCATTTAAAACTGAGACATATCTGTGGCACTCCTTCTTGATCTACTTAGTCAATGTGGACTTGGCCAGTCACCTTTCCCAGTGGACTCATCTCAGTCACATGATAAATCATTCTTACTCAAATATTTCTTTTTAAAGATTCCCCTCAGCCTTAGTTGATAAAACTCCCAGGCATCAGATGGAGTGCATGGAACCAGATACAAACTCCTTTCCTCCAACATGGACATGATTGTTACTCTTGTGGTTGATTAATGTTCCTTTAGCTTCAAGCCTTTGAGGGATTGTTATAGTGTGACTTCTGCTCTCAACAAAGCATAAAATTGGATATAACACTAAAGAGACACTACATAATACTATCCTGTTTTCTCTCCATTGGACTGATTTGCATGGACCACTCCCGACTGACATGGGAACAGGCTTTAAAATGCAACAGTAGATTAAGACAGAACATGATACTGATGTTAAATACAATTTATAAAACAGAGGTTAAGCTATCTGAAGAAATATGGCTTTAATAAATACATGCTGTTTCTTCTGTTCTCTTTCTTGCATGAAAAGCAAAGCAGGGTTCCAGACAACATATGGATTTCCACATAGTATTTGAAACAGTTTTTCATCTTTGCCCAAGGTATATGAAGTGGCTATCACACACACAGTGTACTGCTCAGCAAAGGCAACTGCCAGTCCATAAACATTTGAGAGGGGGTTAGAGACTTAAACATAAAGACAGCAGAGCCAATAATTGACCAGAGGTTTAACACCAGTTAAAGTTAATATTATTGGCATCATGGGAGTGCCTAGAAATCCAGTCACACCAAACCCCTTGGCAAACAGTGAAAAGCAGAAACAAAAGACAACCCAAACAACTCCTGACATTCTTCTCCAGGAGTGCAAGCAGGGTTTGGGCCATGAAAAAGCAAGCACCTTTAATCCTAAGGATCTGACCCAGCTCTGATCAACTCTCACTGCTGTCACCCTCTTCCACAGAGGGATGCACATTTTTCTCCCTGTAGTTTGGAGAGGATAAGCCCTTTCAATGTGTTAGCTCAGCAAGTGAGGGTGTGAGTTCACCTGGGATACCCTTGAAAACCAACTTCTTAACCCCCTCCCCCCTGTTGCTCCTATGCTGTACCTGCTCTATTTTCACTGCCTGACCTCCTCCAGTGTAACACACTACACACATAGTTCCATAATTTGACAGGTCCAGGGCTTCATCCTGCACTTACTCTTACCTCTGACAGCCAGGATAAACACCCCTACCTGAGTTAAAGTCATGACATGGAGACCAAAATGTTGTGGACCTGCTCAACTGTGTGGCCAATGCAGAAGAAGCTGTGTCCTTCCACCTGGGACTGTCACCTCTGCCCCTGCAGAAGGTGCTTTAAAAGAGGGCCCATTGCTCGTAGTGCATAGAATCACACTTAATTCTTACTTTTCCTAGGCATAAGTGGCACTGGTTGCTAGATGGATGCAAGACTGGAAGCACACAACTTGAGTATAGGTCTTACCAAAAAAAGAAACCCTGAAGGCAAAACCAGACTGGGGGAGGATAAACAGTTGTATGACACCACCAGTAGGTCTCTGTCTCATTATTTCAGAAGTCTCCAAGCTCATCCTCCAATGAGGTCTTGAAGGGCTCATGTTGTGGAAATCAGTGTCTGTTTACAAACATCTGCACTCTAAAGAAATATAACCATCTACTGCAACCAGGGCTCAGTGGGACAAGAACAGCTACTTGAGATAGAGAGAAAAATGTGGAAAGCTCAGCAGGGTAAGAGAAGTAATCTGACTGCTGTGTCGAGCATCCCGCTCCACTTCACTACATGAAGCACTCTTTACATAACCCAGCAATTAATTAGAAACAACACACATTTGTGGTTCCCCTTAAGGCAACGAAAAATAACTAATGTACATGTGCAATAACTTTCCTTTTAGCAAGAAATTTCACCAGGCTATTTCTGTTTTGAACTAAAACCCAGCATGTACATCAGGTGGCAATAGCTCTGAGAGTGCTGAGTCCAGACCCAGTAACAAATGGGCTTTGAATACGTTTATGAACGGGAATCCTTTCAATATTTCAAAGCCTGTATTAGAGATTGAATGATGATGATGCCTGCCAGAAAACACATAAAGAAAAAAGGAGCTGGGCCCCTGGACTTTTCTGTCATCCCAGGCTGTTATCAGCGGTGTGGTGCCACGTACGCGCCTCCCCAGCCCCTCTGCCCTGAGCCTGGTGACAGCAGCTTTGAGACTCCCACATCCAGGGGGGACCCCACAAGGCTGGGCAGGGTGTGAGGGCTGTTTAATACCCCCCTCCAAAGGAGGAAACCAATGCATTTCTGTCCTTTCCCAGTGTGTGTCCCCCTCCCCCCCAGAATTATCAGGCATTTAGCAGATGGCCCAGCAGCACGGCCCATGTGGAATCCAGCCCTGCACACAGTGCCTCTTCACATGCACGAGTTTGGTGCACAGAAGGCTGAACCTGGTCCTTGACTGCTGGTCCTTGTCTGCTGGTCCTTTACTGCTCTGCAATGCCAGTTCTGAGCACAAAGTCTAAACATAAATCAACACTTAGGTAACCAGTGTGTCCAAACACAAATTTCCAAAAGCCTCAGCTAATGATAATTAACAATTTGGCGTTTATTTCTGCATTCTCACTGACTGCTTTTGTCAAAACCCTAATCACAATCTGAAATCTCTTTCTGTACCCATGAAGTCTAAGAAGAGTCTATCACATTTCTACCTATTTTCAGAAATAAAAGTATTAAGAAAGCCACAAAGTCTTCATGGATTTCCATGTGGACCAGCACAGCTGCCAATGCTGAACAGTCCTAGAGCTGCAATGTGAGCTAGGCCTTGGCTCCAGGCTTGCCTCTGGCTGACCTGGTCCGTTTATGTCTCAGCAAAGCCAGATTAATATGGGCCATGTGTTTCATGAGATGGGCTCTGTGCTCTCCAAATGCCACCCTGTGGGACATAGACAGTGCTAGAGGTCATTTTAAGCTCAAATCCATTTGTAACACCCACAACTTAGCACAGAGCTGTTCTGAACTGTTTACAACTTTTCTGAGAAAAACCTTCCCTTACAAAGGGGTTAAAACATATGTCTGAAATACAATCATACACATTTTTCATTTTTCACAATTTCCTTCTCTCTCTCTCAACCAATTTTCAACTTACTCCATCTCACACCCATTCTCAGCACCCAATTACCATCCTTCTGAAGTTATTTGCTTGCTTAAATGATGTTGGAATAATATCGACAAGATTTTTTTTTTGATTGTCAGATTACAGTTCACATGTGAATCAAAATTGCATTAAGGGTTTGATCCTGCCACCCTTGAAATCAAATTCCATTCAGTGAAACCAAAGCAAAGCAGAAATGGAAGATGCAAAATAGCAGGCAGGTCCCCCTGAAGGGCTGTGAATTGTCAATGCACCTGGAGTGAATGGGCCCATCAAAGAGGCAGAAAATGGGGCACTAATTTCATAAACTATCTTGGGAAATCCTGCAGCAAGGTACTGCATCTCCTCCTGCCCAGAGGTGTTGTGGACACAAAGAGCACTTCACCCTCCATTGAGCTCCACGCTGGGCTGACATCTAACACAGCAGAAGCTGCAGTAAAGCAGGTAATTTCAGAATTGCAGCAAACCTGAATAAAATTAATAGTTCTGGTTTATGGCAGAGTCATTGAGAGTAAACCAAAGAGGAGAGGTGGAACAATAAAACCAGAACATTCAGGAAAAAAAGCAAGTACACTTTTAAGTGATCTCAGCTGTAACAACTAACACACACCAGCTGTTACAAGGTGCAAACGGAAGGTCTTGGGCAGACCAACAACTTGACCAGTTCTATTCAGCTATGAACAAGCTGCACCTAAGCTGTGTGCCAGTAGATGGTGTGTTTATTTTAAACTAATAGTTACCTGAACACAATTGGAGCTCTCTTTACCACTGCTGCTTTGTTTAGAGCCCATATTGCTTCCTGAACGTGCTTCAGTTTTACCCTCTGAAGTTTCCCTCTCCTATTTCATCCCCTTGTGAAATGTCACAAAGAGGATCACTGTGGCCAATGTGATGGGAATGTTCAGATAGCTGAGTGTAATATGCTATTCCTATTTGCACTTCAAAGCATTGTGCTTTTGCAGTTAGATACAATCCCATGCCATCTTTCAGAAGAAATGCCAGGATCTTTCCTCATATGCTGGCACAATAGCTCCAGGTTTACCTCTCCTGCCTTATCCAGGTCATTATTTAGCTTAACAAATGTCCATGGCCCTAAGACCAGTGAAAGCAGCAGGAAGCCAATGGATTGCAATGTCCTCTTGACATGCAGCAATGCTTCAGAGACAGCTTGGCTCAGGCTCCAGATCTTGTTTTCACAGAAGGTTTCAAGAATTTGTGAGACATCTTTTCATTTGCTTTTATCTTATGATAGCTTGTTCAGCCCCCTTCACAATTAGACTCTGACATTTTTATGGCTCAGAGTGGGTGCATTTTTTTTTCATTTTTTTTTAAAGTAGGTCATGTGAAACAGGAATGTGTTGCATCAACACATCAAGAAGGCTTGGTGTGTCTCTGTTCAGGTGCTCAGCATTTGAGACCACTACTGTGAATGCTACCCAGCCATCACCCCCACTGGGTGCCCCCAGCTCACCCCACACTTCAGAGAGAGATGGAGGGAAAAGGATTCTTTCTCAGAATAATTGGCAGCTTAGTGGAAGAGGCAACAAAGATGAGCCAAGAATCAGGAATTCTAGATCTACTCATCCATGACTGCTGCTTGTCAAAACATGACACATCTCCCACCTGACAGCCACAGTAGGTCCAAAACATTCCTCCTGACAGCCAAGGTACCAAATGATGAAGCTACTGACAATATATTAATTTTCTTCTCCTCTACCACAAAAGAACAGCCTACTTACTTTACATCAAGGAGCAGTATGACTGGTGCACATTATAAAACCCAGATTTGAAGCTGATTGGTGACCCATAAGAGGTATGTGATTAATTCTGTAAGAAAGTTCATCAACCAATTCCTGAGAAGTACCAGCACAAAACTTGAAAGCTAAGGAACATGCTCCTGCAACACACATTCAAAACTTCAAAACACACATACTTGTTGGACTTAAAGGACCAACAACAAAACTATATGCCAAAGCACAGAACTACTTGACTCACAAACAATTAAAGCATTCTTTCTGCATACATTATATTTTGTAGGGTTAGTTTTCTCAGACATTATATACAACAAAGTGGATATGCTCACAGGTATTGTATCAAGCTCTTAGATTTCTTTTCCTGTTAGTTTTGATCAGTCTAATTCTCCTGAACTTAAGGAGTTGTGAGCTAGACCCACAAACTAAACTGGATTAAATCTCCCAAACTGATTCTGGAGACATTCTCTAAAGTAGCAGGGGATTTCATCTCATAAAAAGTTGCACTGGATTGTGTATTTTTTGCTTTCCTAAATTCAGCATATGGTAATTCCCTTCCTTAATATCTTGGATTAGAAGAAAAGATGCCTATGGATGACAAACCTCTCTTATTTCAGACCTACTTCTCCTCTAGCCCTTTCACAAAAAAATTACAATTCCACTCTTATAAGGTTCCTGTCATTCAGCTTTTGACTCAGTTTGGCAAGGCCCATACCTAAGAGGCAATAAGTCTGTTGTGAATTTATAGCTAACTGATCCCACTCTCAAATGGAACAGCACTCAAGGTTTAGTACTAACAGCTTCACAAGTTCTCCTTTACTTCTAAATGCACAAACCAATCTTTTCTGACATTGTGTCCAACAAAATTCTTACACTTGCAACTTTCAGTACCAGAAAGTCAGGACAGACTCTTTCACTCAATTTTCTCATCACCTGCATAGTGTTAGGGATTCACTTTTACCTGAAACACATGAGGGCAATAATTCTGCTCCATGGAGAAACAGTTCCAGTGTAAGCATAGACTTGAGATCACACTGCCAGTGCATTGTCTTTATCTTCCAGCTGGTTTCAGTCCCAAAGGCAGCAAGAATGGAAGGAGTTTGTTCACATCTGGCTACAAAAGATCTTATAAACACACCTGATGTGACTCAAGGTTAAAAGGGTATTGATCCTAGATCTGAGAGTTCTTTTCAAGTAGGTTTCTCATTCTGTTTACTCTCAAGCAACATTTTTTTAATCAGGTGTAGCAACAAGTAGAATAAAATAACCTCAGGATCTAGCCCTTTATGCCCAGTTAGCACACTTTGGCTCTCAACTGCAATTATTTGCCTTTCCTAACTTGAGATACAAAATGTCCTGTCTGCCAAGAACAGCCCAGCACAGCTATGCCTGTCTTTGCTTGATGCAGACTGATTTTCCACTGTAGATTCATTATGTCATTGAATTCAGTCATGGGAATATTAACATTTTCACACATGTGGGAACTCATCTTGTGAATGCAAAGCTCATTTATTACAGTGATTTCTTCAGAGGCTGTATGCTCATTTTATAACAAGGCTTGTAAAAAAAGATTCTGAACCAGAGAAAGCATGCAAATTTACCTGAAATATGAAGTTTACAGCCAAGACTGTTTATTGCTGGTAACTGCGGGGGGGGGGGGTGTCCCTTCCCCCTCTCTACCCCCATTTTTTTGGTGTCATGAATATGAATAATTTAAAATATAATGTTATAAAGGAAGCTCAGGGACTTTGTGGCAGAGTGGCTTTTGATTCCATACTCTGAACTCACTAATGACTCTGTTAAGACTGAGCAATTTAAAGAGAAGGGCCATCACCAAAGCTACATTGCAAGGTGTATTAACACCTTTGAATGATTCTTGGACTATTGCACTGAAGCCTGAGAAAAGAACTGGCTACACTCTCCCTGTCTAGCAGAATGAACATAATTTAGACATAAACGGTAATTTAATGCCATGCATTTATTGCAGCATCTGAATTAGAGCACATTTTTTATTTTGGAACATAACATTTGTATGCTCAGAATATGCAAGCC
This sequence comes from Agelaius tricolor, assembly GCF_023055355.1. NCBI lineage: Eukaryota > Metazoa > Chordata > Aves > Passeriformes > Icteridae > Agelaius > Agelaius tricolor. The sequence goes on from NW_027269275.1 coordinate 11,865,513, forward strand.
CTTCATGTTATTGAAATGCTCACCCAGTTAATGCTGTTAGCTCTAATTCTGAGCACTGAAACATACAAGGAGTTTTGGTCAGATATTCACAAATCCATACACCAAGAGAAAAATCAAAAGAAATCAGCTGCAGTTCTGAGCACATTTTTGTAAATCCTATTCCTTGAAAAATCAACAACTAATTATCTGGGTCAGCAGAAGAGGGAGCTACATTTTTATTAAGAAGTTTAATAACACAGAAGTTCCTTTCACAGATGTCGTAGTGATGGTCGGTACTGAAATAAATAATAATAAAAAAGAAGTCTTGTTTCAGTGAATTAGGAAGAGATGGGCTCCCTGGTGGTTTAAAAGAGAAAGCCCAGTAAAATGCTACTATAGACCTTCCTGGAAAAGTGATGAATTTAAAGTTTCAAATAAAGCAAGTGTTCCAATTTAAATAAATTGATCTCTCTTTTTTTTTTGCCACATGAAAGGAGATACTAAAGTTATAATTCTCTTGAGTTTTATACCTATGCTGTCATTGATATGACTGTAAAGATGTTTGGCTTAATTCTACACAATTTGACTTAATTCTACACAAAAACTCAAACCCTATGTATATTTGAGTATACTCTTAATTAAGCTTATTTTAAACATTGTAATCTCAGCCTCATTTGCAAGAACAAAGCATTTAATTATATCTTTTAAAGCACATTTTAAGGCTGTAGGGCCAGGTTTACTGCTCAAGTTGTGCCATGTCCCTGAGGCAGACACATACACCTGAGCCTGGATTAGGAATGAAGTTGACCACCCAGGGATGGACTGCCCAAAACTGATTTCTGGTGAACTGTACCTGCATCCTGATGTGAATAAACACACAGAAGTGTTGAGAGAGTGGCAGGGAGAAAATCACAGGCAAAACTTCAGCCTGCAGTCGGAGCATGTGAACAGGTTCTTCAAGCTCTTGAAATCATAATAAAGGAAAAGATGATCTACAGTTTACCCTGCAAATATGTGTCAAGGACATGCAACAAAACAAAACTGCCATAGGGTTAATTTAGCCCTAGAATCATATGTCCATCACCTCTGGACACAGTGAATGAATTCAACTCCACCCAGAGCAGGGATCTATGCACAAGGGTCATATTTTCCTGTAAACTCCAGCTGATGAGTGGACACGTGCAGAGAGCTCTGCCAGTGAGCAAAACCATCCACCAGCCTGCAGACCAGATCCACAGATTAGGGGATAAACGATGTCCAGTCAGAATACCTGACCTCTTTAGAAAAAGCATGATTTTGTTATTTTCTCCATACAGTCATCCCCATGTGATCAGCACATTCTGCAGGGCAGGGCAATGTGGTGTGCAGGCAGCACAAGTACAGGCACCCCGAGCTGCTGTGTGCAAACCACCCGGGCCCCACTCGCCTCTGCCAGATCCAGGCTTTTGGTGCAGCCCCTGGGATGCTTCCATCCCCACTTCCAACGGGTTTTTATGCACAGACACCACACTGCCCACAGGCACTCCAGCTCCAGGCTGCACTGGGGCATGCCCGAGGCTGTGGCCCAGATAAGAGCCCTTCTGCAAACAGCTGCAGCAGGGAGACAGGCAGAAACCAGCTGTATCGGTGGTAGCAGGGACTTTCCATTATCTGCAGTGTTCCAGCTCTGCTTTACCTCATGAAACAAAGCTGGTTGTGTTGCTAACCCTCAGCATTGAAAAACCATAAAACAGGAGTCACACACATAAATCACATCTAAATGCCTCTGGGGGCTGAGCCTTTAAAGTTCCTTTTTCAGGCTCTTCTCCATAACCAGAAGAATGAAAACTTCTCTTTCTACATGAAAATTAAGATCCTTTTCTCACCATTGGAATCCACAAGCTAGAACTTTAAGCAAATAGTGTAATACTGGGGATGAACTCTTGAAGGCTGATGACATTCTGCTGATTGTGCAGTGGTTTCTGGCAGCCTGTGGGAGAGACCAGGTGTGAAGCCCTGTGATGTCCTTTGGGGAGCAGATCTGGAGTCCCCTTTATGGTGGGATTTGTGTGCATCACCAAAAGTACAAGTCTGAACTTAGCATCTGCACTTGACATTCAGCACTAGCCCAGAGGGTCTAGTCTGGAGGTCAGCCAAGCTTTGACACAGATCCCTTTGTGAAGCATATCGTGGTTATTTTGTCTACCCTACCTTCATCTTGTTCTCATGCGATTGAGAAAAACCTCCCACTACTCTGATTTTAAAATGGCTCTGTAATGGAGCCTGTAATTCATCAAAGGGTCCAATTAAGAACTCCTCTTTGTTGTCCTGTAAAACCATTCCTTCAGAAAGTCAAGAAACATATCCCACAATGTGCGACGCTCTAACACTTGTAAGCAAATGGTCGTCCTTTGGGTATGCATCTGGGTCATTACATAAACAAAGCACAAGCAACACAATGGGGCCAATGCCTTATTGTCTATGGGATACTTTTAGGTAAATATTTCAGCTGCAGATGGTAAATACAGCTTCAAAGCATAATGATATCTAACTGTGAAATAGCTGAGTCAGGTGCATTTACTAAAGTGGGCTGAGCCAAATACTAATTACAGTGCGGTTGCGCCAGGATTAGTGTTACATCTGACATATTTTAAAAGTAGGCATAAACCAGAGCCAAATTAATTTGATGAACTTCCATGAGCTTCATCCATAGGCATTTTTTTGTGGCTAAAGAAGAAAGTAGCAAGCGATACAGAACATATTAGAAGGTATGCTTCTCATTTCTGAGAATCAGCACCAACTTTTCCTGGAGCTCTGACTAAGTGGCTGAAAAGTTTAGTCACTCACAGGTGTTTTGCTGCCATCTGTCAACAGCTGATTATTGCAAACCTGTTTACTCAGACTAGTGCTGTGAAAGAGAACTCACTATCTTTGCTCAATCTCTTTATACAGCTCCTGAGCATCTTCCCTCAGAACCAAACTGCCCCAGGGCTTTGGGAAATTGCAATCCACATCCCCAGATGAGCTTCACAGCTGGCCCCGGCCTCTATGAAGTTCCCAAACTTCAATTCTGGCTCAGAGTCCTGAATTTGGAGATTTAATTATAGCACTGTCATTCAGAGGGAAGTCTTCACAGGCTGGGGTATTGCCATTACTTGCCAGATGCATCCACACCCTGGTACAGATTACATACATTACTGACCTCAGCTGAACCATGAGAACAATAAGGCTGGCCCTGGTCAGGAATCTTCTGACAAAACCTGGTTTCAATAGCAGAGGCAGATGAGAATCTAACATGTTCCACAGACATTTGCTGCATGCAGAGCTCCAGACAATCCCCAGCAGGCTCTGGCTGCTCCAGCCAGCCCAGCAGGGCTCTCCCTGCCCACCTCTGGCAGCTCTCAGGGAATGACCAGGGCACCCACGTGTCCAAGGTCCAACAGCCTGCAGACAAAGCTGGGGCAGGCCCAAGATGTAAGCTAATTTCTGTCTGAATTGGAAGAGAACCTCAGCTCGTGCCAAGGAGCTTTTGGAGGACACAGGAGCAGGTCCAGAGCCATAGGGTTTGCAGCAGAATGCAGGTCTCTGCATGGCCTCCTGCTGCCACGGGTGGAGTTGGACACTAAATGTCTTAACTTATACTTGTTGATACAGAACACTTGAAAACCTTCCCTACCAGATTGCTAACCTGGCCATAAAAATGCAGCTTGCTGTGTCTGACCATCAACACTGGATTATTCTAATCTGAGTAGGATTTTATTAAACATATAAATTTCTTTTCACAAATATTTATCAATATAAATTGTTGTAAAGGAGCACCTCTAACTATTAATAGCATCTTTTATCTACAACATTCAAAGAGGGCATTCAGCCTTTCCTCTTAAGTACAGGCACCAGAGCATTTGTTTCAATTTGATTATGTCTCTTTAGGTAGAGAAATTCTAGTCTGGCCCAAGCATTTTGCAGAGTGAAAGGGGTGATATGCTGGCCTTCAGTTCTGTCAGAAGATATACATGCTAAATCTAGAAGTTTACAGGCTTTTGGTCTCTCTGCCTCCCCGAGTCACTTTCCTCATCAACAGCATTAGAGTAAGTTAGCCATGAATGAACAAAAAGCAGAAAAATGCTTGACATCAAATCATCCCATCAGTGATGCTGAGCCTTGGTTTCTAACATCCCAGTGTTAGAAACCAAGGTTCAGCATCACTGCACCTTCCCACACAGCACTATCCCATTAAGAATACTTTCATTTGATTAGACTGATCCATTGGCTCCCAGTCCATATTATTTAACCCTCAAACCATTATGCCCTATTGAAAATAATTGGTAATGACAGTTTCAGGTTTAATATTTAATACAGTGGTTAAATGGAGTCGTACTGTTTGTGGTTATAGTTTCCATTGACTAATAAGCAAGTTAGAGAGCAAAATGCATTTTTCTTCAGCTGCTACATTAGCAGTAAGCTAAACACCATGTTACTCATAAGAGCCTTAAACATTTTCAGAGAAATAGCTCCCAAAGCCAAGTCAAATATTGCATTGATTTGTGGTTCACTTGTTTTCCTTCTCATTACTGGAGGACAGTCTTTTCAGGGGCTTTAAGGACTTGCTGCAAGGTGGATGGATGCACTGAAAGTCATCTCTTTGCATGCCAGGCCAACTCTCAAACACCTTCCTGCAGTGCCTTGTGCACGGGCTCCTCCTCCTGAGCAGCCGCAGGGGCAGGGAGCAGAGTCCTCTGACTGCCCCTGCCCATCCCACAGCAGCTGCTCTGTCCTCAGCCCCTCTGGGGGCTCTGCTGTGTGCCACTGACCCGGCCTGGCTTAGCACAACCCACAAGGAAACCGAGATGGGACCTTCCTCACCCAACCAACGCCACTATCTCAGAGAAGAACCCTTCTGCGCTTTACTCCCTTTTCTGCACAAGAAAGGAGGAAGGTTCTGGAAGAGCAGGACTTGAGCAGCTGTGAGATATCTAAAAGTAATGACAAACATATGGAAGTTTGTCCTGCAAGGGCTCACCCACCTGTACAAATTTTGGGTCAGGTTACCTGGTGTCTCGCCAATAGCTTCAAAAGAGCTTTATTTATTTACTCTAGCCAAGAATTTGGCGCTCTATTTTTTAATCTGCCCACATCTTTCACCTCCTCCTGTAGTGCTTGTTCTCCCAGGGCTTTTTTTTTTGCCATTAACACTCCCAGTGTTGGATGATTATTACATTAACAGGGATTCCAGCTGAGGGTGGGGCTCACTCCCAGCAAATTAGTCAGTGTGGATCCCACTCCTCCATGGCTTGGTTCCACCAGTATCTGAGCAGGCTTGTACATATTGCAGCTGCTGCTGTGATTTACTGGAAAGAGACCCCTTATGTGTCATTCATAAGCTGAGTGGATGAGACAGCAATGACACCCAAATACGTGAATTACAGAAAGAAAACAAACATTCCCTAACATGGTTTTATATTTTACCAGTGCCAGATGCTGCTTCTGCAAACCTTTCCTGCTTGCTCCTATGAGCTGAGCTTTTGTGCACTACCTTGAGTGCAGGAGACTCAAAAGACTCTAGATACAATCAGAAGGACATTCCCAGAACTAGATCCTTCAAAGATTTGAGTACCTTCCCAGATGTGCTAGCTGCCCACCTCTATGATTTTATTCGGGACATATAAAGCACTCAGCCTTGGACTCTGAGTTTTTAGAAAAGGATTTGCCAGCACCAAAAAATTAGTATTGGAATTTGATCTTAAAATTCTTTACCACACTGAGACAGAGATGATTTGAAAAGGCCCATAGCATCATGATTTGGGGATGCCCATGGATCCTTTCAGAGATGAGGCCCCTAATTCCATAGCTGATACTTGAACTGAAGCCCAGATATATAGAGACATAACTCACATGCTTACAGTAGAGCCATTCCTCATCCAACCTCTACTATAAGAGTACATTCAAATGAACTTCCTGAATTAGATGGTCAAGCCAGGTTAGCTTCACAGATTCTAAGGTGGGAGAGAAAGTGATTTACTGTCATTGAAGCTTCTGAGGTCACACATTATAATAGTAAGATAATTTACCAAAAAGGGAAATAAGATTACTGGGTGGACTCAATGCTTAAAATGGACTTAGCATTGGTTTTGAACTTATTTAGATGCATGACGGAGAAACACAGCTTTGTTTCCATTTATAAATGTCCAAAATGACAACCTGAATTTACACAAGTGCCTGACTTGACCAGTGCCAGGCTGACCTAATTGGTAACAGAAGGACCATATTCTTAGCTGAAATCTACAGACAGCATGGGCAGCTGTCAGGCAACCTGCCCCAACAGACTGTAGCACTGGGTGGACTAAGCCAAGATGGAGAAATGCCTTATTAAGTCCCTCTGGTGCTCATTTGGGGCATGATTCTCCCATATATACCTGTGTGTAACCAGTGATGTCCACAGACTCGTATTAGGGTAGGATTTTGGATTTATTTTTCCCTAACACCAAAAATTGAATAGCCCTACCTAGACTTCTCAAGAAAATAAGAGACAATAGTTTGAGAATATTCCTGCAGTATTAAAAAGACTTACTGCAGATTGATACAGTTCCCAAAAGATTTCTTCTAAATTTCTTCTAGTTGGACATACAAGTGGTATAATTCTATAGCAGGGCTTGAAAGGAAAAAGTCAGTGTGAGAGGCCACCAATATTTCTTTTTGAGAAGTGTTCAGAGAGCAGCTGCAGTTGCTTCCCTGAATTTTGTCAGAAATGGGGGATTTTGTCAACTGCCCCAGGGTGTGTCACTCCCAAGGAAGCCAAGTGAGGCATGAGGGGTGAAGGCTGCACTCCCTGGAGAAGCTGCCTTGGGTGGCACGTCCTCTTCCCACTGCTCCCTGTTTGCTATCAGCACCTGATAACACAAGGGCTTCTGTGGCACCAAGCACAGCAGCAGGGGTGACCAGCTCCTCTTCAGGCAGGCCCAGTTTCCCCAGGCTTGCTGGAGAGCTTCTCAAAGCTGTATGCAGTTACTGACTTGCTTCTTAAGAATTCCCCCAGCACAAAGCCATGTAAAATAGAGTCAGCCAAGAACTGAAATCATTACTAAGTATAAATTATTTTATCTTTCATTTTTACCTATTCACACAGGGGAAATGCACCTTGTGCACCATACAAATCCAATTTAAGCTCTGAGAATAAGGTCTAATTAGGACTTAAGTAGTATAGAGGCCGTTAGGCTGACCCTCTACACTGGGGTTAATTTCATCCAAAAGCTTTTCCAAGAGATAAGGAAACAATCTTTCATGTACAAAGTGCTTGAGGAAACCAAGAAACAGTAAAAGAATCTGCCTGCTTTGAAAGCTTTGTATCTCACCTCAACACTCAATAGAGAGATGTGTTGTGTTGATGTACTGTAGATTATACCTTACCCAAACGGTGAAGTTAAAAGAAAACAGGATCCCTTGACACTGTCTTAGACAACCCATAATACAGCACTATCATTAAATGAAGTTTACAAAAGGCTTCTATTTACATGTCTGCAGAAAATAGACCAGGGCACAGGATGCTGACTGCAGTGTAAATGTTAACTGAGGGACTGCAGGGCTCTGGCTGCGCCGTGGAAAACCGAGGGCAAACAGGAGGAGGAGGAGGAGAGAACGGGGCCCAAAGCAGCCCTGCATCCCAACAGCAGGCTGGCTTTCTGTGGAAAACAACTCCACCAAGCTACAGGAATGGAGGGCAAGAGCAGGATTAAAGGGAGGTATCTGGCAATTTAAAAGGTGGCTGTGAAAAAGTAGCTCAATGCTGAAAGAACGAGAGACAGGACTAGACGTAAATCACCCTCTTTGCTGCTGGCCTCCAGAAGAAGTGCCCAGAATTGGTGGTCAGAAGTTAAAAGAGATGGCCAGGCACATCTGTACCTTGAGAATGAAATGTTTTCATGGCAAAATCTCACTGTTGTAAACACTTGGGCCAACCATATGTGTGGAAAAGTCTATGGTGTTCATGTTGGAAAGGTGAGGCTTCTCTATGGGCAAGTGAATGCACATCTGTTTTGCTTCTGGAGATGTTTGGAATTGGGAAAGAAGAAGGAAATCACAGTTCTAAACAGATGTATGGATAAAGAAGAAAAAAAATACCTTTCAGCAGGAAATAGATGAATTCAGGTATATGTTAATTGCTTTGAATTTCAATAACAAAAAATGCAAAAGAAGAAAATATCTGAAAATAGTATTGGGGAGCAGAATATGACCAGCAAGAACCAAGACACCGAGCTTAGATTATTTACAGACCAAAGTTATTTTGGGCAGTGCTGTGTCCTTATTTTCTCTTCCTTCCAAAAACATTTCCAACAAGGCTGTGCATAAGGACTCCTGTCGAGGTGAATGCTATTTGGGACTTGACTGTTTGTTACCAACTGCTTTTACCCACACACTCAAATAACCCTAAAATGACCTCTATTCATGACTAATCTAGGGCTGAATTGAAAGGACTGCCCTTGAGAGAAAGCTCTGCATTTCACAGCAACAGGCAGTGCCAGCCTGTGCTTCCCCCCAGTCAGCATGGCTGGGCCACTCACAGCCCCTGCAGCTCTTGCCTCCATGCACTGTATGGAACTTTGTGATGCCCAGGTTTGTCCTAAACACAAGATCCATCATAATTTGACCCATTTTCAAGTTAAGACATCACTGTGAGAGGTGAAATTCAGCATTCCATTCTATTATGTTGCTGTTAAGACACAGCCCTGCACAGAGCTGCTGTGAACAGCTTCCCTCAGAGGAGCACTTTCCTGCAGGGCCTTTGCATCCTAGATGTGCTGTGTCACACATGCTCCAGTATCATGTGTAGCCACACATTGTCATTAACCACCCTTTAGCAGGTAATAGGGTGAAACATGTCAGTGAACCATAAACCCAGACTGATATAGAAGATAAATTGTAATGGCCCAGAAGTAGCTGTTACAGCCTTTCCTGTCAATACTTCACCTTTAAAAAAATTCCCTAAATACTTACTAATACTACCAGATGTAATGGCTGTCAATAACATTTACTTTAAATAGTCCCCAAACACATTACATAACCTGCATTTAAAAAGTCCATCTCGCCAATATTTGAAGGAAGTGCAGCAAGCTGCCCTGTCACCTCTGGTGAGCTCCTGGGAGCAATGCTGCTTTGCTTTTCCACATTAACCCCTCACTGCCTGACCCACCCCCTCCTGAAAGTTAAGGTGAGGATGAGAGAGGCAGAACTCTGGGTGTAGCTGCAAGATGTGTCAGGTTCAGTGGCAGAGCTGATGTCTGCTCCTGCTCCCTCCCCTTCAGACAAGGGCAATTGTCAAGCAGCACCATTTTGATGATGGAGGCTGCAGTGTGGGCACACTGATGGCAATGAGTCAGGAAATTGGGGTGGGAATGGATGGGAAGGAGCAGCCCAGTGGGCTAGAGACCCCTCATGGCAGTTTCTTGGGCCAGTAATTGCTGTCACTACCAAGGACAGCAGCAAACCTGCATGGAGGCTCTGTCCTTGCTTTGTCCCATCCCTCAAACCATGGTTTTGTGTTTTAAATACCAGCACAGCAGTGCTACCACACAGAAGCTGTAAGTTGGCAGCTGGGTGATCTGAGCATGGATGCAACCCTGTGTGCATTGCCACTGCTGAAGGTTGCTTTTGGTTAGGAGGGCAAATGAGTGGCACATCTGTGATTACACAAAATAGGGATCAGGATAATTACTGGATTGCTTCAAGAGGGAGGCAGGAGGAATCATTTGTCACATCACAAACATTAACTGTCAGCGTTAATTACAGGTATTTATGTCTGCCACTTCTGGGATTAGCCAAGTAAGCACAGTGTGATGAAGAAGGGCATTGCTGAGGGAAGTGGAATCATGTTCCTTGGGGCAACAGCAGAGCCATAGGATAATCACAAGTGTCTTCCAGGTCTCATTCACCTCCTGTTCCTCTCTGGCAAAGCAACACTTTGCAGTTCAGTATGTCAACAGCACTGGGCAGAAAATAACTTGGCTGATACATCTAAAATTTTTAGATTTCACTCAATGCTCCACAGTCTCCAAAGAAAGGGATGATACTAGACCTTTGAAAAAAGTGCCCTATGTATTATTCTACATTCAGAAGAGGTCATATGTCTAATCCTTCTGTTGGGAGCCAAGACCAAGACTTCTGCAATGTTGAAGGGCCTGGGACCAACATAGTCATATAAAGTCCTCTAAGTTTTTAGTGCAGCTGTTTCAAACTCATCCAGATGTAGTTCCAGGTGTGGGAGGGCACAGCAGGAATAAAATCACACTCATGCCTGGATCTGCCAGCATATAAACCAGAGACAATTGTGACAGAAGCATCACCCTTTACCAGGGCCATTCCTAAAGGAATCAATAATCTAACTAATTCAGAAGTCAGCATTTCCAAAACCTAGCAAGGAGCAGTGGCAACGGGACAAGTTAAAGAAGGATGTGGATATGATTTGTTGAGTGCCAGAAGCAGGAGATACCAAAATATTTTGAGGAAAAGTGGGGAGAGCGGTTGGGGCAGAGGGCAGGAGCTGGACCCCAGGGATGGGCACTCCTGGATGCCAGGTACTGGTACCTGGCCTGAGCACTCACTGGGCTCTGGGGCACTGCTCAGCCCCAATCCAGGGGAAGAGTGAGTTACTAACCCCCACACAGATAACTTCACTAGAGGTGAAGGTGTGCACAGCTGACCGTATTTACACACATTTACAGATCGAGTCTTATATGTACTCCTTCTCTCCAGACTAAGTCAACTAAAAAATACTCTTAGGGTTGTTCTGAGCCTACACATGTCCATTTGCTACAAAATTATAGATGGAGGCTGTGAGGGTGCAACTTCACTTGTGGCATTGTCTCTAGGTCACTCAAATCTTCAGAAATGGCTGTACAGTTCTTGTAAAAAGGAATATCAGAGAAAGAACAATACTAAGAACTATCATATCCCCATAATAATTCATCAATAAAGGCTTTCTTGATGCCACAAGTCAATGTTGTATTTTTCTATTTCATCTTCCTAACATCCTTTAGGTGAGAGCAGGGGATGCACATTGTCCCATCTCTGTAGTAAATGCCCCAAACCAGTGTTAGCTCTACAATAAAGACCAAGAATACTGAGTTACCATCACAGGATGACTGTTATTGTTTTGGGAGATCTCTTCAACTCAGGTCTTTGAAATGGGAATATTTCAAATTGCATTTTAAGAGATTCAAGTCTTCCTGGCAAAGCACAGTTTGTAGGCAGAGGTGCTGCCTTTCACTACACTGATGCAATCTAAAAGGCTTTAGTGCAAACAGGGATCTTGGTGAAATGGCAGCAGAACCTTCCATGGATGAGAGCAGTACAAGACTGCTCATTTGCACTGCATCTGCAGGAATATGAACAAACTATCCCTCTTCTGGTGTAGGCAGTGGTAACTATTTATACTGGAAGAGGTGTAGTTTGAAGGATGCCTGCTAGCATCCTTCTGGAAGAGCATTAGTTTGAAACGCTCACTGATTGTAAGCTTGCAGTATGACAAAGGTACTGAGAAAGCTCAGATGACAATTCCTCCCTAATCTAGATCTGAACATTCTCTGCTACTTTAATGAGCTAATTAATCATATCCTGAGACTTCTATTTTTTCTTATAAATCTTGAAAATGATGAATATAGTGTGAATCAGTCATTTGCAAATTTATTGTCTGAACTAGCACTTCAGTGCCTTTTAGTACCAAGGCACTGCTGGAAATAAAGATGCACTTCTGAAAGAGTTAAATAAAGCAGGGTCAATTATCACTGGAATGCTAACCAGAACTCTCTAGGGCAAGATAAATCAATAGTAAATACCATCTTACTAGGAAAGTGTGTGTCATTTTCAGTTCAGTGTACTGGAGAGCACATTGCCCTGTTAAAGTAAGAATTGTAATAATATCTTGGCATGTAGTAGAAATAGCAGTAGGTGAAGTTTCCTCCATGAAGCCAAGAAGTGATGCAATGGCAGCTTGTATGGCTATAATTGCATATTTTGCTAGAATCAAAAATAAGGGTTTTAATGTATTATTAAATTCTTTGCTTGGAGGCAGGCATCCACACACCTGCAATTATTTTAATTGCATGTTCCAGATTTTTTTGTTTTTCAGAATTTTATGACAGAAGCTGAAGTTAAAATTAATACCTCTCAATGTACTTTCCTGAGTTTCAGTAATAAGTTCTTCTCTTTGAGTAATGGAGTGGTTTATTCAGTGTGTTATATTTTTAGTTTTATGGAAAGGTTTCGGAAAACATTGTGCCAAACAAAATACACGTGGTAACCAGTATTCAAACTACCATAAATGAGTCTGGAGAGCAGAAAAGAACAAGTTTGGAAGATGAAGACATCACTACAGTCCAGGAAGGGGTGACAGTGGATTCACACATTGCAGCTTCTGGAGTCCTTCTGGAACTGTGTCTCTAAAGACAGGGAAGAGAAGCAGTGGCTAAAGTGCAAGTAGGGGATTGGCTCTGTGCACGTGGTACCTGCTCATGGCAGGCCAATACCTGGTTTGCAGCGTGTTCCTGCTCTGCAGTGAGGTTTCATATGCACTCTAAGGCTGTAGCTTTTCTCACAACTGAGTGGCCATGGGAGGGACAAAATCCTTCTCTCAGCACACAGTGCTCTCTGTGCTTAACATGGAGCATCTGACAGTACACACATCCCACCTGAATTCCTGGGAAGGTCTGGTGGAGCTTTTTACGACCACTTAGCCTCTGTTCCTGATTCTGCTGCTGAATTCCATGATCTGCAGAATACCAGGCTGCTTTTCCTTCCCAAAATCTCCTGCTGGATCCCTCAGACTGACATTTCCCCAGACCTCACCAACAGATATCTTTCACTCCTCTGCATCAGCAGATCACAAGGACTATCAGGATCTGTTTAATTTCACTGACACCAGTGGTATTTCTCCTGATTTATAGCAAAACTAAGTGCAGTGGGAATTGGAGCTGAGCTCTGGGGGGGTCACACACATTGCCATTTGCCACCCCTTCCCACTGGGGCAGGAGGCTGGATAGCAAGTGCTCATATTCTCATGGCAAGGACACCTCCTCTTAGGGAAAATATTCATATATACCCAAATCTTGACTTTCATTAAGCTTAATGCATTTCCAGCCAATTGCATTTGATAGAAAGCCTTTCCCAGGTAGTATTTAAGCTCATCAAGAACACTAATCAATGGCTGGTAGTTAAATGCATTCTTAACTTTTTATGTGCATTGTCCTTGTGCCATGTGATGTGATGTCTTTATAACAAGATCATTAGGGAGAATCACAAAGATTAATAAAAATACAAGGAGAATTGGACGCAAGGGGTTCCATTAAATAGAGCAGGATTACAGAAAAATGAGGCTCTGTGGTATTCTGAGTTGTAAGATTTTAAGTGGGTTTTTGCTATGTTCTATTGTTTGTTGGTCTTTTTCTTAGTTCTTCCTTTTACAGCTGTGCTGAGCTCATGCAAAATAGGCTGGTACCAGGGCAAACCTAGACTTGGGAGGAGAAAAAAGCTCATGTTCCCAAACTGTTGTGTTCCTATCCTCCCTCCTGGAAAGAATACGAAACCAGGACTTAAAATAAAAGGCAGAAGTTCTAAACAACCCCTTTGACTGCTTTTATCCAAAGACAGAGAGTTTTGAGCTGAAAAATTCCATTGATCTATCAATATGTTGCTTAGAGAAGAGTGAGAGAGGAGACTGCATTTATTTCAGGAAGATAAGCTCTATTTAAAAACAGAGTAGCCAGCTTGAGGCTGAGCTCCACACACTGGCTCTGCCCACTACAGGGTGTAAAAGCTCAGGAACAAGCAGTTCCAGCATGAGGAGCAGCAATCCCTGGTGGATGGAGCCTTTCTGGGGCAAGTCACCACATCCCCCTGTGCCTCGGGTTCCCAGTGTGAAATGAGGAATTCTCCCCTTTTGTCTTTATTCAAAATTCTACAACTTGTTACGTCTCTTGGCACATGTTACACAGGATAAACACAATGAGGCCAGAACTAGTTCTGGAGCCTGCAAATATCAGTGGAAACAAGATACTAATAACTTATTCACAAGCAATAAGGGCAGTCTAGCAATCTAGTAGTGACTTGTGCCTTGGTTTGGGGTATAGATTTAAGAATTAACTCTTTCAGCATTTTAATAAACTTGATGGGTTTATTTTTCTCTATTTTTCACAGAAAATCCTCTACACTATTTCCTTGTTTTAGTGAAGCCTTAGCTAGTCTGTGCTAGCTCTGCTGACCTGGGAACAAGCTTCAGCAGTCTTTAAGGCACCCAATATTAACATGAAAGTCTGTAATCACATCTTCCCAGCTGTTAGAGCCCACAGTGTCACTGGGAGTTTGCATGGCTAAAACAGAATTTGCTGTATAATCCACATGCTGTACTGTTCATGCATGGTAATTATGTATAACAAAATCCATAAGAAAGGAAGCAGCTACATATAGTCTGCTTTAAAGTGTGGAGGGAAGGACTTATTTTTACTATCCAAAGAAACCAGCTAAAAGGAAATTTTTTCCATACTTTTTTCATGATTAGCAACCACTAAACCATCAGTGGCCCCAAATTTCACAAGGCACTTTCTGAGTACCCTTCCTATCTCAGATGATCAACAATTGACCTCTTCCAGCCAGCAGATACAAAGTTCTGAGTTACAGCTGTTGTCTTTAGAGAGCAAATCTTCTACTGTATTCATAATAAAACTTACAGGCCCACATGCTGGGAAGAAGGTGGTATAGAGGTGCCAGAGCACAGAATGACCTCAATTTCTGAGTGCCAGCATCCTGCAACTGCTGCACACCCACTCCTGTGTAATCTGTGGCCCACAAAAGATCTTCTTTCCATGCAGAGAGAGATCTATGACCAGCTTTCCAATTTGACATAACTTATGAAATACTTCTTCATGGAAAATTTAGACAAAACAAAACTGTCACTGTTATATTTCCTACCATCTTACCTCTGCCTTTTTAGTATCTCATGGAAGTGGTAATTTGGGTGCCTAATTTAATTCTGTGGTCAGCATCTCTTAAAATGTATTGCTTCTGAGACATTGAAAGCTAAGCAAAAAGAGTCTTGTCATAGTAGAGGAAACCTGAGCACAGCCCCAAAAATGCAGCAGATATTCTTATGTATATAAGAATTAAGTGAAGCAGACTTTCCACTAGGCTCTGAGAGTAGGCTTAAAAAGCAAAAATAGAATTGGGAAGAAAATTGAGTTTCTGGGGCAAGATTTTGCGTCCCTAGCCTCAAAAACCCCCAAAAAACCCAAACAAAAAAAAGTCCACAAAACCACCCTCAAAACCCTATCCAAAACCCAATTCAGGTTTCTGAGGGAAAGTGTTACAAGTATTTTTTATATCACTACCTAGTTGTGATAAATCACAATAAAACCCTGATACAGGGAAAATCAGAGGTTCTTAGGACCTGCTTTTCTTTTAGGCCTCGTAAGGACTAACTCAATATCTCATTTGCCTTTACTTCCCTGTTTCCAAGCTGTGCCTTGCTCCCCAAAGCCCCAGCTCCCCACCTAAACTCTCCTGTCTTTGGAGCAGAAAGGGGCAGGGAAAAGAAGCAGCCTTCAGCAGAGAAATGGAGCATTCAGCAGGCGACAGCCTGGTGCTCGTGCTTTTGAGGCTGCTCCTGGGACTCTGGCATTGCCCAACAGGAATATTTCTGCTTTGTTTAACACAGTGAAAAAACATCAGTCGACACTGTAATGTTAAGAGTGGTGGATGCAAGTACGACCGATAAACAAACACGTCTTTGTTTTAATAGTGGGGAGTGACTTATCATAGTTAATTATAGGAATTTACAGCTATTTATGTGAACTCAAGAAAGCAGAAAACATTCATTTGTTGGTAGTGTAACTGCTGGGTGGAGGCAGCCCAGATGCATGGAGATGAATGCTAGACTGTATCTTGTTTGCCTTGTTATGCACAACTTTACTATGTAAATTTGAACTTCAGTGAGTAGCTACTTGGCACATTAGAATGTATAATTACAGACACACAAAAAACCCATGGAAAGTGACATTTAAAACATTGTTTCTTTGTCACATATCAGTTAAATATAGAAAAAAACCCCCCATATTTACTTTAATCCGCAGTAGACACTTGGTCTCGCACCTGCTGCTCACATGCAAAATATGTCATTATCACTCAGTGTCCATTCTCTTACACAGAGAAAACAAAGTCACTTTGGTTCAGTTTTGTCTCACTTCAAGCCTCAGAGGAGCTGCACTTACAGTGGAATGTTAAGCAGAAAACAAAACCAAAATAGCACGACACCAACCGCAGTTCATTTGCAGGGGGAAAAAAAAGGCTGCTCTTGTGCACATTCAATAATTATCCCAAACCAATTATGATATGATGGAATGAACTCCAGAATCAACATTTCCCCACTTTTGAAAGACAGAGCAGTGCTACTGATACACCACTGTCAGCATTAGCAGTCACACCACTGCTGCAGAAAGGGCTTGGCTGCAGCACAGAGCTGGCGGGGCCAAGGAGCGCGTGCTCCCCACACACTGCTGCCACATAGGGAGCAGTATGTCCCACATATTTCTTCTGGACAGGAATCGTTGTGAACAATTATTTAAAACACATAAACCATCAGTTTCCAAGGACCACCAGATCTTCTGCTAGGGAGGACCCAAAAGCATTCCTGGCTCTGTAAGGACAAGTTTCAGCGAGCAATCGCCTACATCTAAAACCCTTCGATATATAAATAATTCCCTAGTACTGCAGTGGCTACCTGCACCATATCCTGTCAATGCATTTATCCAGACCTCCTGGAAGAAGTGAAATTTATTATTTTTCAGAGGGAAGACTAAAGCAGAGAGGCATTAAGGATGGAGTGGATTGTTTGAAGCAGCACAAGAGCAGACTCCCCAAGCTGACACTGACCTAACCTCATCCTCTGTGGCAATGTGCAGCTGTGACAGCTCGTGCTCACAGACATGAGCCTGGCTGGGTTCAAGTTGGGCTCTTTATGAAATCAGACTCTCAGCAGGGTTTGACTGCATGCTGGGGAGCAGTGCAAGAGACAGTTCCATCCCCACTGTGGGCACAGACATGGCCCCTGTGACTTGCCCAGGATTACACCCAGGGAAGCTGTGCAAGGAAAAGAGGTGAACCAGAATTTTCAGGGAAGCATTGGATCACCTTTCTTCCCACAAAAACAGCATTCATATTTGACAAGATCTTGCAAATTTTCCACCAAGGAGTGTAGGGACTCAGGGTGTTGCAACCTGGATGCTGCAATCTAATATAATTTTGCTTAAAAAATTCAAATAACCCTCATCCCAAGCCCATGTTTCTCCCAGCAAATAACTAACTCATCTCGATATCTCATTTACTTCTCTGCTTCCAAACCATGCTTTGTTCACCAGTACCTGCAATTACACAACTGCCTAAGAACAAGTTCTACATGTAATTCCCACAGAACATGGGACATGTCTATAAATCCCTCAAACTCTTTACACAGGATGCAGCCATCTCTGGAGTGGAAGAGGCAAATGTGCAATTGCTGCAAAGCAACAGCATTGAAAAGCAAACCCCTGTGTTTAGTAAAAGCTACAGCAGGGGATTTAGAGAGCACTGGGGACTCCCACAAGCCAACCAACTTCCCATGGCTGCCTATACCTTTTTCTTACCCTTTTCTTTTAAAGAACCAACTACATGAAGCTAATTTTTTCCCAATCAGTTCTTGCCAAATGGTATCCTGTCTTGATTTCTTGCTAAAATCCTTTCAGCCATTTATATATTACACCTGCAGCCTGCACATCACACATTGCAGAAGGAAAAGCGAACAGCACCTTCTGGGCCACGTTCCCACAGTTTTGATCCACTATTTGTTTTGCAGCTATAATGATTATTTGTAGTTAAGAGATCAATGGAAGCTCTAAAGATATTCCTGTGACATCCGGCGTACAGCTTGCATTCAGTCACAAATGAAAATAACCACACTGTGCGTGGGTGTCTGCGCAGGCAATGCAAACACCCAAAGCATAACAGGCCCGAGGAGGTACCACAGAGAATATCAATTCAGACTCAAAATGTCATATGGCATTATTACACTGTGCCTAACAAAAATAAGGCAGCAGAATGGAAAGGTTGCAAAACTGCTTGTAAACAACACTGCCAGGTGGGATGTTAATGCAGCCGCCTGAAATGGCAAGTGGAGCAAACTGTGTAACCCTCAATTAATGTGTCTAAATCCAGGCTCTTCCCCCAGAGAAAGTACCACTCAGTTGTAGGGAAAGAAAAGAGGAAAATGAAGGGAGGGCAGATGGAGAAATTATATATTTTCTTGGAGATTTTATAGTTGGACATATTATATAACACCAAAGACATCTGCAAAGTCTGCTTCATTCTGCAGCAGTAGTATTTATCATACAGGATGCTTAAATCTTTGTGCTGTTTTTGATTTCTCCACATGCTTAGTTTTCCATCTGTCAATTTGTTTCAAGCCATTTCTACACATCTTCTTTAACAAATTTTTTAAAAACTGCACTGTTTCTCAGGTCATACTTCAGTTTGTACAGAAAAAGATATCTATCTATCTATATATATATATATTATATTTTTAAATTTTTCCTTAATGAAATAATATTTATTCCAAAAAGCTTTCTACTGATCTGGCTATATTTTTGTTTTCTCTGTTTCTTTCCCAGGGCAAAAATTCTAATTCATCCTGTTGCTACTGAGCTTCTCTTTAGCAAGTGCTAGACAATCAGAAATACAGCAGCTACTGGCTAAACTTCAAAATCCTGGAGTGTAATCCCAGCATGGAGGATGCACATACATGTTAGAGAGAGCTGGATGCATTATACATTTGTCTGACTTGAGTATTCACAGCTGAGGAAATCAGGTTGGTTGGTTCTGTCTCTTTTGTGAACTCTGACAGATCCTCACCCACATTTGTTATCTTAGTAATTTTATTGCAGCCATAAAAGCAACTTTATGTTCACACCTTACCTGCTCACTGGGAGGCAGGAGACTAATTTATTAGGGAAAGAAGTAGGCATTAATCAAATTATTCACATGGCAGAGACTGGGCAGTGTCTATCTGGTATTTCATAGGCTAGCCTATACCCATGTTTCACCTCAAATATATCCAGTGTTCAAATGCAAGTGCAGCTTGACCTCCAAATCGAAAGGAAAAGCACAAAAAAGCTTCATCTTCCTTTACCTCTCAGCACTGCCCAAAAGAGTGCCTACATGCATGAATGGGCCAGACTGGTCAAAGACTCTGGACAGAGGCTGCTGTCACCCCTCTCAGTTCCCTACTGCTCCATGCTGCCTTCAGCACACACAGATGGGAGGTTTCCCCATTTTCCCATCTGCCTGCCCTCCTGCAGGGTGAAGGGGCTCGAGTGAAGCTCTGTATGCCCAGAAGACTGGGCTCCCCTGGCACTCACAGCTTTTCCACAGCCAAAGCTCAGTGTTTTCCTGCACAGAACATCTTGACAGAATCACAGGTCACCTTTCACATCTCCTTGATAGGCATGCACAGATCTGAAACTTCCCTTCTGTGAACAGGCTGTTTGAGTTGCTTGTTTTTAGAGTGTTACCCTGCCTGTGTCAGGGTAATGTATGACATTTCAAGAGGTGAAAGCACCTGTGTAGTTCACCCCTGGACCTCACTGTGGTTCTTCTTCTCTCAATGTAACTTTTTTCTCAATGTTGTCTCAATGGGATGTGTCCTGCTCATTCTCTGCATCCAGTTTGCTTCTCCCCCAAGGGAGAGGCACTTCACAATTTCTGACACTGAGTCAGTACCAACTAAAGCACTGCACATTCTGCCTTTGAACAGCAGGGACAGGAATTGATTAGGGCTAACTGAAGCTCTCAGACTACAATTTACTAAGACAAAGCCATCTCCATCACCCTGCTCCTTACAGTGTTTTGATATTTTCAGACATGTTACTAGTGAGCATATATTGATCACCATTCCTTGAACAGAGAGTATTTCCCTACTGAGGGACTAAATGATGTGGATGTTGAAACATTTAATTGAATGTAAGTAAGTTATTGGTAATTTTATTCAGGATTCCCACATGAGAAAAATTACACCCATTATTGAGAAGTCCAGCTTCTGGAAAGGGGCCCAAACCTATATCTGAATTTAAAGACACTGGAAAAATATAGGGGGAGAGGCTGGAAGAAAAATGTAATTGCTCAAGTATCACAGGGACATAAAAGGATTTTTCTTATATTACTTACACCATTTAAAAATTGTGTGCCTAGACTTCTTTCTAAATACAGATAGAATGCTGTTTTAGTTAACTATATGAAGGTGGAATGAACTGCCAAGTGAAGGCAAAGATAAAGGACAAATCAGAATAAAACTCCTAATCTCTTATCAATGACTCTGTGGCCTGAGTCTACCCTGAGAGATTCCTTACTTTATTTTCCCCTTGCAAAGTATTTCAGAAGAATAGCAAAACAGGTACAGAGACACAGGGCTAGGAATTAGGTAACTGATGTATGCAGGTATGGTCTGTAATTCAACAGTTTGGACACTTTGATAATTCATATACAGCAGTATAAAACATGAATATTTATAGTTCCTAATTTTGCAAAGGTCTTAAAGAGTGTGAAAAATACTACACCAAGCTTGTGTGAAGACAATAAAATCTAGAAGACAAGAAATATGATCTACACTTCATTCAGCATGCAAATGATGTCCTCCCTGATGTTCACAAAAATTGCACACCTGCATTTACAAATGAGTGTACTTTGAAATGCCTACAAATCAATATTGGGGCTGAAAATATTCCAAACAAATACACAAGCTATTAATTTGAATTCTGATTCAGCTGACAACCACTGAATTTTCAGTTGTTGAAATGCCATGTTGAACATGCAAGAGAGAGGAGAGACACACATTGTGAAACTGCATTTATGACCAAAGTAAATCTTCTGACTGCTTACCAGTGGAGTAAAGCAGCGTGCAGGGCTCTCCAACTTCCCTCTGTGCAGAGTAATATCACATGACAGAACCTCTACTGCACGAAATGGCAAGCTGGGAAAAATAGATAAGGAAAGCATTGGTATTGAAATACACAAAGAACAGCAGATACTCTTTATTGTGTAACGCATTAAATTATAGCGGATGGTGTAAGTAATTCGTAGGCGTCACTCAAGTGTAAAAAAAGCACTTAAAGGAAAAAGTTTGCAAAATTCATGAAACCTTTCTTCCCCAGTTTCTGAATCCCCCCTTTTGAAATATCCTCAGGGTACAGATGGGAACATGCAGATTTTTAAGTTGGAGTATGTACATTTCTCGAGCCCAGTAAAATCACACGGCATGCTATGGAATTCGACAGCAAAATGGCAGGAAACAAAGATAGGATTCAAACTGACACTGAAGATTGAGCTCATTGTTTTTCCCCAGTCCACTAAAGATGTCCCTTTGCTATGTGGAGAGGAGAAAGGCACTTGGATTCACATTTCTGCATCCGCTCCCTTGTGCTGAGTGCAAGCTTGCTCATGCTAGTCCAGCAGCAATGTGGTGCACGACCCAGCTGCACAGAGGTCTCAGAAAACTGCCTGCTTTGGACTTTGCAAGTTCTGTCAAACAGACTTTCTCAAATACCAGTGGGTGAAACTTATTAACACCAGTTATGTATGCTTCCTGTTCCTTTACTGCATGGCAGATATCCACACCGGATTTCCTCAAAAAACTAAGAAATTCTCCATAACAATATGAATCACACTGAATTGCCTAAGTGCTCAAGGTCACTACGCACATAGAAACTCACTATTTATTTCCCATAAACTATATGTATCATGGTTTCCAAACTACTGCTAGTCCAATAGATTATTCACCTTTTCATTCACCTTCAAAGTTGGAGATAATACATCCCAGGAGGGTTGTTTTGTACTTCAATGCAGACATGTCCATTCAGTGAGGGCATATCAACAAGTATTTTCAGCTTGCAGATAATGATCTCTACAATTTAAGTCTAAAACATTCACCACACTCTGTGAAATGATAACACAATCTCAGCTTGCCTGCACTTGCCAAAGTTTTAGCAACCAACCCCACTGAAAGCCCAGCTCTTGTACCTTTCCTTCTCAACTTGAAGAAAGCAACTTTACTAGCAACCTTTCCTCAGCACCTTTTTTCCAATACACTACTGGAACCTGAGACCTTTCACATGACAACTTGGCATACAGGTCTTAAACAAAGAATCAGATGCTCAGGAACAGGACCTGCTAAGCCTCCACAAATGTTTGCATTTAGTCCTTACCCAGATGCTCGGCAGAGATTTCCATGCTTTGCCCTATGGGCTTCAGAAGTGTGCTCAGTACCTGCTGGCACTCCCAGCCTGCTCAGGATGAGGGGTCATTAGCCATGCCCTAAGCAGGAGCTGGCTTTGAAAGTGTTCAGTACCTGTAAACAGCTTCATGTTATCAGCCCTGAATAACCAGCCAGAAGGAGCTGCCTTGTCACCCAACTTGCACTGGGTGAGCTCAGACACAGCAGCAGACTCTGCCAAAATCCCTGGCTGCCATGACTGCAGCACAGCTGAGAGCTGGCAGGTTCCTTGCATCTCACTACCCAACACCTCAGCCATTTTGAAGACTTGGATGTTTGAACATTAATTTTGTATTGAAAGAATGGCCAATATTTAATATATCATCCACGAGCCAACTGGTGGCCCACTGCCATCATCTGGTTTGTGCTGCAGTGGGGAAGAGGTCTGGGCTGAGAGGGAGGCAGCTGGGAAGGAAGGAGCCCCTGAGCCTGAACACAGTGAGATCCCAGAGGCACATCAGCACTCCTGAAGTAGATGCTGGCATCTTTTGATGACGCAGGGGAGTTTAGTCCAACTTAAAACTACACTAGAGCTGACTCCAGAAAGCCTGTGAGTTCCTGACGCTGCTCCCCACACTGTGTCAGGCTCAGAGTCCCCAGGTATGTAGCTGAGGAAGCCCACAGCCAGTTTTTACCTGCTTGGCCAGTGTCAGACTTTAGCTTTCATTGACAGCAATACACAGACACTACTTCCACATGAATGAACTATTCTTGAATAATTTCACCAAATATTTTAAGACCCAAATTGCTTGCTTTGAAATGCTACCTTTACCTATCCTCCTTTTATCTCAGAAGCCAGGAAGAGGAATGCTGCCAAGGCAGGAATCTGTTTGGCTGGAGATGAGCTCCTTGATAGGCTCCCTCTAACCCTGCAGTGCACCGCAGGCCTCCCGCTAATCATTGAGGTGAGCGAGCCTGAGTGGCTGCCTGGAGTGAGCTTGAGGAGGACTTGAACCCTCCAGAGGACAAAATTATTAAAGGAACACGGGCACCTAGGGCCAAATCACTTCAGCATGAGGGAAAAGCATTTTATTTTGTTTCAGTGGGTTTCTTTTGAAGTTATAACCTCTCAAAAGTGAAAACTAAAAGCCATATCATTCATGTTTTTTGCATTTCTCCCCATATCATTTTGTCTACTAACTACCTTTATGTCTCCTTTAACTGCCCTGGATGCATTTGATTTCCACACACTGATTTTTTTTCTGAACTTAGTAACAGATTTTTTTCCCCTTGTCCAACTCACAAAATACTCTTTTGTTGATCACAACTGCTACTGAATTGCTTTTCTTCTTAGATTTTACATAGTCTGGCTACTCTGCTGAATGAGCACAACAATAAGCCTCTTCCCTTGGATCCCATTTGGAATCTGGATTCCTAATCTAACATAAAATTCTCAATGCTAAAACTGCTTGCCTATTTTTCATGGCATGTTTTTTTACCATGACTCTGAAAAAATGAATATGAATCTCAAAAACAAAGGTTTACTTTCATATTGCCACCCATTTGCATGTGTTTGTGCATCCTTCTTGTGAACAGCCCAGAGACCAAAGCTGCTGGCAGGGAACATGATCGTGTCTGCAGAGAACAAACCCTGAGGATGCAAAGGTACCACACTCCCAGCTGGTGACATGGGACTCCAGCCTGACTTAGACCTGCTCACATTGTCAGCTGGGAGTAACAAATCTGTGAGTCCTGCTTTTGAATGGGCCCTAGGAAGATAGGAAGGTAGAAAAATTTAATTAAGTAGCTTGTTCTGCTACAGTCAGTCAGGACATTATTTGATGTTAGTAGGACCATTCCCAGCTTTTCACCATCCTTCTCACTACAGAAGAAAAAGGAATGCAACCCCTTTGAAACAAACTGAAAGCAGAAATTGTAGATTCCTCTGGTGATCCTCAGCTACCTGTGAAGACTTAGCCTGTCCAACACTACACAACAAAGCAGCAAGTAAAGATTAAACTGGATCAAACTTGCAGCTGTATCATCAGTGACTGTCTCAGTCCCAAAACTGGTTCAGAGCCTGGAAGACTGTGGGATGGGCTCAATAGATGATATCCTAAGCATCCAGTGGCATGAACAATCATTCCTTTTGTTATTTTGCATTATTTTGCTCTGCATTTATTATCTGAATCAGGATAAACTTCTTCAGATTTATGTGTTTGGATTAGGGTTTGTTTTCTTTTCTGAAAAAAAAAAAAGGCTAACAATAAATAGGAGAACAAGGACCTTTGGTCTTGTTTTCCTTCATTCTCTAACCTCTTTGTTCTGCCTGCATTTGGCGTGCATGCAACAAGGACAGGTTCCTAAAGGAACAGAAATTTTCCTTGATTCATAGTTGGGTTAGTGGAGATGGAGCTGAAATCAGGCTCCAAATGGTTTGTTTAGATTTTCTCCCTCTGCTTTATTATGCCCACTCTACAAGCAAGTTTGGTATGTGCATCTGAGTCCCTGCTGCAAGCACAGCAGAGCAGAGGGATGTGGTGGCTGCACCACTGTGCTTCACACACGTGTAAATGAGAGTGCTGCACTGGGTTACAGAGGAGAACTCCTAAATATGCTCTAGCCCAGTGGTTGGGAGATGCAATTAGATGTCTGCTTTGAACATAAAATATTATCCATTTTGTTTGCAGAGCCTGCCACATGTTTCCCTAGAGAAAACAAGGCACTAGAGGAGAGCCTTAAAACTTTTCACTCTTTCACAGATGCCCAAACCCCCATTATTTTACTCAGCCTGAGTGGTTGCTCACAGCCTTTCCTGGTAGGTGTTCTCACCCACTCTGGACCTTCTCAGCATTTAGTCACCTAAGAAAGCCCAATCCCACAGCAGATGACAGACAGTGCAAACAGCCAAGCCTGTTGGGAGGAATTTCACCAGAAATTGCTGTTGTTTTGGTTGCGTGGACTGAGTCACACTACAAACTTTCCAATCAGATTTCAAATAAACTGAAATTCATGGCAGCCTGAGTCAAGAGCTTGCTTTCTTTCTGCTCAAAAGACAGGGCTGATTTACCAGCACCCAGACTGCAGTCCCTTCACATGCAAGCACTTGCTCAACAGCTCTCCAATTAAGGAGGAGTCTGGTCCCATTAAGACTAATCACACAAACCCTTACCCTATTAATTTGAGTTCAAAACTTCACCGAGAATCTGTATCTCACACAGCTGATGTCAAAAAAAATCTTAAATCTTCCATTTAGAATTTTGTTTAAAATAACTTTTGCTCAATGAATAGAAAAGGTTAAAATCTGGTGTACAAATGCTTTTCATTACAAGGCCACTGAATATTTCAGGCTTCCAAGGATAAGATTTAACAAAAGTTGGAGCTGAACCTTGGAAACTGTATGGAAATCCCCCTTGGTCTAAATGCAGACATGATAGTTTCTCCTTTTTTGCCTACAATAGCAAAATGCAAGCTCATAAACAATAATTTCCAAGGCCATCAGAAAAGGAATTATCAAAACTGTGTAAGACCCACAGAAGTATCTGGAATCTTACACGGCTTTTATGCAAATTTTCCAAACAACTTCAAACACTTACAAGGCCCACAACAAACCTCATTCGCAGAAACACCTCTGATTTCCTTTTTGCAGCACTTCATTTAGTGAAAGTTAAGAGAGATTCAAGCATTATTTCTAGCTACAGACATTGTAAAGCATTAAAATACAGTAATAAAAAAATAAACTTTAAAAAAGTATTAATTAAGACAGTTCCTAAGGTCCTTTTACTACAGTAGCTCTACCTGGCCAAATCTCACTTGACATCTGTCCACTTAACATCCTTTTGAACAAAAGATATTTTTATTCCAGAGCATTCAGAGACAGCTGCTGCATTTTAATTTCACACCTTGCCTTAATAACAAATTAACTTGAAAGCATAGATAACCCTTTGTTAAATACAGGCTGCTGTGGGCCTGCAATCTCTATTTCCAATGGAATATTGTAGAGCCAGGTTTGCACTGTACCTATAAGCAAACATTAAAATGTAAGGGCAAATTCAGGGGAACTGTTTTATTCTGGTGAACATGATCAGCTCTTACTCATACTGTCTGAAACAAAGCCCAACAAAAAAGGCCCTGGATCAGGCTCACAAATATTTGCAGTAAGACAATTTGAACTCTCCCAATGGATAGGAAATGTGCCAATGTACTGTTAAAATTATTCTCTCCACAATGAGAAGAGTGGCTCCTCTCTCTGAGGCCCAGAAGTTGCTCTACCTGGGGACCTACATATGTTCACATGCTCAGCAGATTCCCCTACAGCTCCACAGCTGTGATCAGCTCTCCTCTTAGATGTGGAAATCAACAATCAAAGGCAGTAAATATGTAATGGCACATGACTTGGGACACCTCCAATTAGTGACTTAGACACTCCTGTACAGCTCCTGAGGTGACCACATGAGGAAGTCTCTGCTTGTTCTACTGCTAAGACCCCATGGAAGGAGAGGGGCACAAAGTCACCATCAGAGCCTACCTCAGTCTCCACCTAAATGGGAAAGTAAGTGACAAAAGTAAGTTCTAAAGACACTGTTCACTTGCTGCTTGCTGCAACTGTGATGGCCTGAGGTCAGGCTATGGCCAAGGGCTCCTGCAAACACCCTCCTCAGAGCCCAGCTGTGCCTATTCATCATCATCTGCTTCATGGGGATTTTAGTCTGTCGGGCAGGGGCACCTCGGCTTTCGTGAGTACTCGGAATGTTATGTAAAGAGAAATCTCACTGTTTCCACTGTGAAATTTTGCCTCGGGCAACTTATGAATGTTCCAGGGAAGATATTCACCATTTTCAGGAAAACAGCTGACAGATCCATCTGCTGCTCTTGGTGATACTGGGTGCAATTTTCAAGTGCCTCAGTAACATACACTCCTACAGTCCCAGTGAAAAGCCAAGTTCCTCCTGCATGACAGCTTCAAGGGATGGGAGACAATAAACTTTTGCTCTAAATTTTTTAATAATTTTAAGGGTGATTTGCTTTTGAAATATCTCAACATTGACAACTATGAAGTATGGAGAAACTGGTTTTATACAGTTACAATGAGGTTTCCCAAGAAATGTAGATGCTCAAAAGGGAAATCTCCAGTTCTTTTTGTCTAAATATTTTATTTTATAAAACTTTATTTTATCCAGAAAAAATATCCATGGAATTTTATTTGCCTTAAAATTATAATATGGATATCTTGTTATCTCACACTTTTTAAGGTAGAATTGTAATATTCTTTGATAGCCTGGTGGATAATATTTTCACTTGGTTGTTTTTAATGCAAAAGTAAAAATGCTTCTTTTGATATTAAGAAATGAAATATTCCTGTTTGAAATTTATTTTCACTGTATGAAAACCAGGTTTGAAGATGAAGTGCTTAATTTGAGTTTAAATTACATAGCCAAATTCATATATGTCACTTAAGATTTTGATTAGCCAAACAAGCAAATTTTTCTTGCTTTGAAACCTTTTCACCCTAATTTTTCAGCCTGATTCTGAATTAAAAGTGAGACATTCACACAGATGTCACTGCAAATTTATGGGTCAGGGCATTTTGAGTTTTCTCTGCCACAAATGTGTGAAAGAGAAGGACTTGAATGCTGCTGTATGGAAGAGCTCCCTGTAAATTCACCTGCAACAGAGCTGCACAGGCACCTACAACAGCCACAGGCACACTCGTGCCCATGGGCTCAGCTGCCAGTAACCTCAGCTGCCAAACATCCTGTGGATGTGGCATCAGGGACACACATATTTAATATATTTAACCCACAGGGGAGCACATCACCATGTCTGTAAGGGAGCCCCAAGGCTGGCAGCCTTTCCCTGTGCCTTGTGTCAGGTTAATAAATAAAGATGGTCACTCCTGCTTTGGTCCTCTTGACCCATGTCAGCAAGCAGGGAGTAGGAATTTGCTGCATCTGACGGCCTCCTCACCTTGTGAATAAAAGAGAGGAGTATAAAAAAATAGCCCACTAAAACTCATGTTTGGCAGCTGGCAACCTCTCCTGAACTGCCATGGGGGCTTTCATCTTTCTATGAACACTGCACAACTGCTGGGGGAAGAGATGGCGACAGAACAACAACAAAAAAATTACACACAACTGTGTTCATCGGTGCCAAATCTCACTCTCCCAGTGCTGGTAAAAAAGGCAAAGTTTCTCAGGCTTTCCTGTAAGGTCACAGCTGGTACTTCTATGAATCTTCTTATTACATGGGAACGAGGCAGAGGTTCATAGAGAGAGACAGATGGCGAGGAGCAATGTTACTTATCCTAATGTGCATGTGAGACAAAGAGCTGCTTGGCATACCTCTCACTCCCAGTCCTCGCTGGGCCATGGCGGGCAGCCGACCCCCGCCAAGTGTTTGTTCCCCTCCACTTTTTATTCCTCCCCTCCGTGAGTCTGATCCTACTTGTCTTTGGTGTTTACATGAATCATACTAGATGTTTTTCAGAGATTTGGGCTCTAATGAGCAAGGCCAGCAAAAACAGCAGCAACAAACAAACAAGCTGGCCCAAGCCAAGCTTGCCCACCGCCGTGCATTTGCATCCACGTAGGCCACCCGCTCCGCCTGCCCCGTCTGCCAAACCCTGAGAGGGCTGGCAGCAGTGGGAATGGGCAGCCTGGGATGAAGCTTCAGGATTTGGGTTGTAGATGTACATATAAATAACACCGAAAACGCAAACTGTGCCTGGGGTTTTCATGTGGGAAGGACAGGAGGGAAGCAAGATTTGTGTTGGAGGGAAGGGGGATATTAATTGTGGCTCAAGCCAGGACTTCAACTGTGGGAATTAGGAGAAGGAAAAGAGAAGGTAAAAATGCAGTTTGCATATTCATTGAAGTATAGCTTAGAATATGAGGGAAGAAGGGCAGACTTTGATCTCTGTGGTATAAGGCTATCGCTGGAAGAACCTCACTCATTCCAGCTGAATTATTTCTGTTTTTCAGCAGCAATCGAGAGGAGAATCTACTCTCCTGAGCCCAACCTCCTTCTTCAGGTGCAAATCGAAAAAATCACATAGCACTTCCACTGCCATCACAGTGAAAATGCATCTGGAATTAATGCTGAAATCATATGAGCAGGATCTTCCAGGAAAGACCTTGCAGAACCAGAAGCAGCACTTCTGAGAGAAGATAAGACAAGATATGGCTCCATGACATGGCAATTGCCCTTTCAGACCACCAGCCAAGGATGCAATTCTTCATTCAGGCGAGTAACTATTTATAACCAGGCTGGCTGTGGAGAAACCCATCCTAGCTCCTGACAACATGATAGCCAAAAATGCAAAGATTGCCCCTCAAACTGGCACTCAGAGGGAGGAGGAGGAGCTGGACTGGGAATTGGCAAGTTGCAGCAAGAAGATGAAGGGAATTGCTCGTCCAGGGTATTTTTATCTTGTGGTTCTGTAGGCAGGAAGATAAATGGAAAGGCAGAATATGATTTGCAGCTTATACAGAACTTTGAGTAACTCCTAACTAGCATGCCATCATGGAGGGAAAGAAGGCAAAATAAAAGCACAGCTTTTTTCTTTGCCTTTTTTTTTTCCAACTATTACTAAAATGGTTTAATTCCTCAGGAGAGCAGATGATATCACATTCACTTTAATACCAATTACATTTCACTAGGTTTTACTTAGAAGTAACTAGAGAACTTTCTTTCAAACAAACCAAACAAGGTTTAACATTATCCACCCTGTACCAGCTCTACTGATTCACACACATTTCTCTATACACTGAAAACCCCATATTCCAGTCTACCCCAGGACCAGTGTAAATTTTTGAAGCTTCAGCAAAAGGCTGATCCCTGGCTCTATGTCATGTCAGCCTCTGCTATCATTCTGCCTTCTGTCCTTGTAGCACAGGCTTTGCAGTGCCAATAGTTCTTCCTGAGAAGAACTAGGCGCCTCTCCTGAGGAGAACTAGTGGAACCATCATTCTCAGCTTCAGTGATGATGACTCCCTGACATGGGAAAACAAGGAATGGGGTCCCCCCTCCTGCAGCAAGGCTTACATAGGCTCATTGTCACAGCTGCTACAAACCTAGAGACACTGAGCTAGCAGTAACTTTATATTAATGAGCATCATTTCACTCAGGACTAGGTACATGGCCACCCCCCAGGCATCAGTGTTCCTGTGACTTGCAATTAAAAGGAGATGAGGCAGCACATGTGCTTAAAATAAATACTGAAAATGTTTGAGGAACTTTCGTGTTTACTATTTACTTGTGATTTTTGTAACAAACACCAAGGAGGAGGAAAATAAAATTTCATTTGGCATCATTTTGGTTTCCTTCATGTTTGTAAGCAACTCCCACTGTCTCCACTACAAAAAGCAGCACCACCACTTCTGGATGTCCCACAACACAGCGTGGCCAGTTTCCAGCTCCCACTACAACACGTGGGAGTTTCCCTATTGGTTTCAGTGGGACATATGAGCAATCAGCACCTCAGAAAATTAATTAACTTCCATGACTCATCTGTGCTTTAGCCTAAGCTGACTTGTCAACATAAGGGGCAGAAGTCTGCTGGCACTGACTTTAAAATTCAAAGCACCCTTTCTACCTCTGATATAATTTCAACTAAGACCTACTGGAGCCAAATGCTTCAGGATTTGAGAGACTCTGAGTTTGAAGGGCTGTTAACATTTTACAGGTTACTGTTTCTTGCTGGAATGGGGTAAAGCAGGGTACTGGATTCATGCTAACACACCTTCCCTGCCAGCTTACCCAAACCAAGAACAACTGCTCGACCATGAACAACTGAACAACTGTGAGACAGACCTTTGGCAAACCAGCACAAATGCAGCAATCTGGGCTTTCAAACACACGAGGCCCCTGGACGCAGCCACACCGTGGGGTAGGAGCCAAAGGTGCAGATTCCCATGCACACAACAGTCTGGCTGCAGCCCCAGACCCTGCCGGGATCTCAGCACAGCAGCTCTGCAGCCGCAGGAGCCGGCGGATGGGCTGTGCCATGGGTGTGCTGCCCTGCCTGGCACCAGCAGCCCTGGCAGAGGCATGGCTGGAGCACAGCCACCCCCTCACACTGAGCGTGGCTCACACCGAGCGCGGCACACGCGCTGCCGTGAGCAAAGTGGGGAACTAAACCCAATGGTTAAATACATTTTGTTTCCTTTGAGGACAAAAGTAAAGAGAGCATCACAAAATATCCTGATTTGGAAGGGTCCCACAAGGACCATCAAGTCCAGCTCCCAGCCCAGTACAGGACAACCCCAAGAACCATGCTTGCAAAAGGTGCCTTATTTTGCTCTTTCCATCCGTGCAATATTCCTATTTGTACACCTAAGTCAGAGAACATTTTTCAGCAGGTAAGTATAAGAAAGGCTTTATTTAGAGGTTAAGTATTTACAATACTGCAGCATGTCTCATATTTCTGCCAAGCATCTATTTCCTAAGCTGCACTGAACACAGAGACTGAATTTCCAGTACAAATATTCAAACTTGCACCTTGATTTCTGCACTTCTTTTATCACTGCAAATAGTCATAATAAAAACACTACTAGCAACAACACTATATTAATATACTCCATACTAAATAAGAAAAACCCTACAGTGAGCTGAATTGGCATTCATTATTCCAGTTGTTTCATATCTTTAAATGATTCTGGTAAATCGATAAAGCTCTGCAAAGTGGCTGTTGTCTGCTGATTTCTAACTCTAGTCAGTGGCATCCACTCTTTAGTGCACCACACACTTGCTGTGTAGCCATTAGATGAAAGCACTATCACCTGTCAAACAAACTGCTAGAACTGTGATAAATTAATGATCAAATAGTACAGTCTGATGTACAGTAGCAGTGCCGAGGCTAGTTACAACCAGGCCTCATGCTTTAAAAATGTAGCTGACATTAAAAAAAAATCAGCCATTAAAGAAAAATGTCACACAGCTTTTCAAAAAAATATCTATTTAAAAAATGACCACATACTGATACTCCAGGATTTGCGGTTTTACTAAAAAAAAAAAAAAAAGTGAATATTACAGTAAAACCTTTCTGTATACTATGACTTTTCAAGGCAAGAAACAACACACAGCTAAGCTGAGAGGATGTTTGTATTTTTTTGGTAAGCAGTGCTGTGTACAAATCTGTACCTCGGAGGAATCCTCTGGTGTGTAACGGACAAAACTCTTGTTTGCAAGGGAAATGTCCCGAGTTCTTCGTTTCCCCTAATGCTTTTGATTTTTGACATCATGGGTAAAATATTTCAAGGGAGCTCCATATCACTTCTAAATATAAACAATACAAAATAAGCCTTTGCTTTTGAAGCACTTGACATCCTTTGAGCTTTGAATTTTGACTCCTAATAACTCTTGATGCTCACTGCATTAATGTATAAAGTCCTTTTTGTGAGCTAGAAATGGTTCCTCATGTCCCTCCTGCCATTGGCTTTATGAGCTTAATTTATTCTTTTTAATATAAAATCTCATTACCTGAACATGACACCACCACTTCCATTTTATCTTTGATATAAGAACAGAGAGAAACCAAAATCAAAACCTTAAATAAAGTCTGTAATCATCCCTCACTTTCTCTTGCTTTTCAAATTTCTAAACAAAATTAAGTAAAGATACCTTCCAGGGCACACTAAGAAATGTAAAGAGTGGGGAAAAAAAAAAGAAAATTACTTTATAGTGAACTAACAAGGGACATAATTACTTACACAAGCAGCATATCTTTTTCTTGATGATATTCCTTCATGTTTATTTTGCTGTATTTGTAAAAGATGGGGAGTGCCTAGGAAGAATGGATATGCTGGAAAGCTTGATCTACTGAAGCAAGTTCTGAACAAAGAGTTACTTAACCTTAGGCAAAATACACTTTTTCTAAACTTTACTTTAGCATAAAACACTTAATAGACTGCAAAATATGTAGTAATGGATTTTTTTAAAAATCTTTAAGAAATGGATACAGCTAAGGAAAAGCCACCACTGAGAGAATTCATTGAGATGGAGGATTTAGTTGGGACTTCCTGAGTCCTGATTTTAACTGAAAATTGGAGTGATCAAGGTATTAGCACATGAAAGCATCACTTCCATGCACTAATGGCAGCTCCTTTATGTTGTTGTTGTTGTTAGAGATGTGACTTAAGCGTTGACTTAAATTATGAATTTGGCAGGGATCAAACTCCATGATCCAATTATGTCTTAGGGCTTTCACTGAGTCTTTTGAGGTAGCTGGTTGCAAAGATAAAGACTTTTTCACAAGGAACATGCTTTTCATCCAAATTCACATCCCAGATCCTGCAGAATCTTTATGTTCTGTCCACTTATATGGAAGCCTTGAACAAATAAAGGCTTTCCATCCCTGGAAAACTATATTTTAACTGTGAAATGTCAACTACTCCCTGTAAATTTTTAACTCCTGTTCTGTGCTTTTTCCTCTGATAACAACACTAAGTGGGACTGTGTTCATCTGAGGTTACAATGCTGGATCTATTGCTGTGAACATCAATTAGAATGAGTGAGACTAAATTAGGCACTTTGTGTTGCTGAAGATTCATTTCAGGTAGCCTATGAAAATCCCATTTCCCACTCAAGAGTCATTCAATGCCTTGGGATTAGGGTATGTTTTAAAACCATGACAACTTCAACAACTTTAAATATATTGACAATAGGAAGCTGGATTTTACCTTCACACTGAAGGAAGAATAGATGAATCCCCCTGAAAACTTGTGCAAATGGATATGTGAGAATTAGGTTCCATGAACCTGCTATCCAATTGCATTGGGAAAAGAAGAAAGCTTGCTAATCGGGATGAGAAACTGATATGTTGTTGAATATAGATTGGATACATTGATTCCAATGTACAAACACATTCTGCAATAATTACACCAAAGGGTACAGAGCTTGTAATTAAACCATCTGAGCTGATGTTAGCTCATTTTGTCATTTATCCTTTGTTTACACCCCCACTATTACTAAGTACTCTTCATTTAATTAAACATACTCGTAACATTCCTTCAATTAGATAAATAATGCAGCTGCTTCCTCCATCACATAAGGAGGGGAAATCAAGATAATGCAATATTTATTTTTATTCTAGTTCTCTCTCTGTCAGACACTTTACAATCAAATCCATGCCGCTGCCAGGTCTATCAGTGGTATTTCAATGCATACACATATTAAAAGAAGTAAATATCTCATTATCTACTTAACTATCATAATCTGTTAAAAATTTTGGCAGACCAGGTAAAGGAAAATTGAAAGTGGCTTTATAAAAACAACTTATTAACACACTCTTCAGTGATAAAAGGCTTCAAGATAAATACCACAGATAGTAAAAGCTAGCTTAAATCACTGATTTGAAACTCTTACAAAAGACGGACGGTTTCTAAATAAGTAGCAATTAGTCTGAAGTAATCCATTTATCTCCTCTGCAAGTGACTGAAATAAAGAGAAATTAGATAAAACTACATGCAGAGAAACAACTAAGTGATAACAGAAATGCAATCAGATGGAACTGAATAAAAATTATAAAGGCAGGGCAATAATATATAGTTCATTTGCTTATTGGAGGCTTTGATTCATTCCCTGTGGTAATTGTAAAATTTAATAATATCTGTATACTTACAGTGTTCTGAAAAAAGCACCACCATTACACATTGTTATCCCTGTAGGTTGGATGACAAATGCCTGGGGCAATACTACCATCAAAGCATGTGACATACCCAACATGGGTCTTCTAATCTTCATAAGGATGACAACTGTCATTTTAAAGTGCATGGCAAATGAAGAGGGCGTAAGAAAGGAAACTTCTTATTTTTGGGGGGCTGCTGGTGGTAGGGACTGCTTAAGCTTCCACTGTGATTTAAAATTGCAGTAGCAAACCCCAAGTAATTCACTTGAACAGTTATATAGATTTCTTAATGCTTAAAAAGTGCTGTCCAGGCTGGGAATAACCATCTGTTCCTTCGAGAACTCATACTCTCCTAGCTAATATATACAGCTAATACACTGTATAGCTTATATGTCAAAAATAGATCAATGCCTGCCAAAGGAAGATATGTACTGTTCCAGCAAAGAGCTCTGCTTAAAAGTTTGTGCCTTTTTTTTTTTTTCAGTGATAGATAATATTTCCTTTTTTTTCAGTGATAGATAATATTTTTTAGGCTATGCAAATGAAAGAAAAGAATCTCCAGTCTGCTGATTTCTATTTACATTTTTTGCTCATGTAATTTTAAGTACTAGCCCTTGTCTGCTTCTCTTTATTTCCCTGTGCTACAAAACGTGGCTCAGACAGTGCAAATCACCGACCCTGATAGTTGGAATAGGATTGTCACTTTAATGTTCAACGTGTTTTCTTCTTAACATTTTTTCACTTTATAACAAGACTGTACTGTGAGACACCTTTTGTTATGTATATACGAACAAAAGCAGTCAGAACAAATTTAGTACAGTGAGCAGGGGAACTAAAAGTTGACAACAGCTAATAGACAAGGTACTCTGTATTAGATTTAATCTGCTCTTAAATTTGCCTTCCTGAGACTATGTTGGTCAGACAGATTAGTGTTGTACACTTTCAGATGGAAAAAGTTAATGCAGGATCTAGATAAAAAGCAAACAAAAGCCCCACAATCCCCCCAAACCACGAGTTCAAGATATGTTTTATTCTATGAGCTCCCAAAGTGATAGTCTGGCATTTTCCTGTGGCAGCTCTAATAGTGTAAATACAGATTTCACACAGTCTATAAGTCATTTTTTTCCTGTGACCAGTGCAGTGAAACTGTGGTCTGGGAAAAAGGATCCCAGACTGATGAAATGAGAGCACCTAAAACCACTGGCCACTTTAGTTCCATTAAGTGGCACTAGGATCACCAGTGAAATCCAGGCACCCAGCAGTCTTTCCCTATACCCTGCACTAAAAATAGTGCCTTGTTACACCCCTTAGATTCCTGCCACAGGGCTCAGTGAGGTGGGGACCGGACCAACTGTCAGCGGGTTGTTGCAAGTACCAGATGAAGTTAAACATGAAACATCTTTGTTCAATCAGTACAAAATAAAAGTGATAAAAGAAACCATCTTTCACAGGAAGTTCTTTCTGTGGCTGAAGTACAAGATTTATCCCCTTTAAAAAAAACAACCCAGATAGTAGAGATGACAGAGCCATTCTTATTTTGAAAAAGGCCTGAGATTTTCAAGGAGTGTGCGTTGGTGATTTCTTTCAGTGGAGTACAACACTGAGACAGAGGACAGAGACTTAGATCTGAGCTCAGATGCATGGTTGTGCAAATTTCAGAAAGTCACTAGGACAAGGACAACTTTTTCTGTGTCTGCTCATTGCTACTTGCACAATGGCCTCCCATTCCCAAGCAGAGCCTTCAAGATCTGCAGTAATAAAAAAATATTAACTAGTAACAAAAAATAAGTATACTTATATTGAAATTTAAAATATAGCAGTGGAATTTAATGCAGCCTGCATTTCATTAGTTTTAACCCATATTGGATTAACTTGAGTAAAATGAGTAGATATGAACATTTTAGAATGAAATGCCTGAAAACAAGCATGCTAGATGAAAATTTCCCCCATACTCTCTCTTAAAATAAAAAAAAACCAACATGCTTTTAATCTGATCTATCATTTCAAAAAAGTTTCATGGCAAGATGCTGGTTGTATTTGAACTGGAGTTTTGAGATATTGTTCAGGAGTCAGAGAATGTGGCAGTGATATACTTAACCCAGGAATCCTGAGCGAGGCTGGACTTGATGAACAGCCAGATCATCACCAGCCAGCACTCACCAGCCTGGCAAGATTCAAACTCCCACTGCAGAGGGAATGAGCAGGCTTTTCCAATCAGCTGAGAGCAGATGAAGCAAACATTCTTGGAGAACACTGCAGTGCAGGGCAGAGAATCAGCAGCCAGAGCTCCTCAGTGCCCCAGGGTCAGAGGATTCCCACCCTCTGAATACTCCCAGCAGGGCAGCACAGGTACCAGCAACTGCTGCCAAGGACAAATGGGGTAGAAAGCAGATTTTTTTCCCTCATGCTACACAGCATGCTGACATTGGGCTGCTCGCTGTCTGACCCAAAATTTATGCATGGGAGAACATACACACCTATCTAATAAATATACATTCATTAATGATACCTTGCTACGTATTTTACAGAAACAATGCTAATATGTTTTAGGTTGAATTGACCAAACTCTGCAGACCCCTCTGCCAAGAACTGCATCACCTCCAGAAGCAAATTTCATGCACACCTTTACCTCAGTCTGTTGCCCTGCCTGGATTCAGCTTTGCATGACCAAGTTCATGTTAACAATAAAAAGTCCTGTTCTGCCAGAGATCATTGATTCCACTTGCTATAACTAAGATGGAAGACTTGTACTAGACCCACTGTTCCCAATTGTCAGCATTTTGTTTCAACTCTTACACACTGAATGCTTTTATTTGGCCCCCAAGTCCTCATATGTTTGAGACCAGAGGAGAAACTCTGTTTTCATTTAGGCTTCTAGCCTTACACCTATGCAAAAGCATCAAAAATGACCAAAATAGATCCCAAAGAGTCAAAAAGACAAAAAGTAGGTTAAAATCAATTCAGCCTTAATAAAAACA
Source organism: Agelaius tricolor (assembly GCF_023055355.1). Lineage (NCBI taxonomy): Eukaryota > Metazoa > Chordata > Aves > Passeriformes > Icteridae > Agelaius > Agelaius tricolor. Next base: position 11,903,344 of record NW_027269275.1, read on the forward strand.
TAATTAAGAATGTTATGGAAATCTGCCCAGAAAATGACAGTTCTCAAAATATCTTAGCAAGAATCAGCAATTTGATTTTGTACTACAGTAAAATAACTAATATTTTTCAAAATCCAAACTTTTCAGAGTTTAAAAAAAGAAATCTGGATTTCTCTTGAACCAGGTCATCTCCAATTCTGAAAATTTTGTAAAAACTCTGCAAGATTTTCCACACTGAGGAAAGATGCATGTTTTTTAAGCACATTCAGACAGTCCTTCCTGTGCTGTACGTCTTAAGTTATGGGATGAAATAAGGGAAATATTCCTATTTTTACCTTAGGCCAAAAAGACAAATAATTCTTTTTAGTTTCACTTTGATATCAGGATTAAGCAGCCAGGAGACAGACTTTCTGCTATTTTCTTTTTTTTTTAATACTAATAAAATGAACTCAACATCCTTTCAATTGAGTTGATAATTCTGTAGACACCTATATACTTCTCATTCACTTATGGAGTATTTGGTGGAGCCACCTGAAGATTTAGCCCTAACTCTGACCAGCATAAAACAAAACCCATTGAGAACCATGACAGAGTATTTGATTCTGTGTGTGCAGAGCTCACATGTGAACAGTAGCCTTTGACAACCCCATGTTACAAAGATCTCAATGATTTATGCTGGCACTTTTGCAGGCATGATTTATGCAGAGTGGTGCTCTCTCAGCCATGAACACCCCCTGTTACTGTGAACTTACTTTCCACGTCCCACTTTACCAGTTACCAAGAACCCAGTGCACAGAGACAATGGCAACTTACTGTTCACTTCCTAAATCTCCAGTACAGTGCTCTGCCCAGATGTAAGAAGGTAACTTGATCCCAATTAATGAAAGTGACTGGGTCAGCCTGTCACCTCCCATGCTCTTTATGTGCTGCTCAGACATCTATATGCTTATTAAAACCTCAGGCACTCTACATAAGCTCTGCCTTGAAACCAGTTGCCAGAGGCATCACTGCTCAGAACCTGTCTACAGGTTCCTTGGTTTCAGATCTGACATCACATAAACCTCTCTTATCCGCCTTGGCAGCACAGATCAGATGAAAAGAGGCCCTGTCCTCACAGAATAATACTCACAAAAAGGATGGAGGCACACAATAATAAACATTTCACTGCTGCTGTTCCTCACAGATGTACCTTACTGCTAACATGCTCCAAGGTTAGAAAATGCCTACCACACTTGGCAAACCTCCCTTATTTTTTTATCAGATTCAGAATGTGGAACCTTTTACTGGAAGCTTTTTTCCCAACTAATTGTCTCTGTACTGTTTAAGGCAAAGCTGGAGCACAAGCAGTGACAGCAAATGATTTCTGAAAACATTTTTCTTCTGAATAATTTTTTGTCCTTAGACTGGTTGATGATTATTGTCCAAGTTCTCCTCCTTGAGTTTGGCTGACCACCAGTCACACAGTATCATTTTTACTCCTAACAGGATGGGTACCTTTCATCTTGACACAGTCAGTTTAAACCTAAACCTGGAATTCCAGTAAGAGTGAGGTGACTTGGATAGAAAGAATAAAGCAGTGTGGTGTATCTGCCTTACATCTGTACTCTGAGTTACCTAATGTCCAAATAAACACCCATGGCAGCACAAGCCTTCTTGTCTCTGCCAGCAGCCAAGAGCCACTGCTGTCCTGCAAGAAGCTGTTCCATGGCTCTGTGGCTGCTCAGTCCAATAAAATCCTCCACTTTCAGAAAGCAGCTTCCTAAAAAATGCAGTTGTAACCCACGTCTGCTTCTCCTAAACTGGTGACCTAGAACAACAGCCAGTCCATCTTCAAGAGATTAAGGTCTTTTTATTTAAATGGCACACAATGTAACATTCAGGTTAGGCACATAAGAAGAACAAATGGTCTCTTAAAAAGACTTTGAACTTTATTTCTTCTTCAAAGAAGTTTGGCTCTTGGAGGAAGTGGTTTAATAACTGAACTTGCCAGCACAGGCAGGAAATAGTATTTCCTATGTACATCCTGGCACCAAAACCAGATTGTAGTAGGAAAGGTTTCTGATTTCCTTAAAAAATGCAGTGGGATGGGAAGAGCAAAGCATTGCCTTGGAAAGGACTTCACTCATTTGAATTTTCAATTGCTGATTCAGAGAAAGGGTTTGGATCTGGTCTGTGGTACAAATCAAAGGGCCAAGAGCCTGTACCAGCACTGAGTGATAGGGATGGCTGGAGTTCTCCTGCTTTAACAAGAACCCCTGTTTATTATTATCATCAGAATTTCCTCTTCTTTTGCAGGCTCATTCACAGACTGGCTAATGGGTTTCCATAAATACTAACAAGTGCTGCCTTAAGGCTTTGTTGTGCTGCACAACATTAAGCAACAGCAATAGGGAACAGCTGCTCCCAAATAGCTTTGCAGTTAATTACACTATATACCTACAGTATGTCTTCGTGCCCTACATTAAGAGAGCTATTGCACATGTACTGTCCAAATAATGATGGAAGATATTCAAGACAGTGCTACACATTCCAAGCAAAATAAATGGGAACCAGACTCAAATGCTGACACTGCCCTTGCTGCAGGAGACATGAAAAGCAAAACAAATGAACATTACAGCAATAACATTATCATCACAACAGAAGAAGTTTGCGTGTATTTTCTCATTTGTATTTGTATCTTTAAAATAAGTATTAGATGGCCTAACATCTGGCTTGTCAAAGAAGTTTGTCAGGTATTTCACAGATGTGTAATACTTTTATTTTTACAATCTGGAACAATCACAGTCTGGCATACAAAGAAATAACTTTTATAATCACGTTCCTCACCCAAACACATCCCCATCTCCAAGATATGCACATGAAACATTTAAATTAAGAAATAACTCCAGGATGATAAAGCCTATACTTATAAGTGGTTTATATTACAATTTATAACAGGCACATTTGCTCAGATCTCTGCTTTCTTTAATAACTTTTCAATTCTTAGGCCCAGCTGGAAGCCTAAAAATAGGCAATAGAAAATTGGCATTTGTTTTGTTCAAGGTATTTGAAAGAATACCATATTAATCTTACCAGGGCCAGGTTAAAGGAATTCTTCAAGTCTCCAAAGAAAAAAACAAATTTACAACATTCATGCTGGCAACAAATGCAGCCATTTAATGTGGGATTTGAAATTGTGAGTTCAGCTCAAACCTCTGCTATTCTCAAGCTTGACCAAGATTACCAACATTTCTCTCAAAGATGTCCAATCTCAGCCTGTTCTCTGTCTCTGCTCTGGTTTTGTTACTGTCCCTCCACTAGCACATCTTATAAAACACTAAACCATAGGCATCCAAAGGCAAAGATGACAGCAGCATCTGTCTGGTGAAGGAATAATGGCAGGCCCTGGCATAAGATTAGGTCTACCCAGAATTTTGTTCAGCCCCTTCTTTTTCAGCAGTTCATTGTGCAAAGTTAGGAAAGTCATTTCAACTCCATGGGCCTCAGTTTTTTCACATCTACCATGATGCTGGTAATGCTGGCCTTCGTAAAGGGATGCTCTGTAACTTCTGTAGAAAAGGAAGTTGCCATGATATTCCCTTCTTTTTTAACATGCAATGGTACTACAGTTCAGAAGAATAAAGAAAAATTAAATTAAAAGACCATTGTCTATTTAATTCTATGAGATAAAAATGACCTCAGAATTATTCATATTAAAAGAAAAGCACAACTAGATTCTGTCTCTAGGTAAAACATAGAATCATAAATACGCTGAGTTGGGTGTCTTCTAGTTGGTGAACAGTCATCTGAGCCAAGCTTTTAGAAATGTTTAGGTACTCACATATGTAGAAAATCATAGCTCCTTTATTTACCCCATGAAAAAATTGCTTTGGCATCCTACAGGCTAGGCCAAGCCATGTGCTCCAGTAATGTCATCAAATGCAGCTGCACTACACACTGCTCAGGAAGGAACTGCTGCTAATAAGCCACAATTTAAAATACTTTAAATTGCAAAGTACTCTTTTGAGTAAAACATGCCACCTCTGCCAGGTTAGGGTGCCTGGCCCTAGACACTACACACCAAGGATGTGTGAGATGAAGCTCCAGTGAGAGCAGCCTGTGATTGTGGTTATGCTGAAGGTCCTGCTGAGCCACACCACACTGACAGAACTCAGGAGAGGTGAATCAGCTGCTGCTTGTGTTTGTTGCACCAGCTGGGGTTCATGAACTTTCCCCTGACGTCTCTTCTAATTCAAGACTTTGTGGTTTTTCAATGATTTAAAATTTCAGCTTGAATGTGTATATATACATACGTGTGTGTGTTTATATGTATATATAACCTCCACTGTGCTAAAATTAGGTTCTCCACAGCTAAAACGAGCAAGGAACAAAAGTAGCTCACATTTTAGTCACTGCTAGGGGCCAAAAAGCCATCCTCTTCCTGCTCAGCATTACTAAAAGCAGCTTTATGTCAACATGACAGATGTAGAGGGTACCATGTCTCAGTGTGTCTGCATTGCTCAACTTTTAATGTGAGCCTGTTATTCTGGTCACTGCAAGGCTCAATCCAGAGCTGGCACTGGTACCTCCACAAGGCTCTGGAAGTGCTGGTAACCAATGTGCAGCCCACCACCCTGCCACGTTCTTGGCTGTAGGTGGGAGCATGGAAAGAGAGAGGATCAATTCCTCCTGGGCAGGATTTAGATCCCTCACTCTCAGCTGGATTTCCCTGTGCTTGGGAAACCCAAGTTTTCTGTCTACAAGATCTAGACTACACCTATACTGGCACAGACAGCCTCTACTCAGTACCAGTGCTGAAATCCTAATTCAAGGTTTTCCTTGGAACAGCACTGATGTGTCCACCACCACTCTGGGTAAAATGGTGCTCAGATGCAGGAGTTACAAACCCTGTACAGGTTCATAGAGAGAAATGAGAGACACTAAATGAAAAACCTATAAATATAAATCTCAACCTCTTCTATAATTAAATAAGGAACAAGACTCCCTAGATAACAGAGCCACCAGACTTTGCTTTCACTTTGTTATGAAACTACAACAAAAATCTCCCTCACTCTCTGCATCTTAACTGATGGTCAAACAGCATCAAGAAACAGAAATATCCATAACCCTAGATACAGAATAAAACAAGACATCTTTTTCCTGCTTCCCTGGGATAGACTGAGGAAGTCACAAATGACACATGAAGCACACATGGAAGTACAAAGCACACAATATTCCCCACCTTTTTGCAGTTTCCCCCTGTGAAGACCAACACTAATCACAAAAATTTTCCCACTTAAGTGATTGAACTGTCTTGATGCATAAGAAGTCCATGTTAGAAAAGGTGTGTCCCCCTCCGAGACTCCAACTCAGGATTTCTTAGTGTTACACCTCATTATTTGCTCAGGGTTGCAATTCAAAATATGCCTACTTTCTTTTATTAGGCTCCAGTCCTCCAGTTACAAAGATGAATCATGCCAGTACTCTCCCAAAGACAGTCTGGACCTACTTCACATAGCTCAAACACCACACCACATACAATTAGCATGCAAGACTTGTTGCCTGAGGGTATTGTTCAAGGCCAGGAGTATTAACAGGTTCAAAGTAGGATTAGACAAATCCATGCTGGATAAAGGTCCATCAGTGGATGATCACTAACCACTATTATCTGAAACCCACAGAGCACGTAAGACACAGGTCTGTGTCCTACACCTTAGCCTCTTCCTTGGGATCCACTGCTGTACAAGGTTGAAAACAAAATACTGCTCTGGACAGTCTGGCAGTCCTTATAGGAAGGAGAAACAACAACATGACCATAAACTGAGAACCAAAAGTCAATAGTGACAGCAATGAAGGCAAAGTGAAAAAAGTCCAGTCTCTTTTTAATAGGAGCCTTATATATTGAAGACAGAACACAGTGCAAACCCATTCCATCACTCTCTTTCCCTTCTCATTCCCTTTGGTCCTTGCTCCAAAGATGAACAGGCTGGAGCTAGTTTTTGTACAACATTGGTGACACGTGTCTCTCTGCTCAGCAGTCAGCTACAGGACAGCCTCGGTGGGTTTGAGTTTGAAGAAAGCAATCCTCGTCTCCTTTGAAACAACTGAAGCTGACCCCTCTGAATCCTCCTCCCAGCCCACAGCCCACTTGCATTTTCAGACATTCAAAACTCAGTTAACTTTCACAGCAAATGATGAGTCTAAGAGAATGATACTGTTCCTGGGTTATTTTCTCATTAATTGTTTTAACAGGGCTCTTTCCTTTACCTGCTACCATTCCCATTTAAGTCCTTCATTTTGAGAACGTTTACTTTAGTGGATGAAAATGTGCTTTTGAAGTATTTCTGCTTGGAAACAAGATAAAAAATACTTCAAGAGTGATTTTATACCAATGCAACATTTTCATTTAAAGTAGACAAACAACAAAGTGGCTTAATGTTTGTTTTTGCCTTAGTTACAGGCAACATTTTCATGAAAAAAAAATCCTGCCCAGGTACTTAAATAAATATGCAAAAATAAGATTCATTTTTGGCTAAATTCAGAGTAAGACATTTAAAGGTACATGTGGCTAGAAAGTCTGAAATACAGCTAGGCTGTGGTGCTATTAATGCAGTTTGAAGGCTACTAAATTTGGGGAATCAAACTGACACACTAGTGATCAGGGCCAAAGCTGTGTCAGTTATGCCAGTTCTTGGCAGAGAAGAATAGAAAGGTTTCTACTTCTATTTGAGTAAATATGAAGAATTTGCAGTAAATATACAAATATTTTAAACACAACAGAATATTCCATCTGCTGACCTAATTATATTTGTAATAAATTAATACTTACATTTTTAAAACACAGGTATCTTTAAAAACATTTTAAGTGACAATAATGTTAAAATTAAAAAATGTCACTGAATTAAGTAATTCTGAAGAAATAATAATATTTTATTTGGAAGGTTGGAAGTGGCATCCAATTTTCTTTCCTCCGAATATGTTTACTAAAATCAAGATAATTCAAAAAAGTTTCAGTGACCTGAACAGAATTACTCCAGGAAGGGAGAAAGGAAGTACCAGTTGAAATATTGAGTCCAGTTCTGTATGCTTCTAAGAAAAGGCTTTCATTCTGATAATTTTAATTTATATGTCATATTTTTTTATTGCTCTTTAAATCATGCAGCTTGAAGGCCTGGCTTATATTCTTCTCCAGCTACTCATGATGCAAAATTAGACACATCCTTTCGTATACATCCCTTGAGGGGTTGTGGGTGGATCTTGCCACTGGACGCTACAAAATATCCTCAAATCAAGAGCTTTCTGTGTTAAACAATTCAAATCCCAGGAGCCCATCCAGCCAATTTACCAAGTATAAATATAGTCCCTCTGCCATTCACACTGAGCACAGTGAATTCCATGCAAAATCCCAGGGGAGCTAGAAGAAATATTTTAATGTTCAGCAGTAGTCTTTAATTTTGCATTCAAATTATGTCACTGACCACTTTTGTCTTTCCTCTTGAGGCAAGTGTCTTGCTCAGAAGGCAGGTTTTAGGAGAAGTACCTCATAGTCCTTTTCCTAAACACTCTGGCTGACCCTGGGGCTGACACCAGGGAGTGAATTCTCTCCTAGCACATAACCCACATAACACATGGACAGCAAAACACCTTTGGATAGGGTGTGACCCTAACGGAAGCAGGGCTTTATGCCTACACGTAAGGTTACTCAACATTTCCCAGTATAAGATCTTATTTCCAGTTCTTTACAGCTTTGCTAAATAAACTGGCCTGAAGTCTTCCATAATGAGGCTCTGCCTCAGGCTGTGTGTTTTGGAGAACTGCTCGTGTTACTAATAAGGCACTAATCCACACTGCAGCTCGATTAGTAGTCAAAATGGTTGACAAAATCCGTAATTATAAAGAGAAAAGTTCCCTGTGCTGACATATCAAAACAGACCTCTCAGACCGCAATAGGGAGCAGCCAGGATAAAAGATTCTCTGCTCCATTAGCTGTAAGGAGAGTGGGTAGGAGTTTGGCCTGAATAAAACATACTGTGGAAGGAAGAAATATTAGAATCAAATGCTCATATAAAAGCTTTGCTGCAACATCAATAATCTTCAAAGTACTTAACTGGGGAGGTAGGCATTGCAATGCCTCTCTGACAGATGGGAAGATGGAGGCACAAAGAAGCAGCATGGCTCCTTGCAGGCCTGTGGAAGGCAGCAGTGCATCCTCAGAGAGCATCCTGGGGTGCAAAAAAATAAAGGTGCCCAGAAAGAGATACCAAAAATCCACCTCCTTACTTCTGAGATTTATTTTACCTACCACTGCAATCAGAAACAAGTTGTACAATGTCTCGCTAAATTTGAAATTGCTTTCTTATGGGGAGCACAGAAAATTTATTACCAGGAATAGCAACAATTGTTATCTCTAGGATGTACAATTTTTATAAAGTGAGCAAATAAATTGAACTATGAGAATCAAAAGGTATTAGACTGAGCAAGTTTTTGGGTTTTTTTTGCAGGAAAGAAATACTAAAAACTAACACAGAAATTATATCAATGATGTAATTGATAGCACATTACCATAAAAACAGCACCTCTTGCTACTTCGGATTAAACCAGGGGCCCTACAAGCCATTGGCATTAGTAGTTCCCATTCCTGGGCCAAGCCCTGCCCTGGAGGAGAGGTGAGAGGATACAGAGGGGGATGAGTCCCAGAGGGCAGCCTGGGCTTCCCACTGGCAACAAGGGTGGCCTCTTCATCAGCCCAGCACAAAGGGGAGATGAGTGTTGCTGTGAATGAATTTGGAAGGGGAGGCAGACACGCAGGCGGGGTCTGTGCGGCGCTGGCATGCGCGGCTATTTCCGAGCAGACGGTCACTTCCTCCTCCTGCCCCAAATGAGCCTCAGCCCACGCAAAGTTTCCAAGCCTTTCATTAGTGGTTGTGTTAGTGTATAATGGCTATAATGAGAAGGCCATAAAAATCCAAAGTTAGCTGAGGGTCCTTAACCATTATGTGGCTCTCTTTCCAGATTTTTATTTAAACTTTAATGACTGCCACATAAGATCAAGCAACAACAAACAACATTTGTATTACAGCTGTATTATTTAATTCCCATTAGCTGAAAATGCCAGGCTATTGGCCAGTAGCTCAGGAAAATAAGTGGTGACAGGTGAAAGAAAAATACCCTTCCTGTACCTCTTCAAGCCACTTTAAAGCCTGAGGCTCTGCAAGGTCATTTACACCTAATGAAACCTAATGTCAGACCACACTATTTAGCCAAATGTTATCCTTTTAGGAAAAAAATGGACCTTGCTACTTTTAAGGACACGGTGCTCTTTCTGGCCATAATTTTTACTGTCTAATTAAACCATGATAGAACTGATCCCTTTAGATTTGCTATTAACTTGTTTATTTCTGCTTTTGAAGGCGCACTTAATACCACCTTATATATTGGGAGATCTAGGTGCTGAAAGCTGTAATTTACCCTCTGGTTTAATTAGATCAATGACTTTATTGGACAGCCTAAAATGTCTGAAGTAATAATCACAGTCCAAACTTCTAATTCTGCATCAAGCACAAAAGGAGGAGTGCATACTTCTCTTCCATAAAGAGTGAAGTATTTTAAAGGGCTGCTTTCATCTCTAATGGCTTCACTATCATTTTGCAGTTCAATTTGAAATGTTTTGGGTTAACCCACTAACACAACAAATGTAGAGTAACAACAGAGACTCAATGTTTTCCATCATGTTCTTACAGTTTTCAAGAAAAGTCCAGGAAGCAAAATTAGCAGAGTGCAAATTCATATTGATCTGCCTGGCTTCTGAAAAAATAAATTTTCTTTCAATGTCAATTAAAGTTAACAAAGTGAGATTTCGATCAGGTTACTTAAGTAAAAGGTCACAAGAATGGGTTAAGAGAAGATAAATCGCACACATACAAACATCTCTTTCTCAGAGAAACATACTATCTGTTCAAAGAAACGCAAGCAGTATATGAATTTTAAAAGATGAAATGTAATCAAGTTTCATCAAGCTTCTTCAGCTTCAGTAGTTTTCTTATTTGCTACATTCATTGCTTATTCTTTAAGCAAGTCCAGTATTTTACAAAAAGACAAAAAAAAGAGAAGAAAGAAAAGAGAAGAAAGAAAGAAAAGAAAGAAAAAGAAAAGAAAAGAAAAGAAAAGAGAAAGAAAGAAAGAAAGAAAGAAAGAAAGAAAGAAAGAAAGAAAGAAAGAGAAAGAAAGAAAAAGAAAGAAAGAAAAAGAAAGAGGATTTGTAATACAGATATCCAGATATCTGTGGATTTTGAAATCCAGAACTTTGTGCCAAAAACAGCCCCATTGATTACAAGGGATTAAAATAACTTCTTAACACAGAAGTAGTGGAATCTGGCCTTGAGCAAAATCCCACTAAAAACTCAGAATATAAATTAGAAAAAACAGTCAATGAACTGAATATTCATGGTCTGTAACAGAATCAAAGAAATTTTGGGTGGAAGAGACCTCTGGAGGGCTCAAGTCCAACCTCCCACTGGACCAAGTTTGCCATAGGTTTTTCCCACTCCTGTACTACCTTCCTAGAGAAATTTGTTTGCTAATTTCCAACCAGAACCTCCCATTTTCTGCTGTTTTCAACTGTTCCCCCTTGTATGGTTTGCGCCAGCACTGAGAAGACACTGTCTCTGTTACCCTTGTCACCACTCTTTAGGACCATCACTAAGTCCTCTACAACTCCTCCACATTGCTCCTGAACAGGAATGGGACAAGGAAACAGAAAAGGAGCGCAAGTGGATTCACTATTCCAAGTGCAGACTTGCCAACACAAAGTAGAGGGGAGTAACAGCTCAACTTTAACTGGAATATGAACAGAACACAGCTGTCTCCAAGAAGAGCAGATTTATCCCATTTATCAAGCTCAGATCCAAATTCCAGACTTTTCTGTGATACTGTAGTTTCATAAGGCCTACTTAATGCAAGAAAGTGTTCTTTTTAATTTCTTTTGACTTATAACACCCTATGGCATGGGAAGAGTAATTTGCTAGTACAGATCCTTATCTCACTGATTTCATTTGGAGGAAACTGAGCAATGTTACAAAATTAGTAGCTTTCCTTGTAGGGTCAGAGAAAGGAGTGGAGATGATTTTGTCTGCACTTTTGGAGTGCAGTCATGCACACCTAACTAGTGCAGTCAGCTACCAGGATCAGACACACAATTCTAAAAGGCTTCACACAGTCATGTATTTGTAAGACTTCTGGTGTGCAAAAAAAAAAAAAAAAAAAAAAAATTAAGAATACATGATTAGGACACTTAATTTACAGAACTAAGTCTCCCTTAGGCCAGAAATTCCTAAGGAGTATTTAGGATCCCTAAATATTTGCCAAGGATAATGAGGTCTCTCAATGATGGATTCTTTGGAATTTCAAATAAACATCTATCACTACGTGTTTACAGTCTATCTGTAAAATGTCAGGATTCTTGTGGCTAAAGCAGCAACAGGGGACTTAGGACTTGTGTTGAATTTTTGGATTTGCCACAAATTTCCTCTGAGGGGCCAGATGTCTGTCTTTCTGTAGCTCTCCTCCCCAAGTGCACATACAGAGAATCATGTTCTCTTTCACCCAAATTGCTTTTGTAACCTAAAGGAATTAACGGACAATTTTTTCACATTATGATTATTAAAAGAGGCACGTCAGCCACAGCAAGGACCTTCAGGAAGCCAGAGGACATTGCTTATAGAAGTATCTAGCTTGGAAAAGGCCCAGCACTGCCAAGTCCACCACTTACTCATGTCCCCATGCCACACCTACATGTGTTTTAAATCCCTCTGGGGATGGTGACTCCACCACTTCCCTGGGCAGCTTGTTCCAGTGTTGGACAACCGTTTTATCCTCATCTCCAATCTAAACATCCTTTGGCACATTGAGGCCATTTTCTCATCCTGTCACTTGTTACCTGGGAGGAGACACCAACACCCACTTTCTGCTATTTTCAGGCAGTTCTAGAGTGAAGAAAGTCACCCTGAGCCTCCTTTTCTCCCGGTTAAACAACCTCAGCTGCTCATGAAAAGACTTATGTGTCTAAACCCTTCACTGGCTTCCTTGCCCTTCTTTGGGCTCTACCTTGTGCTGCTCCCACCAACATTCTCCCTTCCCTGCATTTCCCCACATGGGATGAAGAGCAGTTCCTGGGCACAGTGCCAAAGCAGCTGGTACAATAATAGGTGGAGATGGTATTTTGCGTCTAGGAAGAGGCTCACAGTCATTATGAGCTAACAGGACCGGACACAAAGCTGTTTTAAATGCAGGATGGTTACCCAGCTATGCACCCCAACCACATGCAGTGGGAATATGTGCCACAATGAGCAGTCTCAGTTAGAGATGGGAGAGGAAGAAAGGCGAAAACACCTTGCTTGTCTTCCAGTATCTGTGCTAGACTAAGTCTGCTCCTTCAGCAGGACCTGCCCAGCCACAACACTTTGCTGTTTAAATGAACCACTTCTATGCTGGATTCAGTCAGCAGCCACTTGTAGACAGCAGTGTCAAGTGTACAATGACTTTTCATATTTACCACTTCAGGCCTGCTTTGCTGCTTCTCTTTTCCTCCTTCTTCCCTTCCAGTTCATTCCCTCTCCACTTCTTTCCATTTATTTCTCCTTACCTCCTAACTCAAATTTTCTACCTTTCTGAGAAACATGAGCTCCCATGACAGCTCTATCACATTGCTCACTTCACTTGTCAATTTTACTTCTCTTCATTGACTTGCTTCTATCTTCTCCTTCAGAATATAACTTAAGTAACTCACAGCCTTCTCATAAAGCCTCACAAACAGGGCAAATTACAGTAAAAATACAAATTGAAACTGTTTTACCTGGCTGTGACTTTGACAGAAATTTTATGTGACATACCTTAGATAGTTTGCACTTACACTACTGATTAAACCCTGCCTCACTTTGGGGAACCTGATTCATCAACATTAGGGAAAATAGCCAAAATTTCAGGTAACTAACCTGTAAATTTCCAAGTGGGTTTTATGAATAAGAACATTAATTGTTACCAAATCAAATACTGCAAGTCTTCCTTGCATGGTCAACTGGATCTGGTTCAAATCCAGGAAGAGGCACCAAGGATGATAGGACAAAAATAAAGGATGAAAATGCATTTGGAATAATGCACCTATGCATAACACTGATGGTGATTATTAGGAAAAGCTGTGCAGTTCTGGTTTCCAAACTTTAAGAATGGAAAACCTCCAAAATGAACATGAATATGATATATAGTTAATACTATTATTAACAGATAACAAGTTCTGGATTTCAAATACAGGGAGAACTGTCTAAATAATCCCAGACATTGGGAAGCTTCTCATGTCTCTGAGCCCCAGTGCTGCTTCTAGCAGGACTATGATTCACATCATTTCACTAGATTCAAATCCTTATAATTGACAGCGCCTTTGTGTTTTGTTACAATCTTGTCCTTCAAATTCCTCCATAAACCCACTTTTCCCAAATACTCAGTGCTAGTCCAGAGTTACTCACTCCTGCCAAGCCCTCAGCAGATTTCAGTGTGCTTTAGTTAGATCACACAGGAAAAGCAGTGCCCTAAATGAAATAAATTCCCAGGGAAGCTTAAATTGCATATGTGTTTTTGGATAAGAACTTGTTTCTTCATGAGGGGGATGAGATTTTTCCACTAGGTTTAGTAGAGCAGGGTGACATGTAATTTTACCACTCATACATACATTCCAGTGTTTATGTAAGCAGCTTCATCAAACCCATCATGGTATTATGTAGATGGTTAAAATTAAGCAGTGTAGTATGTAGTGTTTATAGGATTAGACCCAGAGATTTGAAGCATATAAAGGGCAAGTTCTGTCTAGAGCCATTATGTGAGAAATGATGAGATGAATGCAAGAATAATGCCAGCAGTCTGACCCTGTATTTTTTTGCCAGACTATCACCACAAAATCCAAATTTGAGGGGCAAAAATTATAGATCAAAGTTTAAGAATTCAGGAATCACAGGAGGACGAATAAGAAATTTTTGCAGTGCCCGTGAGTCCTTGAACATTTCAGATTTCTGGTGCACATTTCTGAAAACAAAAACTCAATAGTTGCCCATTGCTCTTAACACAAGGAGTGCCTGATGTTTGCTTCACCGTTCACTGAGTCTGTGAATGACAGGAAGAATGTTGACATTTTGTGCCACACGTACGGGAAGAAACAGATCATCTCCCTCTGAAAGGTGCTTCATTTTATGTGAGAAAAGACAAAACTCCGACTTCCACATCAAATAAATCATACAATAAGAACATTATTTTTAAAGGGAATGAGTATTTTGCATATTAATATTAAATGACATTTGAGCAGCAAATATAGAAATTATAATATTCAGTATCTCACAGAGAGCTGACACAGAGCAGAGGAGTTCTGGTTACCAAGCTGTCTTAAATCTACAGCCTCAAAAAAAAAGCTTCATCAAAATTTAATATTCATGCAATAGGGACTCTTTCATTGTTATGAAAACTGATTAGGGTCAAACATAAAATCTTGGGTGCTTCATTTACTCCCTTTCTCCACAAGAAAAAGAAAAAAAGAGGTGCAAAAATCAACCCAAGAAAAAAAATAAACCTGGCAAGCATTTTCCTGGCAGCATTTCAGGGAGCTGCTATTTTGTATTTGGTAAAGATGCAGTCCTTACCAGCCAACACACAGACCCTGACAAGGAAACGGAAGGCACATTAGTAATTCAAATAAGGGGCAAAAGAGACAGACTAAAATTAAAATGTGCACACTTATTTTCTAGCAAATCAGCAACAGCATATAATCTAGTAGGAAGGGGGTAAGAGAGCTGATAATTTTTTTTTAAAGATGTGGGCAAAGCTCTTCTTTTTGAAGAAGTCACAGAGCTAAAATAACCATATTGTTAGGCAGTGACTCATGGGAACAAAGACAACAATGCTATCTAGGATCGTTATACTGGTGCCTTTTAATCATAATGTTGGTACAGTTTTCCCTCACTCTGACCTAGTTTAAATAGTTTAGAAAGCTTAATAGGCAATGCTGCTTACAGCACTGTCAGCGGGACCTGAATATATACAACAAGTCCTTTTGTGAATGAAAATTACTGATTCATGGCCCGTTACACTCCATGAATTCAGAGAAACAACAGTGAAGTTAACTCACGGAAGTTTCACACAACTGAGTCTGAATTTGTGCTCCTGCACTTTCCAAACATTCTTGTTTACAATCTGGCATAATCAACATGGAGTGTCCTGGAACAGCTACCCGTGTCACAGTGCTTCAGTGACAGCAGGGCACAACCCACCTCGGGGCAAAGTATAGGTAAAAATTCTAAATTTAAAAACCACTAAGTTGAGCAGGAAATGTTTTCAGTTCTCATAAAAAAAGATTTATGAGAACAATGCTTTCACTAAAGTTTTTTATAGAAGTTTTTGTGTTTTAACTGACAGGCTGGAAATCAAGAATTTTCAGTCTTGGAGTTTTCAATGAAAACAAAAAGGTTGCCAGTAACCGCCATTTCCAGTAGAAATATCCTTTTGGCAAGAAATGATATCTTTGTTCATTTTCTTATTGAAAAACATTGATCCATTCCAGTGATTGATGTCAACTATAGGACACAACTGTATTTTCCATGGGATAACTGATGAACTTGCTTTTAGTATTAACTAGATTAATGTGTGCTATCATCTGCAAGTTTATAGTCCACCAAAATATAAAACCCACTTTTCTGAACCTCTGCCTCTGAAGTCACATATGTTACCTACAGATACTGCTTGAACTTGTGCTGAACATAATTAAGTTGCTCTGTGTATCCCTGTGAGCCGCACTGGCCATCGCTCTTTATTTGCAGGGTGAAATTTTCTCCCACTGCAAAGCCCAGGCAAATCTACTGGAATCATTAAGGGGCTTTGCTCAGCTGCAGCAGTAACAGCCCCACAAGGGACACCCTGCCCTTCCTCTGCTGCTTAGTCTGGGTCAGCTCCTGGATCCCACAGAGACCAGCATAAAGGACAGTGATGAAAATGAACCATAAAGGAAACTCATGAGGTCAAGCCAGTGCGTGCATTTATTCTATCCGAGATTCAATGCTCAGTAGTAGGGAGCTGTATGACCTCCTCCAGTGATTGGTTTGGGAAAGGCAACTCCTAACATCTATATTCTGACTTGATTTAGAAAAATAAAGCTATCTTTCCAGAATTATTGACCAACAAAGCTATTTCTCTAGATTTCACACAAGCAGGATTTATTTTTTTCTCCCCTCTGCCTCTCTAGCTCTCGAGAGGTATTCTCAATTATACAGAGGAAACAGACGCCTTGATTTCTTCATGTGGCTCAGCCCTGGACTATTACAAGGAAAAATGTCCCAACTGGGATATTGGCTTAATCCTCCTCCCACGAAAGCCACTGGTAAAAACACCCATGAATCTTCAGTTGGAAGAAAAGAGGACAGTGCTAAAGACTCTGAAAAACCTCACTACTGCCACATGTGGACGTGACCTAATCTTGTTAGAGAAAAGTGCTCTTCTGAATATCAGATAGATTCTATTTTCTCCCAATGAATAAAGATTAATCCACAGCAGAAATTCTCCTTAAATAAGGTTTTCTTAAGGCAAATTAAGGGAAAGGGTTTTTAGGCAGCATATTGGAAAAAAACACAAACTGGAACAGACCACCAGGCAGCTTGGAAGAGCAAAAGTTTACTTTGTAAAACCAAACTTTGCAACCTTAATTTTGTTAACATGAGAGTATCCTCTAATTTTATCTACAGCTACCACCTTCTCCAAGTTACAATTGCCAAAAAAGGTCAAAATATCTTAACGCTACATTCCACCAAGTCACTAAATGGAACAGAAGTCATATTACTGTAATTCATAATTCAGAACTCAAATTTCATAAGACAACATAAGAAATGTCATTTTAACCACACTAATTCCTTCACAGTTAACATGAGTGGGTGTTGGTGCAATCCAAGCTGAAAAAAGCCATCTAATTTCAGCAAGTATACCACAAGCCAACTTGGCAACCCTCCACATGGATCAGACAAATGTCTGCTCTGTTGAAGCTGAAGGCACAGTGATAATTATCACAGCTGATACTGCATCAGTGGTAATGACAGTGTGGTTTGTAAATATGAAACAAACTAGGATTCTCTCATTCACAAACAGGGATTTGGTGCTGCTGTGGGAACCCGCCATAAACCTGCCAGATCTGAATGCAGCCCTTGATCCAAACTAGGGCACGTTCCTGTGTAACTGGGTACTCATTCAATAGCTGCAGTGCACATTTAATGATCACACTTTTTGGGTGGGTGCTGGTAGAAGCTGCACAAACACATGACAGGACAATTATATGATGATCACACCCACAGGAAGGGAGAAGCAGCCAGTGCCACCGCTCCTACTGAAAATACAGATGCTGTGACCATTTTTCACTTTGCTCAGTACCTTGCTATTGGGGTCAGGGAGATCACCAGGAAGGAGTCAGGTCTTTCCACAATAATTAAGCAAGCTCAGTTAAAGTTTCCTAAGGCATTTAGCCAGTAAGGAAAACCTCTCAAACTCTGAAGTCAAGGAAAGACAGATAAGCTCTCATTTAATTAGACAGCAGAACTCATAAGGGATGAAATACGTAGGTGTTTCCCAGCCCAAAACTGCAGCCACACAAGACACATCAGAACCTAAGCTTTGATTCTTGCCCTGTCCCTCCAGTGGCAGCTGATTCCAGAAGGGAATAATGGTTTTGCAGAGGTTTTTGGCTCAGAGAGCCCTTCTGACACAGCACAAAGCAATGCTCATGTGCAGAAAACGAGCTGGCTCTGAAGGACTTGCAGGTGACTGAGCAGCCCTCCAGACCAATGCCCTCACTAAAAGCCAATGGATAAAAAATAGCTTGAACTCTCTCATCTGTGGCACCTTAGCATGTACCCGAGGGTTTTCTCCAGAGCCAATTCAGATTTACTTACACACTGTGTCTCATGCTTTAATTCCACAACAAGAATGCTACTCTGCTATTATATTAATGAATATTTATTCTTCATGCTTCTTCAGGAGAGGTGAGCTTGGCATTTAAGGCAAAAATATGATGAAATTTCCAGTTACTAAGCAATATCCAGTCATTAGGAAAGATTCTTGATACATAGAGATTGGCTCCAATAAAATGTTTTTGAACAAGTTCTCCCCTGGAAAAACACCAAGATCAATGGAACATTTTCAATTACTTCAAAATAATGTGATGTGGAAATGCAACAGCTATTTCCTATGTTTAATTATCCCCCTCCCTATTTTATGCTATCTTTCTAAAATGCTAACAATCACTTAAAACCATGTGTTTTCACTTTCCCTCAGACCATCTTTTTCCATTACAGAAGTCTTGAGCTCTTTCATACACCAAAACCTTATGCAGGGGCAGAGAAGAACCAAACTAAACTTGACATTTCTTCTAAGTTTTTTTTAAAATTAATTGGCTTTGCCCACAAAGGATTGATATTTTCTCATCCCACACTTCTCTTCACTCATTGCAGGTGCAGGATTATCTGGAGAGTAGCTAAAATACTCTAGAGATTGGATTGGAGTTTCCCTGCTCCATTCTCCCTCCACTGCTTTTTTTGGCTAGAGAACACAATGAACTCCTAATCATGAGCACTTGCTTCAGCTTCATAACTGTAACTGAATTGTCAGGTGCCTGTCAGCATCCACAATAAGGAAAATAGGAGTATAATAGAAATCTTTATTGCTAGTACTTAGAAGAAACAAATTAAACTGATTTGTGTATCTAGAGCACTGGTGGATATTTGTATATGAAAACTAATTGGATTTTAAAATAAGAGATGAATTTCCCATTTCTGTCAGATTGTATGAAGCTAATAATTTTTACTATTTTATTATAATTACAGGTCAAGGTAGATCAGAAATATTATATCTCAAACAAATGAGTCCCCTCTTTGATGACAGTTTTACTACCTATTTCATTAGCTGTCTTGCAAGTCAGTTTTGTAAAGATGAAGCAAAAGTGAGACAAATTTGCTGGAAGACAAACTCCAAACTGGACTGGGTGGTTTGCACTATTCTGTCACTGCTAATGGAGTCCAGCTCTATTACTTATGATAAAACCCTCTGGTATGTAAAATGCTTACTTTACTACCATATCATTTTTACTAATAAAACCAAAGGGGGACCTGCTATGCACCCCCCTTGCACAGACTGCCAACACCCACAGGGTTCATGCAGGCTCCAAAAATCATCCAACCACTGCTAAACAAAGCAGTTCTCATCCCCTCCCCAGTTCATCTCTGGAGTGGGCTATGCTCAGGCTTGTGCCCTATAAAAGTAGGTTTAAATTCAAGATAAATTAGCCCACATGGAGTTCAGTGCTAGCCTAGCTGAACTGCTCTGGGGAGCACAGGTTACCTTATTGGCACACGGGTAAGAGCCAAAGCTGTGTCTCTACTCTCACAAGAACAGGTAAGACAACAGATGTATTTTTAAGGCCCACACACGATTTCTCCCTTCAACCATTACTCCACATTGAAATGCAATCTTGCTTTCATTAGGAAAGAGATACCTTCTAACTGAAGTTGCTATATCTGGAATGAAAACGTATGTATCATATGGCAGCCTCATTTTATTTCATTCCCATCACACTGTAGTGCCTACTTTTCCTCCTCATTCTCCAAGAGTAAGAGAGAGCTGTTGTTTGTGTATAGCATGCACATTAGCACAGATAAACTGCTCACTGAGTGTAATGATTAATGATTGAATAGTGCAGTTGTTGCAAAAATAAGTCATGCAGTGAAGAGAGATCTGAAGATTATATCTAACACCAGGGGATGGCTTATTAATCTTACTTCTTGAAGAATTCGTGAGTAAATCATTCTCCTTTATTAATGATATTTCACTTTGCTCCATGAGACATCTTTCATACATCCAGAAGGGCAATTATCTGTTTAGGCCAGGAAACAATATTAGTTACAGACGGTGCTTGAATGTTTGATCTAAGTCACTTAAATAAAAGAGGGAAAAAGAGAATGAAACACACTCCAAAGACTACCCCAAACAGGACTGCATTTACAGGGAGGTTGTTTTGGTTCCTCTCCACCTGGAAATGACAAATTATGTGCTTTTTTGAGGTTCAATTAATGTGGAGCTTGCATACTCTAACAGTGATATAACAACTCAGGGAAAACTACATTACTTTTATATCTTCTGTGTCTGAAGGAATTCTATTATATGTGAGGTGGTTAAACATGTCTGAAATGGTTTATTAATATAAAAGTCTTTCAAAGGGAGATCTTAAATTCTTGATCACAATGAGATATTGAAGATGGAAAGTAGAGGTTATAATTTAAAAATAAAAAAAACCCTCTGTCTTGGTTTTAAACTCTCATTTTTTTTCCAGCTGTCCATCATCTGCTATCTACAAAAACATTGGAAGATTTAAGGAGGGAACACAGACACCTGTTTAATAGTAGCATTCCAAGAACTGTAAAACAAAAAATACACAATGCTAATACAAATCCATAAATAATCTCCAAAAGGATATTCATTAATTAGTTTAAAACACCTTGAGTATGGAAATCAAAAATTAAATTATTCTAGAAATTGCATTAGGTAACATGGGTTGATCACAGAAGTGCTTTGCAGATTCACAAAACTGACAAATATCTTCCCGTGGATTTCAAAATATTACTAAACTGAGTCATAGTTACCCTTTAGATTAATAAATCTATTAAATGCAACAGTTTATTTGACAGGTAGTTTATTAATGAAAGGCAGCATGGTCTAGTGAATAGAAACAGAAAGAGGCACAAGAAATGTTTTCAAGTGTGGATAAAGGCTAAGGATGATGTGCAGGGAGAACTGCAGAGATGCTCTTGCATGTGAAGGCATTTCAGAAAGGTGCTCTGATAGGGACACCTGCCTTGCCAAGTGTAGTGTGAGATTTGCACTTTCACCAGATGCACCTGGGTGTGATTGGCGAACTGGGGCTGCTCATTTGGGTGTCACAGGTTCTGCTGCTGCCAGGCTTGTCAGCTCAGAGCTGGAAAAGGGAATTTAGAGCAGAGGAACCAGAGCTCTGCCCTGCAAAGAAATCACAAATGAGCCTGCACTGAGGGATACGTTTGGGTTTTGGAAACATGAACTTCCTTCCAGACTGCATTTTTTATCTGTCAATTAAATTCTTTAATTTAAAAAAAAATCATAACAGGAAAATCTGGTAGAAAAATACTATTTTAATAAGGTACCTATATTGAAAGGGGAAATAAAACCCATTCAGCGGTGCATCAGTTCCATTTTCAGAATGAACCATCTCTGGTAATGTGGCAATTTTTTTGATAGTACCAATCTGCCTAACAGTGAGAGGACATTTATATCATTAATAAATGCTTTTGTCTGGAATCTGAGGTTGCTTTATGTTTTTAATTTTAAGTTGTTTGTTGCAAAAAAAAAAGAAAAGCCAAAAAACCAACCCAAAACCTCCAAAAAACCACCAAAAAACCTCACAAAACCAAAAAGAGAAATAATGAAAGAAACAGAGTTGATCTAATAAAGCTGTTTCAGGATTTTCACTTGAGTACATTTTAGAGATTCCTAATTTTCATTTGGTTGGTACTTTTGACTCAAGAAAATAGTGAGCATCCCAATCATACTTTAAAGCCAAAAATATGCAGGTCAAAATATGACTGCACTTTGTATCAAAGATTGGATCTGACTGCAATGTGTTTTCAGCACCCAGCTTCAGGTTCTATATTTTTTATTTTAATTTTTAAGCTCATCTGACCAAAATGACACAAGAGCCCCTTTCCCCTAAATACCCAAGGCATATTAAGATTCTATTTCACTGGTTCATTTCAAATCCAGATTTTATGTTGCCTGATAATCATTACACTACTGACACAAGCCATTCCTGTTTATCCACATAGCATTCAAAACTGGGGAAAAGGGGTTTACTCAAAGCCATCCTTTCACATTCCTAGGTGTAAAAAGGTATGTTGAAGCTTTTGGGCTGCTAGAAGTCTACCCCACAGAGGTTTATAAAATAAAGGTTTGGCCTGCAGTGCAGTTACCCATTACAAAGAGACCATGGTCTGTTACATGAACTTGATCTTTCCCTCCACTCAGCCCCACATCACAGCACCAGGTTATGCAGAAAAGCCTCAACACAAAAGTCAGATCCAAATCCACATTTCTAGAACACAAGAGTCTGTGCAGGGGCCCTAACAGTGCCCTGCATTTGCTGTTTTAAAGAACAAAGGTGAAAAATAAAACCATGTATTTGAAAACAGAATTATGTATTTTCATTGGAACTACCTCCAACCTCATGCAGGCCTCAGTGAGAAGAAAACTGGGTACCAAAGTGATTAGAAAAGGAGTATCAACGTTAATAATATTTATTCTTCTCTGAGAATTCCCTACAGTCCTGCTCAGGGAACCAAGGTAGTGAACAACAGCAAAAAATCCAGCTTTTCCAGCAGGTGCCTGGCTAATATTTGAGAAACAAGCAAATATGTGATCTTTTTAGGGACAAGTATATACCCCATCTGTTGTGTGAACCAATGTTTCATCCTTCTAATCTGGAATATTAGCAGATATGTTCAGATTCTGAAACCTGACCTGCTTCTGAGAAGAGAATCATTCAACTAGGTTACACCAAAATAATCAGCAGTTAAAAACTAACATCAGTAGATAGTGACTCTATCAGCATTTTTCTCTTGCTGCATTTTTTTTTCTTAAGTAATTAAAAAGTGTCTCTGAAAGAGCAGTATGTACAGTATGTCATAAAGTCTCTCTGAACTACCTATATTTACCCCTGAAAGTGAATTCTTTATAAGACCTAGGATATCAAAGAAACGAGGGATCAAAGTAGTTTTAATAAGCAACCCAGTGTTTGTAGAACCTGCACTTTCATGTATCATGTTTTGTTCAAGTTCTTAATTTCGGTTCCTCACCACAGAAGGCACTTAAGATAACTATCTATAACCATATTGTCATGTTGAATCCTTTGATTATTTAACATGTACACCTTAGTGAAACAAAAATGCCTTTTTTTCCCCATAATATTTGGACTTCATTGTATTTTCTCACATGAAACATAGATTTGATTTGTTTGATAGTTGGGTGATATTGTAGCATTTTCTTTAGTATTTCTATTTATATATTAGTAAAGTTCAATGTAGCACATTTTTATCTATTCCTATACGCTGATGTGATCTATAGCACCTTGATCTTTTATAAATTCATAATAAACATGCAACAAAAGACTGTAAGAGATACAGAAAACAAAGTTTACTGGGCCTTAAAAGAGAAACCAGAGGTTTCCCAGTGAACACCAGTATGCTCTTTAACATACTAAAATCAGTATCTCACCCTCTTGCTTGAAATTAGAGCTTTGCAATGTTTACAAATTGTTTTGTGGTAAAAACAAACAACTTAAAACCCTCAAAACTCCCATATATGTTTGATCTGTAGTTATAATAAAATTTTCAGTAAAGACTGAGAATTATTACACTCTTGCTTAGAAGCACAGATTGAAAGATGAAGGAACTATAAGATCAGACTGTATGCAAAAAGTAATAATAATAAAAAAGCAATAATGACAAATATATCTTGTAGCTACTCCAGCACCACATCTGGATATACAATTTTTGTTTTGCTCCGAAAACTAGCATACTCTTAGCTTGGAATCTGAATGAGAAATAAGTTAGAAACCTTTGCAGCAGCATACTGAAACATAAGCAGGCATGTCTATTTTCTCCCCTTTTTTCTCCTTTCTAAGTCTTACAGCAGGATCCACAGACACAAAGAGAGAAGACTGTTCACAGAAGAAGATACACAAGATTAATTCCAGCCCTTATGTGAAGTAAAAGCTGGTGCATGAGCAGCTAGGTGAGAGTTTAAAGGATGCCTCACAACAAGGGAGGGTGTTTCCTCTGTTTTCACCAGTGTGACTGCAGCTCCTTAGTTCTCATTCAGCAAAGAGCACTGGAGTGGTTTTCTGCACATTTCAGATACAAATGCCTTCCTTCAGCCTTTCTGCATACCTTGAAAAACACAGAACCTTAACCCCAGCACCACAATCAGCACAGTAACACTAACATCAAGATCTCTCGAGAAAACCTTGTTAATAGAAAAAAAAAGGAGGGACATTTGGGGTCATACATAAAGAAGATGACATTTTGCACTTCTGTTTTATCACAGTCACCTGACCCAGACCCCAAAACAGGGATCTTCCTAAATACAATGGTTCTCAAGTCTAGTGGAGCCTTCAGAATGAACCAAAACCTCATACTGGAACAGCAATCAGTGCTAACAGACTCAGGCTGCCTTTCCACTACTCAGATGACAAAAAAAATGCCGGATTCAAGTTTTCAGATCTGGTCCCCTGCAATTCCACAAAGGAGTGAGGGTGGTGCATGAGGGAGGGTAACTGGTCAACACGGCTCACTTGGCTTCTGCACACAGGAAATAACTTCAGGGTAAAGTTCCAAAAGAGGAATTGAATTCCCTGACAATACAGGCAAGAGATTTCCCTGTGTTTCTTATCTTCTAGACCAGACCTAAATCAGGCTGTCATGTAATCAATGGACTATGATAGCCTGATTATCATGTAGGATAAGTGATATCTATTAGAAAAAATTGATCCTGACATAACTCAGAAAAGGCAGCAGCTTAAAGCTAGAGGCCACAGGCCCTGGACTGGCCTTTGTACATATTTAATGGCTGTCATTTTCCTGGAGGTGCCTGAAAACAGCAAAACTCTCAAGGTAAATCTATATTGATTGAATAATCCTTGTCATCTGTTAGGACTAACAAAGCTGTCACAGTACAGCCACAAGCAAACAGATTTTATTTGATAACTTTCTTTCCATTTCACCATAGAAGCACAAGTACTAGAGTTTCAAGGGAGCCCCTACATGTTTGGTCTGTTTTCACTCAGGTAATTCCCCAGTGGAGGCCCCTGTTTTCAGTGGCTGATTAACTGCCACGTACTTAATTAAACCTGCAGCATCAGAATTACAGTTTATGAAAGAATCAGAAGCCGGCTGCCAGCGAACCCCCAGTTCTGCAGGGCTTGTGTTATATTAGGAGCTGAGCCTGAATGATTATGGCTTGGAGCTTGATAAAGATTGTAGGGGTGGGTGTGCTTGAGGCTGTCCCTTGTGACAGCATCTCCCTTTATGAATACAGAAAAATTCATCAAACAGAAATCATTAAATGGAGCAGATGGGGTTTGCTGTGTGGCTGAGGCATAAAGCGCCTGCAGATGATGAGCACTGCACGAGGCAGCCGGGCAGATCAAAACCACAGTCCTGGGGAAGGTGGGCAGTGCAGCACCCTTTGCTGTTGTTGTCCTCTCCATGCACAACTTGCTTTTATAGAGGTCAGAAATAATGTTCCCCCCAGTCACACTACCCTTCAATATCCCCCAAACCTCACCTGCTTCCCATCTGCATCTGCCTCGTGAAACCCTTGCAAAATCACAGGGAAAAAACAGTGCTGGGTGGAAGAAAAACTCCCTAGCTCCTTAATTCCCTCATTTCACACTCTAATAATATTTAATACAACATGACAGTTGTTTGTATTTTCATTGAATCCTTTTTAAATAGGTCAAACTTTTATTCTGCTTCTATTTTTAAAAGCTAGAATCTACTTTGCTTCATATGAGATTCAGGTGCCAGCACCTCAACACAGAACTGTATATGGACAGACTTGAGCTGTATTTCATTTCTCAAGGCCAGTTCAACCTCTCTTGAAATGGAAGCACAAATCCAGGCATCCAAGCACCCACAAGCAGGGTCATAGGAGATCAACATCCCACATGCACCTTGTCTTGCCTCTAGGTGTGAATTTCACCCTCAAAGATTTTAGAATCCTCTCCTATTTCAATAGAAATTTCTGACTCCTAAGCCTGCAGAGAGTACCTCAATGTAAAAGCTCATTTATTCACCTTAAGTGCATTTATCTCAACTGATTTCTTTTGCCCTTCTTTAAAGGGTGTATCTTCTGCCCTCAAAGCACATGGGAAGAAAACAATTTTACAGGGAGCATAAAGTAGCAGATTTGGAGTCTCAGAATGAAGACTGCTAAAGGTAATTTTTTGTTTCATTGGGAGGGTGAATTGTTGACTATATTAACCTTACCTGCAAGGTGCATATGTTTCAGTTTTGCTTCATCTTCATCTACTAGAGCTCTTTTTAAATTCAAAAAGGCAGTAATTTTGTTTTATATTTTATCTATATAGGCTGCCATAAAATCTATCAATCTTAATGATCCTGTTAATTGTCTTTGGTTTTTAGCACCATTTTCACTGATTTCTTTTCAAAAGAATACATATGCTCTTTCAATGCAATCATTTTAGAAATATATTTTTTATATAAAAAGCTGACTCATAGCTGAAACAGTGCCACTCAGGAATCTGGGAAGTTAGCTTCACACATATCAACATTTCTAGAAAGAAAGTACCCAGTAAATTGCACCCTAGAAACTTTGCCCAGAAGCAGGATCTGTAGATCCTACATTCTCTTTAAAACACTAGATGATTTGGATTTTTTTAATGACTGAAAACCATCAAGAAGGATTTGGGTTTTTCTCTCCTCTCACCTGAGAAGGCAGTAACTTGGAGTACAAGTATTCCCTGCTGCTTAAACTGGACAGTGTCTCAACTGAACGTTTCCACAGGAAAAGTACAAAGCAACAAAATG